>NC_092863.1:26218021-26232475 GCF_032062135.1 Pyxicephalus adspersus
ACACACACACACACCTTGATGAGCTTAAAACACTGTGTCCTTCTGAGGTAGCCTACGGGTGAAACGCGTCAAAGACTTGAAAATATGATATATGTATCAATGCAAGCTTTGTGATATGTTTTTAAAGTGATATATAATAAATGTATCTTTTTTACCTTTAATTGTTTTTCTGATTGTTTGTAATAAGCACCTAAAAAATCCTGATACACCATACAAAGAAATGTGTATTGAAATAAACAAAAGAATGCAGAGGTAATAAAATACATAAGTATTACTGTTTAGTTCTTGTTCTGTAGTTCCTCTGTTTACATAAAATCTTATCCTTACTTGAACATATGTCCTCTGCCAGGCCTCCAAAATAGCTGCAGCTTTATCCTCATTCCAATTTATGTTGTGAACTTCTTCATTACCCTTGAAGTGCTCATACATTTGCTTGGGAGTCATTAACTGAAACATTGTCTGTAAAGCCTGGGCACTGTAGGATTTAATAAATTGCAACAAAATGTACATAAAAAGGGTCACTATTGTATCCAGGTTTCCTTTATATACAGCCATGATATATTAGGAAATTATATAAATCAAATATTCAGCCTTCTAAATTACGTATGTTTTACAAAAATATAAAATTAAACACAGAAGAGTTGTAAAGGAAAAATAAAAAGGTCAGTGTCACACATCTTAGAAAACAAGCCTTCCTTTGCTCTGCCATGCCTAGAAAACTGCCTGCAATCGCTAAATATTTGGCTTCACTAAAAAGCTGTATCAGACACTCTGCAGGAATCCGGGATGTACACAAATGGTGATTATAGTTTAAACAGACCTGTGCAAGTCTCTCTTCTCCTTCGTTAACTATGCAATCACATCATTCATGTAATTGTGTATTCATGAAAGCCAATTTAGATACATGCTTCTTACTGATTATAACAGCAAATGCTGCATGTTTCTATGCAGTTAGATCAAAAAATGAGCAAAAAAACAACAGCAGTCCTGTTCACAAGGTTTGGATGTGATGCCTTTTTTTTTTAAAGAGATTAAAAAAGAAAAAGAAAAAAGGGAATATAGATTATGCAACTTTTACAGCATCACCTCTTGGGTACTAGAAGTACAAAAAAATCTGATGCCTTTAAACACAAGGCCGGTGCTTTGCTTTCATGAAACACTGCTCTGATGCAGAATATCATAAAACTGTTATATGTTTAACAGGAGGGTTCATGTTCATTATCCTTTAGTATTAGACTTTTTTGTCTGGCCTACCTGGCTTGTATGTCTGTTGAGATGGCTGGAAAAATGTTTTTATGAAAAACACATTTAAAACAAAACTTTAAATAGTGGTTCATACAATGATAGCATGTATTTGCCTAATTGTTCCCTACTGTTGTGTGATACTTCCCCCACCTCCTAGATCAATGGTCGCCAACAGGTGGTCTGCGGGTCAGGGTGAGACGCACTGGTCAGAGCTGCAGACTACATACCCCATACAAATTCCAGGCTCAGGGAAGTGGGCCCGATGTGTCCAGAGACACAACCCACCCACTCTCCCATCGCAGGCTTAAATCTGCTATGGGAAGTGAGTGGGGTTATGTCATCATGGCGCCACTATGGGGGAGCTCTCTCCCCTTTTGAGTCAGGAGCCGGTAATTTTAGTGGTCCGCAAAACCGAAAAAATTGGTGACCACTGTCCTAGATTGTAAGCTTTTCGGGGCAGGGTCCTTTCCTCCTCCTGTGTCACTGTCTGTATCTATCATTTGCAACCCCTATTCAATGTACAGTGCTGGGTAATATCTTGGTGCTATATAAATCCTATTTAATAACAATAATAATTGTTGCTCCTTGCACTGGATTAGTAAATTAACTTGGTTTGTATCTTCCATGGTGAAAGAAAGAAGCACAGGCTCTTACCTGATAAGTTTTCCACTAGCATTCTTAACAGTGCCACCAATAATCAGTTCCTCTTGCCAGTGCATGTATTTTCTTGAAAGACCATAACATCCACCGCTTAAGACCAGGGCAACATCTAGGGGCTGAAAGGAAGGGTTTTTTTTTTTTTTTTTTTTTTTTTTTTAGAGTGGTGTTAAGGGTTTAAACCTACAAACCAAATTAACATGGAATAAACCATTTCAAAGTCACCTAGATGAAGTGTTTAAAATTAAAGTAACTTCATTAAGTAAATCTATTTGAGCACTGTCTTCCCTGTAAGCTCCAGGAAAAAATAAAGTACAAAAAGAAAGTAGTGCAGAGTACATCGTTTTTTTTTGTGAATAATGTCATAGAGATCATCTCCTTCAGACAAAATACCTGAAAATAAGCTATGCTCGGATCACTTAATTTTTTTCTCCTGATAACTTGCAACATTAAAAAAAACAACCTTAAACAGAATATGCAATAATCCGATTTATTTTGTATTTGATCATTCTAACTGGGAAAGCTTTTTTTGTAAGAGGTTTATTATTATTTTAATGTTTTTTTTTCTGAGACAACCACTTTTAACTGGAGAGTCAGGGTACTAGACGTCACTTGAGGTGTGTCACTTGCTTTCAATCAACTGCCTGAACTCAATCACTGCACACAGTGGGGTTACTTTATTCAGCAAAAATAATTCAGTGTTTACAGAGTGAATGCTCATTTACCTTAAACTTCAATTTGAATACTGAAATACATCTCTGCCAAATGAGAAACACACAACCCCACCCCCAAAATCAGAAGTTTTGGTCAGACATGACTGGATAATTGAGGTAAATATATCTTTACCTACTAAACCTTAAGAAACCTTTACTTTTTAAAGCAAACAATCTCTATTTCTTAGGCAAGTCAACCCCACAGAAGAGGGGTGGCAATGGAGTTGAAACATCCATCACTTAAATATGTAAGACAACCCATGGTAATTCATCCCTATTTTTCCACCAAGTAATAGCCCTATATTTTGCTACTAACCATTAACATTAAATAATATAACAATGTTTCTGTATCATGTCACTTATACTAGTAGCTGATGTTTGAACTCACTTTGGTTGAATTTTTGTTGGGTGCTGTAGGCGGACAATCTGAATCTAATGGGTTAAGACAGGGGCGGTCCATGTAGCCGTGACCAACATCAGCCTTATTTAGCATTTCTTCCCAGCTGTCAACTTGGAACTTATCTCTCTTCAACTCCTCCAGCAAGCCCATAGGGTCAAAGTTTGTCCATTGCAAAGTGGGTTTACCTCTAAAAAGAAATCAAAGGCAGCCAAAAATGACAACATAAAATCTGTTCTCTGGTCTGGCTGCTCAGAAAGAATGAAAAGAAAGAGGCAGAGTGGGAGGTAAAGAACAGAACTAATGATGACAATTTTATATTTGTGAAAAAGTAATAAAAAAAAACAAAACAGTACAGTTAGGCCAAGAAGACAATTTTTTCTGTTTTAAAGCTACAAAGCCTGATGATTTGGCAATCCATTCTACAGCATAGGCTATTGCTGCTCCAACAGACTGGCACATTTTAGGCTTTAGTCAGGCATGTGACAAAGGGTTTTTGGCTGCTTCATTTTTTCATCTATGCCAAACTGTATTTGCCCAACCAGGCCTAAGTCATTATTTCAAATCTTTCAGCTACAAAAAGTGAAAGCGCTCCACGTTCTCCTTCGGGACTGTACATCGTAGGCCATGAGATGACCATTGCAAATTGCTTATTTTCAGAGACAAGCAAACCGAGACATGAACAATTACTCAAACTCTTGCATACTTACCAAGAAATGCCTGCTCATGCCTCATCAAGACTATGAAATATAAAAAATTACTCAACTGTAAAATCCAAGATGGGAATGAAAATGGCATTTGTTTTTTTCAATAAACAAATGAAATAAAAAAAAAAAAAAAAAAAAAAAACATCTAGTGTCCGTGCCCTAAATGATCTGGGCTTTATGCGTGTATTCCTAAGCACAGTGTACACAACACTCCCAGCAAGTGTGACACAGAAGAAAGAATACAAGAACTCCAGTCCCACATCTTAAAAACGACAGCGTACTCTGTATAATATTCCAAATTTTCTAATAAATTCTAAACAAATCCGTCTATTACAATAAAAGTTGATTGCTTACGGTAGATATGCCATTCCAGACTGAAGTTTTGCTCCTTCCCAAAAGCAGTCCAAAGGTGTGATGACTAAACAAGGGTAAAGTGATTCTATGATCTGAGGACGAAAGCATTCAATAATGTGTTTTTAATTAGTATCCTGAACGATCCAACATCCATTTAACACCCACAAAGTAAGATTGAAAAATAAAGATACATTCTCATTATTTACCTGGTTCATAAAGCCAGTTTCTGTGATAAGTTCTCCAGATTTAAAGCACAATTTTTCTAGTTTCCAAGGCCTATAAAACAACAGAAAAAAGAAGAATAAAAATCCTGTTTAAAAAAAAAAAAAAAAAAAAAAAAGCTTTTAATTCGTTTATATATATTACATACTGAACGTCCAGAGTCATGAGTAAGACATGTAAAGCAATGTTTGTGCATACAAATCAGCATCTGCCAGTGCTAACAAATAAGTGCACTTTCAGGATAATTCTCTTAACACAGTTTAGGCACTCTTGGGATCCCTCATTTTTTTTACATTTTAAGTCAAGTCTTCTTAAGAGAATTGTTTCCCTAGTTACATAAATTTCAGTTTTTATTAGCTTTAGCAAAGAAGAATCACCCATAGACTTCTTTTACCTTTCAGTACATCATGACAAAAAATGGGAATTTAGCCTACTAAGTCTATATGGTTAGTGGAGCAATTATTTCTCTATGATCCTCAGTACTAGAACATGTCATTTAATGGCTATCCAATGTTTATGGAAACCTCTTCTAAACAAAGGAAAGCTCATTTAAGCAAATTAAAAAGGCTTGATGTCCTCCTCAATGTACAAAGAGATGACACTAAAACTTTTTCACTATGCATAAATTTCAACTATGTGTTCCTATCAGATGGGCCTCAGTTCCTCTTCACAATGTCTAAAATGCAGTGCTATAGAGGCAGATTTATATCATATGCTGTGGAACTGCCCAAAGATCCAATATTTTTGAAAGGTTGTGGTAGTATATGCCCTGTGAAATTTGCTGAATTATCTTCCTCTAACACCTGAATTACAATTTCTGGGGAACTGAAACTCCAAAGTACCAGAATTACCAAGGGATGTTGTAGACTTCTAAATTCACTGGTGGCAAAGAAAACCATCCCGTAAAATTGGATTACACCAAATCCCTCCTACTTTCATTGTTTCTGGAAAAACTTTGGTTTGTTTTCCAGATAGAGTGGATTGAAACCTGCTTAGCCAAGTAGACGTGAGTTATTAGGTTTTCTGAGGTTTTGGAATCTCACATTGCTTTACTTCTACTAAACACCAGAGTAGAAGTTTCCACATTTGAACAGACCGCATGGTATGCCTACCGTCTTCTAGATATTGATCTTCCAGTTTTATGTTAATAATTATTGGAACCCTCTTCTGATTCCAATGCTAATTTGGATAATAACTGATCAACCAAATTATTACTGATAACTGACAAATTATTCTTTGTATTAAAGATGTCCCTGCTCAAAGTGTATTATTAAAGGTTACTGTATTTGATTGTGTTATTAATCCACTGTACAAGTATTGTGTTTCACTCATTGTATGATGTACGTTGTTTTAGTTTGGATCTCAAGTTAGGTTATTGTACAATGAATTTGTATGAAATTGTGTATCCTTAATCCCTAAAAAGCTATAAAAAATATTTATAAAAAGGCTGGAATACAAAATGTACCCTGTTCATCTTTTTTTACTTAGATTTTAAGTAAACCTAACACAAACAGACATAAATGAAGTTAATGCATAAAACAAATGCATAAAAGGTTACCTGTAGTCACTATCTCACACTAAATCACATATTATCACGATATCTTTATACCAAAATTAACTTTTACTTGTAAAAGTAGATACTCTTCTTCTCTCATCTCATGGGCTTCCTTTTTGCTCTGTACATGCAATGGGTAGATTTACTAACCATTAGGATGGCAGCAACAGAGGGACAATCAATCTACCAATTACAAATCTACGGTTACGTCTATCCTTCATTTTGGAGAGATTTGTAACTTGCTGTTGTGTTTCAATTTATGGAACGAATGAAAAAAGTTTTGGTGTTAGATACAGTAAATTCCCTGAGACTCATCTATCCCTCCTGGGGTTTCCAGCTTCTGCTGCAGCCATTGCAAGGAGGACTTAGTGTGCATAGTATCAGATACTGACCTTTACCTACCCCCTAATAAATGTGTATATTAAGCAAAACAAGCTTACATTCAATTCTCCACTCCTAAACAATGATTGTCTTGTTAGTTTTGCAAAATCAAACAAGTTTGATTAACTTTAGGTTACATTGTATAGAAAATATCTGAAGAGTTGACATTTACTTGTTATACATGAAGATTTGCACTTTGGTGGCTTCAAGTGCTGAGTGAAGGTGTTGTTTTAGAGCTTCCATTGTTAGGACATTAGAACCATTCTCTAGCGGAGTCTGAATCATGAGTTGTGGATTGAACATGGCTTCTTCTCCAATTTTCTGCCGGGTATAATTCAGCTCACGACTCACTCGTCCACCAACTGCCAAACAAAAAAAGAGTTCAGGTTACCTTTGGTTTCTACAAATGAATCCTGAGCAAGTGTTGTAGGGGAGCACTATGTAGTATATACCCAGCTGCTAAACAAATGTGTGAAAAGTTTTTCTTGTCATCCAGGAAACAAACAGAATATCAGATTCTGAAACAAGAACTTTAGAGCAATGATCTGTGTACTCCTGTACTTTGGCCAAGGAAGGGTATGTTGTTTTATCAGGTTATGGTTCTCAACAAACACATAGGACCTTATGTAGTTGTGTATCCTTACTAAAATTATTTCCACATGGCAACCACTCAGGTTGTCTTTTGGGGTGGGTGTTTGGCTCACAGTTGTCCGAGAAGGGTTAATGTGTAGTAAGTTCACTCACGGATACTCAAGGCTCATAGAGAATCCATATATGTAAAAATCACCCACAACAACTAGTAAAATGTGAAAAGTTTGCTAAATCAGAAAGGTAAGAACTATGCAAAAAGAAAACAAGATAATTAAGATTTTACCAAGCAAATAAATGAACACCAAATATGTTTAAAGGTTGAAAGTCACAGTCAATGCTGCTGGTTTCTTAATGAAATGTACTTGGGATTATTGTACAAGCCACCATACAAAGTTAATAACTGTAAAAGAAATTACTCTAATAAAGCTTGAATCTTAATTCAACCCTCTCCCCAGTCTAAGATGTCCATATAAGACTTTCATATGGAGAAACAAAATCATCTTTAGCGAACCTAAACTCAGAAATTTCACTTTACATAAAAGGGTTGACAACCTTTATGTAGAGTAGAAATTATGTTGTTTAAAAAAAAAAAGGGGGAGGGCACCCCCTTATTCTCAACTGCCTAGGCGATCGAGAATAAATGGAAGCCCAAAGCCTCCTGGGATACCTACATCAGGCATCCCGGGAGGTGCTCCTTCTGTGCATTCTTGAGCGTCTCCGGCATGTGCAGAAGAAGCCTTTTCGCACAAAGAAAAAAAATGTTTTTTTCATCCTACGTCACCCAATCTCGTGCCTGGGTTGAGTGACATAGGATGAAGAACCGGAAGAAGAGACGAAGATGGCGGCGCCCGGAGCGCCAGCTCTGGGATGACGCGGGACCCAATGCAGGACACCTCCGGATGGATCGGACTTCCCTGCAGGATTAAAGGTAGGTGTATTTTTTGGGGGTCACGTGTCTTGCCACGAATGATAATTGTGGCTGTTGAGTGAAGGAGGACAAAATCAAATAAATTCTGAAGATTTCGGCCAGTTGTTGTACAGCAACAGGGGTCACATAGTGGAGATTTCTAGACTGCTTAGGCATGTATAAATAACATCTACTGAAAATACTAGGTAGGGGAGCAGAAAAGAAAAAGTGTGCTAAATGTGCACATTTCTTTTAATGTATATATTATCCCAAGAAAAAAATGGAACTCCTTAAATGTTCAATCAGCAAGTAAACATATTCCAGTATTATTAATAAAAATATTTGACAAAAATGAAATATAGTCATTACATCCAATGAATGATGAAGCTGCTGCTCAACTATTTTCTTTACCAATAAACGATGGATGACTATAGGACTTCGTAAAAAAATAATATTAAAATACTAGTTTAATTTCCTAATTGTTCGGTGAGCCTAAGACTTCAGTATCATACCATACAGTATGTCAGAAAAGCTCAAATATTTCGTTCATTTGTTCCAGGGTCAAAGTATATTGTAAATATTGCATCCATGTACCAAACAATTTTTGTGGGCGAGTGTCACGGTGCTGGGTAGCCTCCGTCTCATCTATCATCATTAATGCGTGGAGGTAATGTAGAAGCTGAAAAAGTGTTGGAGGGCCTGACTCTAGCCAAATTTTTAAAATACATTTCTTAGCTGCTAATAAACATAGTTGTCCAAGTTTAGCTATCGATGACAGAGCATAACCACCCTGAACCTGCTCAATGTCTGGGTGTTTATGAAAAAGAGCAGTCAGAAGGGTAACGGGAACAATATGACCTGTCATATTTGGGATAAGCAAAAAAAACAAATGTCCAGAAGGCATTTATTTTTGGACAATCCCTCAAAGCATGTTCCAAAGGGGTCAAAGGAAGAGAACATTTTGGGCATGCAATTAAGCGCTCGTGCATAGGTGAAGATTTAGTCTTCATGTCAAAAGCATAATAAGCTCTATGTATGATTCTGTATTGTAGTTCTCTCCATATTTTACTAACAATCAAATTCCTAAACAGAGCCCAACTATCTTCTAGTAGATCCAGGGTGTCTTGGTATCCATCATGTATAAAAGATAACTGTGGACCACCATCTGCAGTATCTTCCATCAATAGGAGGATAGAGATCTGAAATGGAATGTTTGGAAGAAGGAGTACCCAACAAATTCAATATCCACATTAGGAATGGAATCAGATAATTCAAAAAAATGTATGTTTCAGTTGCAAATAGTACAAAAAATGGTAAGAAGGAAGAGCATATTTGACTCTTAATATCAGGAATGACAACAATTTATCCTGGTCATTTAATAGATGAGCTAAAGAAGTTATTCCACATTTTTCCCATAGGGAAAATGCTGCAAACTGCTGACTTTGGGGAAAGCTTGGAGTAGTACATATGGGAGTCAGTGAGGTAAAATGTATCTGACATTTATGTAATTTTTTAATTTCACGCCATGCTATCAACGTATCTCTTAAAGGTATATTTGAACAGAGATCATAGGGGATACCAATAGTGACTTCATCTTAAAAACAGTGTAATGAGCCGTAACATGCCACCAATCCTTAACATGACGCATGGACACGCCAAATTAGACACGCAAGACCAATAAGACAGGCAAATCTAGAAAATTTGGACCTGTTTTGGACGGGTCAAATTGGATCTCACTATTCTCAGAGTTTTTCCTTGCCATAAAAAGAAAAAACAAAACAAAAAAAAGCTGCATGAATTTTACAAACATCCGAGTGACGGAGAAGAAATGGCAATGTTTGTAGTGGATAAAGCAGCCTTGCAAAAATGATCATTTTAAGCAAATGGCAACACCCTATTAAAGATAATGGCAAATTCTTCCAGCCATGTAGTTCAGCTTTAATTTTATCAAAGAGTGGAGTGGGGCTTATGATTCAACTTATACATATCAGATGCAAGTCAGGTGAATTGTACCCCTAAATACGTTATGTGGTTTCTAGCAATTTTGACAGCCAGCTTTAACTGTTTGTACATCTATAGGTGGGGAGGCCTGTGGAAAGAGCAAATCACTTTTGTTTTAGTTTATGTGGAAACCAGAAAAAGCACCAAAATGCATAGCTAGCTGATCATCATCTCAAGCATGCACTCCCAGTTCTCATTAGCGCCACAATTTTTATTCTAAGGCTTGAGGCATCACAAAAGGATTCCTGGCACATGTTACTAACTCATGCAAACTGTTCCCTCTAATTTTGGGCCTCGCAGAGTGTATTAGGCTGAACGGCTCAGTAGACAGAGAAGCATTTAAAGAATCGTTGCATAGTGGCAGAAATACAGGAACCATTCACTCCACCACTAGGGTAGTAGTAGGGAGCACTACATTGACAGATTGCATATGAGCTGAAGCCAGAAAAGTGCTGGGTGTGCTTCTACAACCATAACCTGTGTGTGCACAAAGGCAGTTTTAGTCAGCAAAACTGTTGTAAGGCTTATTTGGTAATTTTCTACTTTTTCTGAGCAAACCTGCTCAAAGATGTCAATAGGGAACTTTAGGCCACCCATTCAATAGCCTACACCATAGTGGTCCAAAGAAGAAGAAGAAAAAAAAAAAGGTAGCACGATTGGATTTTGAGATACACCTTTCCCTAGATGTGAAAATTATGTTTGTTTTTTTTCCATTCTTCCTAATGTGCTCATTTAGGTATTTTCTTTGGCTTTTATAAGAAGCATGAGGTTGCCAAAAAGGATGCCAAAAAGGATACCAATAAAGGGGGGTGTGAAAGTTTTGCAACTATTGTGTTCTAATAATATAATCCCATTCTTGATGTCCAGGAAGTCTGCATAGATGGTAATCCTTCGATTTACATTACTTAATTGCGTCATTGTAAAATACTCAAGGAAGAGACCTTGACTGCTGTAAAATATTTTCTCCAAAATACCTATAGCCAGAGAGGTAATGATAGATTGCTTTAATGCTTGTATTTATTTTTGGTGTTCCTAGTAGGCATGGGTTCACATTAACTCATGTCTAGCTGTGTGTGCCGTTATTCACAGGTATTATTTGCTTGTTAGAATCAGCTCAGTACCATGCTGTAAGACAACTGTAGAGGATAACTTGTCATAACAAATCGAAAGTTGACATTTAGATTACTACAAATCCCAACTGATTACATTTCTTTTAAGTCAACAATGTCTATGTACTACAGTGTGTTGCATTCTTGGGGGGTTCCTTTCTACATTGTTAGGCTTCTGTGTAGAGGGCTTCATTTTCTTTTAAGGTTGAACAGGCAACAAAGAGAGGGGAAGTGTTTTAGTTTAGAACTTAAAAGAGGATTTCTCCTTAAAGAAATCTAGTATGTAACTGATTTGGAATCGGTGGCCAGAACATTGAAAGAACATGAATGCAGACCACCCAGACCAGAGGAAATGAAAATACAAGGGATGAAAATACAGTAAAACACAAGTCTCCCCATTCCTATTCAGGATTCCTAGTCAGATGCCTGTTATGCCATCTGTTGTTACCTAAAAGGAATCCTATTGAAAATCCTTGCAGTGAAGAGACAATCAGGTCAGGTCAGCACTCTCCCAGCATGAAACTGCTGACTGTCATACACCTCCCCATCTCCATATTTCTTACATGCCAACCAGCTTTTAAACAAAACAGTGGATCCGTCATGCTAACTACCTAAGATACGTAGATACCTAAAAGGCCCATTCAGAAATGTACACAGAAAGTGCACAAACAAGGAGCTCAACGTGAAAGAAGTTTATTTATTCACACCAGTTCATGTACATTAAACAAGCAATGTTTTGATTAAAGCCCATAGCTTGCAACAGGTGCCATGATTAGGCATGGAATTACATCAGTAAAGTATTAGGAAAAAAAATTACCTTGAAGAAATTCAATGCTCTTTCACTGTGGAAATTGCATAATGTTAACCCCACTTGTTATCTTCTGTTGTGTAGGGCTGACATCACTTCATGGCTCGGAACACTTATTATGCAGCCAGCTATCCTTTCATTGGCTACCCACTTGAGGCCACAAGGGGCAAAACACAAAAGAAGCCCCCAGCTTCACACAGGCTCCTCAGTATCATACTGCACGGATTTTTACCCAGCCCCACGCCTTCTCTGCATCTGTGCACTGAAACACACAGCACTGTGGGCCACTTTCATGACTTTTGTTGAGATCAGGATTAGCTGGATTAAGGCTTGATTCATAAGGACCCCCTGCGGCCGTGAGGAAGTTTCATCACAAGGTCAGAGTGGTGTGAACTATATTCTGTCAATCAACACTACCACTACTGGAAAAAAAATAAAATGGATTTGAAATGAATATACAATTTTTCTTAACAAAGAAACGCGACCTGTCTACCTTTTAATGTGGCCTCCATTGTGTATAGGTTTGCTTTTATGTGAAAACACACATGTACACAAATTCTGTGGTTTAAAAGTCTGCAGAAGCCTGGGGAGCAGCTAGAGCAAGTTATACATGAAAACCACAAAGTGACTTTTTTGACTCAGGTTCCAGATTCAGTCCTACAGCCACAAAATCACATCCCTGACAAGCTATTGCATTTATTCCATCATGTCTGACTAACTGCATCCTGCTCTGGGAACCAGTTAAGATAAGGAAACATGCTCATCAGCCTTAATGCAGGCCTTTATATATAAAAGCAAACGGCAAGGAGCAGCAGCCGCCATCATGTTTGACTGACCTAAATACATAAAGTGATGAAAGATAAAATTCAATGAGTTGCGACCTAAATTCCTAATAGATGGACCTCATGGTACACAAGTGTACAAGTGTAGGCTCTGGTCATTTAAAAATATAACAACAAATTAGAGGAGCATTTAGTAGACAGAAAAATCTCCTTTTTTCATGTAGTTCTGCTGATCAGTCGGTGCCCTATCTGCTGTTTTTGCTTTTCTATTTTGCCGTTGCATTCACCAGTGAAAAAAAATAGTGTAGGCAAAGGAAGCTTTGACCTGCAGCGGTAACAATACTTTTGCACAGCCCTGTGGACCCCTGACATAAATTTTACACCGCAGCTGGCATTTACACATTTAACATTACCATATGTATAGCCTACTCTGTGCAAATTATGCTAATCACTTGTCTAACTCTCTGCTGTGAAAAATGGTTATATTTAGCAGTCCACTGCCTACCAATGCAGCTTACCGTGTGGCTGAAATGTACATTCAGACAGCCTTGAATGGCAAGATTTTTCCACGTTGCTGGCTTCATTCAGACCACAGAAAATGGTATTCAAGTCAACTGGTTTTGGTCCGCAACAAAAGTTTCAAAAGAAAAGTGAGTGTGTTCTTACCCTAACACGCAAAGTCTGCTTGCAAGCAAAATGATAAATCAATTGGTGTGGGAAAGAAACCGCCAGAGGTATTTCTTCACAAGGCCTGTGAAACTGTGGCATATATTTTATGTGTGATTGTGCATTATACCTTCTAGACAACCTGTACACTATCCATACATCTCCCTGCTATTTGTAGTGTTTAAATATTGACTGCATAACCCAATATCATACTTTACTGTATTGCCCCTATTCTGAAAATTCATTACTACTGAAATCAGACAAATAGTTTTTGCTCTTATATTTCCACTTCTGCTCTTTAAGGTCTAAACGGAGAACATAAGTTTGTTTGGTGGGTCCAATTATCACTGTCTCTAGGTTTCCTTTTACCTTTTTTTTTTTGAAGGTTTGGATTATCAAAAACACTTCCAAACTTCATTGGGATTCTGAGGAAATCTTCCCTTTACTTTATGTGTAATCAGGACAAGAGTACAAATCTCCCCTCCAAAAAACACTGATAATAGCCCCCCAAAGGTGGAGAAGGGTCAGGCCTCATATATACCTGGTATTGTTGTCTTTTGTCCACAATTGGGAGATTTTGCACAGATACCCAGAAAGAGGCTCTTACCCTTCTACACACAAACATCTGGGTTTTCTTACTTTTCAGCCTTGAGCGGTCCTCTATGGACCGCTGATGCATAGATGTCTTCACATATAATACTGTACATTAAATAGGTGTTGCAAATGACAAAAGAATACAGACAGACAATGACACAGAAGGAGAGGACCCTGTCCCAAACAGCTTACAATATAGGTGGAGGAAGTAACACAATAGGATGGGAGATATGCAGTGGTGGAAAGTAGTGACAGTTTCAAAAGACAGAAGGACAGAAGCCATGTTTGAAAAAATGGGTATTGAGTGCTCTTTTAAATGGGCAGAAAGTAGGAGCAAGCCAAATAGGACAAGGAAGGCCATTTCAGAGAGTTGGGCCAGCTCTAGAAAAGTCCCGGAGTCACATCTTTGATGAGGTTATGAGTAAGGAAGTCAGTATTAGGTCATTGGAGGTAAGTGGGACCAGAACTGTGGAGGGATTTAAATGCAAAGCACAGGAGCTTGAATTTGATTCTAAGGTGAAATGAAAGCCAATGAAGAGAACTACAAAAGGGATGCAGCAGAAGAGCAGTGGGAAAGATGGATGGGTGGGTGGGGCTGCAGTTTTCATATTGGACTGTAGAGGAGAGAGTCGGGTTAGTGGAATACCAGACAGGAGGATGTTACAATAGTCCAGAGGAGAGAAGAACATGTACCGTGTTTCCCCGAAAATAAGACACTGTCTTATATTTTTTTGGGCTTCCAAAAACACACTAGGTCTTATTTTC
>NC_092863.1:26233130-26233648 GCF_032062135.1 Pyxicephalus adspersus
GGGGTAGGTCTTATATTAGGGCAGGTTGGGGGGAAAAGTGCTAGGTCTTATTTTCGGGGAAACACGGTACAAGGAGTTTGGTGGTCTCTGGGGACAAGTAGGGGTGGATTTGGAGATCATGCACAGGTGAAGGTGACAGGACCTGGAAATGTTCTGAATATGGGGGAGGGGGGGGCGCGAGGAAAATGAGAGGGCAGAATCAAGAGTGACGCCAGGACAACTTGCCTGAGGGAAGGGAGGAATACCAGTGTTAACAGTTAGGAATATGTCATGGGGAGGTTTGGAATTTGGGGGGAATGATGAATTTTGTTTTAGGTTAAGTTTCAGAAATCTGTCAGACATCCATGATGAGGTGACAGGCAGCATGAAGTCTTATCCAGGACTGAGGGAGACGAATCAGGGGTGGACAGATAGATTTGAGTGTAATCAGCATACAGATGGTACTATAAGCCAAAGGAGAATATGAGACCACAGAGAGAGGTGGTGTACAAAAAAAAAAAAAAAAAAAAAAAAAAAAA
>NC_092863.1:26234497-26241371 GCF_032062135.1 Pyxicephalus adspersus
GATTTACAGGTGGAAGGGGTGGGTATGGTTGGAGTGGCTCGGTAGGCAGAGACATCATGTCTGATTTTGTCTATTTTATCTCTAAAGTAGGTGGCAATGTCTTGAACAGAGAAGGTTGTTGTGGGGGGAGCAGGTGTGGGGTTTAGGAGGGAGGCAATTGTAGAGAAGTGGTTGCGTGTATATATATATATGCTACTGTTTAGTTATATTACCGGTTTCAGTATTTGTATGCACCCTTGTTTTTACAGATTTTTGTGTTTTTTTTATTTAAAGTTTCCTATTAAATTTTTTTAAATATTGGACATATTTCGGTGAGTTATACCTAAGAATTATAGGCCTGGAATGTAAAATAAATTTTCATGAAGGATAATGTACTGCTTTTCTTACATATAAATCCCGACAGAAATGAACCGCCCAAGAGGTTAAATCGAATGCTTTGGGCCCTGAATATGGATGGATGATGAGAGTATCAAGAAATATGGGATATCAGTTGAACCTGGGTTAGCGGAGCAATAAATATCAATGTGCACTCAGCTGGAACAAAGGAGTAGTGAACAGATAAATCTATGGGGAGATTTATGTTGGTGCAACAAATTCACCTACAATGGGAGACATACCATACACAATCAGATGAATATTGTAGGAGAAAACAATTGGATACACAGGGATGATTTTGGCAGGCAGAATAGGAGACCTACCATACACAATCAGATGAAGATTGTAGAGGAAAACAACTGGATACACAGGGATGAATATACTAAATACTAGGGAGTGTCATGAATGGCTACATTCGTTGTATGACCCCAATCTTCTGGGCAGAACACTAACTGGGCTGAATACTAACATATACACAGCTGCACTGGGCTGTGAACATTTATTACTCTGTCACCTCAATTAAAAAAAAAAGCAAACATTCATTACTTGGAGAATCGCATGCCAGCCATTTGCACCATACAAATAAAAGAACTACAGTATAGAGAAAGTCTGTATATAATCTGATGCACTGCATGTATATAGATCACCTAAAGAAACCTTGTACCTAAACTGAACCCGCTCAAAATTAAGCGGTGATGAAAAGAAGCATCCACTGAAGTACGAAATTTGTTCTGGCTTCATCCAACTAGCTAGCTGTTCAGATAAAGGACTTCCACTCCCTTTTCACACAAAACTTTGTAAAAGTTCTAAAAAGCCCAATTCTTGTCCTGGCCCCACATCCTGGATTTTCCTTTCCAGCTGTTCTTCGATGTGCTTTCAGTGCTTGTATCTGCTTGCAATAAATATGAGGTGGTGCATGCACACAAGGTTATTTGTCATCCTCACACTGCTGGCAGAAGGAACGTTTTAGGTGCTTTTTGAGAAAGTGTAACAAACTCATGTAAAATACCAGTATTTTGGAAGCTTTATTTATTACAGCATGTTTTTCTTAGCCTGCACAATAATTGTCAGTTTGTGTATGGTACAGATATCCTACGTTCCCAGCCCACATACACATGATATCTGCATAACTGCAAAACAATACCTTCAATCTACATGCATGTACATTTCCATACATCCTTCCAATCGCTGAAGGATTACTGTGCTAATCCAAGCATTTACATGCCAGAAGCATTTTACAACGCAGCATCTCGGAGTATCAGATGCTAGTTCGTGCCTGTTCAAGATAATAATTCATGTGTACTCCCATGCTGCAGCTCACAAGAAAACCCCATCTGTGCAGCCAAAATACAAATAACACTACAACTACTGTGCTGTGAGCCGAGGCATTTTTCCTCCTCTTCCCCCCTCCTGAAAGGAAAAAAAATGGACCACCCTGCTCTTATGGCAGAGAACACTGTTTACATTGCAATCCTTGACTGTGTAATACTTCTGGCATTTTGGCCAGAATTCCTGAGCTGGGGGCCAGAAGCCCTCAAGCAATGATTTCATAAAGTAAAAAAGAACAGAAGAAAAAGAATGAAGGAAATCTGTATTAAATGTACAGGTTTGCTTATTCATTGGAGTTTTGCAACAGAAGTAATACTTGATGAATATGTGTTTTGGGGGAGGGGGGGGGGGGGGGCAGCAAGGGGGCCAAGGGTGAGAGCACTAAAAGCCAAGTTTTGCTTAGATCCTACTTTGAAGGAAATAATATCAGGACATATCACATTGCTGACATTTGTTCTCCAATTTCACTACAATAAACGGCTGTATCTAACTCATTATTTGCATGGTCATTAATGTGTCTAAAAATAAATGTCTTACTTGTTACTTGTTGTACCTAACCCTTGAGATTTGCAATCTTGAAGAAGTCACATTCTGCAGGGGGTCTGTTACACAATGCAATTGCACACTGCCAAAATGCTAGCCAACGATATGTCAAAAAAAGGTTAAAGAATATTATGACCACATTTTCCTAAAGGTTTGAATTGTCCATGTTTGTGCTTCCCTAAAATTGAACTCCAAGAAAACCTCCTAATTCACAGCTGCAACACATTTGTGAACTGGTTTACCAACAATGGATTTGTAATTCTATTTAGCCAGTCTTTTGTTCCAAGCACCCCAGCCAGACACCAAACCCAGGACCACAAGGTCCAAGACATTACTTTGCTGAAGTTAAGGAATAATCTAAAGCCCACCTCTTCCTGATGCTGGGACAATAAAAGAGCAGCACTCTGATTAGGTCATTCTTAGTAATTTGAGGGTGGGTTGAACATTTAGTTGTGTTATTATACAAATAAAAATCAAAAAGGCACTTTTTTTTTTTTTTTTTTTTTTACTAAATCAGTTAGCTTTTAACCTTCAAAAAGTGTCCCTAACCCCTCCAATCAAAAATGAATTCCAAAAATATTTAATCCTTAGGCCTAACAGTAACCTACAATCAAACCTTCACACCAACATAAAGCCTTGTACTAAAGGGAAGCAATGTTGAAATCATAGCACCAGAAAAAAAAATGATGCAGACCAATGATATCCAGTGCCAACAGTGAAATATTTACCAACTATAATACCAGCCAGAAAGAATATTCATGTAACAATAGCATTAAAACCCTGTGTATTGTGCATATATACATAATTGAAATCTGATAAGTGGCTCAATACCATGTTCCTTCCTCAATGTCTTTTGTCTATTATCTACAGTACATGCTGTTTTGTGCCAAAGGCAAAAAAGTATTATGGGGCCTGGGAGTTCATAGGCCAAACCTTAGCCAAAGCATCCCAACACAGTCAATAAAGATTGTCTAAACTCCAAACCTAAAACAGGACCGGGAGAAACATGTAAGGACTGGCGGCAGAGGGAAGAGTTGACATTCTAGTGCTGAAGGGGTTCCATTTGGCAGGTAAGTTTGCCATAATGTGCAAATATGCAACATATACCTAAGGCAGAAGCCACCTGTGGGGCCAAAACTGTCTGGCAATCCAGCTATATTTTATAAAGAAAATCAATTAAAGGTCAGAGTCACCATTTTATCAATATGCCCAAATGTGAAGTCAATTTTTTTTTTTTTTTTTTAGTTAGGACATTGGCAAAAATAAAACCTGCTGAGAAGATTCACCCTTTTAAATTGTTCTGGTGAGCACTGTTGGGTAATAAGAAATCCAAGCTTTTACTGTAGTCACCAAAATAGAAGGTGAAGATAAATCAGCATATAATAACATCTGTTCTTGTAACAATTGTCAATCAGGGAACTCCCTCCACATTGTGGCTTCCTAATGCTCCTCTGGGACCTGAGGTACAGGGGAATCTTCACAGACAGCAAAGACACCTGATAAGACTCTTAACCCTCAACTGTTTCACTGAAAAAAATGGTTTTGGCTACAAATAAACATTAAATGTCACAAAAAAATTGCCTTCCAAGAAAAAGACTGATCTATACAGAAGGAAATCCAAGTACGTTAATAAAAATAAATCTTGAAATTGACCAAACTTTGCATCGTTTGTGTGTGTAAATCAAGAAGGTCAGCTTTGAAGAAGCCCAAATTAAAAATAATACATAGTGAAAACCATACAAGTATACCTCCGCTTTGTCCAGCCAGCACTTATATAGGCAAAAACTGTACAGTGTAACCTAAATAAATATTAAAACCTAATTTTTTGTGACTCAAAAGATTAAAATACTTAACTATCATATACTGATTACTACAACAGTTACGGCTTCCATGAGTGCCGCTACAGTCCACTTTGTTCTGCGTGGTTTGGAATTTTTTTCAAATACTTTACAGATCACAACGTACAGTTCTGTAGACATAACATAATAAAACCATTTATCATTGTACGCAAAGTTTGTCAATGAGATATATATTTAACTTGGTTCTTATTTTTGTGAACCCTGCTCCTAATTTGTTGATACTTGTAAAATATGTCCTCATTAAATATAACATACTTTACTGTTGTGTAAGACGAATCCTAAGCTCACCTGGCAAGTTTTTAGATTGTTACTGAAAAGTTGGGTTGAAAAATTGGTGGAAAAAATGGAACATATTTAGGGATGGGCATTGGAACAAAGCATAGGAGAAGTAGAAAGTTGACAGAATTATAGATCTGAGACTCACTTCTCTTGTAAAATTTGAAGATGAATTGTACTACAGCATCTGTAGCTACAAAGGTTGTTTTTTTTTTTAGAGCTTTTTGCTTGGTGTAAATGTGTAAATAATTCCATATACATAGCCTGCTTTGTACTATTCAGGTAGTTTACACCATAGTTCATGGGTTGACATGTGCACGCGAGGTTACAATGTCATGTGCCACTATGTGTTTTAGCACATACAGCAACAGGTCCTCCCTTTTTACTTCTATTCTTGCAACATGCTGCAATGAAATACTACTTATCCAATTTTTTGAAGTACATACCAACACGGCATTGGTATGAACTGATGCCATTATAAAACGTCTTTTTTCTGACCTTACAGTGTGACAGCTGATTAATGCAGCCGGGCACCCAGGTGGTATGAACAAGCCCTATATAAGCCGAGTTACCATGAAAAGGCTATTTTTTTGTTTTTTAAACACATTTTTAGAAAACATCATTTTGGATTTTATTATTGATAAACATACTAACCTAACCCCCATTCCTTCTTCACAGTTGTGTACTTACTGAGATATGAAGGGCCCTAGTCCACTGTTTGTGTACATTTACTTGCTGCAAGCTTTCCCTTTCCACCCATACTTGCTTAGTACAGTACTGTACTGACCCCCTATACTTCTAAAGGGTTTTTTTTTCCAGAGAATATTGAAAACATTCAAACAAGGGACCACAACCTTTTGAACCTTGGTAAGAATGCAAATGTAAAGGGGGAACGTGTTGTAAATGAATTAAAAATGCACTTCTCCATGCAAAAGCATTTGTAAAACACACTTTCATTGCCATGTATGGCCCATTTTGGGGCTCAGCTAGGTAGTATCTAATGTGTACTGCACTTCCTAGTGTTCCTCCCTGTATTCTCCAATAGTTACTATAGGAAATCAATTAGATTAGATGGAAACTGTCTCCAGGAGTGATGGCTAGACAACTAGGTCTTGCTGTGCTAGGCAGTGCTGTGTTATCCACAGCCCCTTTTAGCCAGGCATACCACCCAGCAATTTTTGGGTGGTTACTCAAGAGTTGGGTCACAAAACAGGGGCTGCCATCCCCCTACAATTTCCTCCCACCCAGCTTAAAAAAATTCTGGGTAAAACACTGCAGTTATTAGTAAAAATTGACCAAGGAAGGTGAACTCAGTGAACCAGAAGAAGGGTTGTGGGTACCCAGACTCACTGTTGCCTGCAGGGGAGAAAGCCAAGCCGATTTGATCTGATCCCACAAAAGAGCTACTGCCAAAGAAAAATGTGCCTGACTAGTCAAAATGCCCATACTTATCCCTGTCCACCGCCAAAATCCACAATGGTTACATAAGCATAAAAAAAAAACAGATCATGGAGAAATTTAAAAACATGGCCTGAACTGATGAATTGTGTGGATGGCCAGGGCTTGCAAATTGTTTACACATGGAAGAGATGGCACATGTGTATATGTATATATGTGCTTTTGAGCTGGGACAAGGTTCTTTTCTTTGTCTTCACTAATTTTCTGTGGTGTGAAAGAGGTTGTCTGAAGCATTTTTCACTGGGACTGCTGACAGGAAGTCTGCTGAATGTAAGAAAAATTTAACCCCCCTAGACCACAAAATTATCTCTAATATTTTTAATTCTGATAAGCTTAAGAAAACGTCACACATATAATTTGTAGATCTAGGACATAAACCAGCCTTTATTTTAAGTTTATTGAGTCTTTAAACGTTTGTCTCTAAAGAGGCCAAAAGGTTTATCTCCTCCACAGGTAAATGGTAATTCATCATAACATTCAGCGTACAGGGCGTTCCTGGTGGGAGGCGGAGCCATTAGGGCAGGACTCGAGAGAGAGTCCGGCCTAGTGTGCTTCTGCCCACCCCTGAAATGGCCTAGTGGCCACAAAAGTTTGCCTACCTCTGCTTTAAAAGATAAGTAAAATACTTTTTTCCTGTTAACCTCCCTTCCTTGTTTTCATCCAGCAGCACATCTGCATTTACAGCCCACAGACTTTGATGGAATGGGGAGGTGGAATCTATGTTGTAGCACACTTTACCATTGTTACATAGTAGTCTACATAGTGTCTACATCATTACATAGTAGGTTAGGTTGAAAAAAGACATAAGTCCATCAAGCTCAACCACTACGGAAATAAACATATCCCAGATATAAAACCCTATAAGACAAAGTTAGGTCCATAAATATTTGGACAGAGACAACTTTTTTCTAATTTTGGTCCTGTACATTACCACAATTAATTTTAAATGAAACAACTCGGGTGCAGTTGAACTGCAGACTTTCAGCTTTAATTCAGTGGGTTGAACAAAAAGATTGCATAAAAATGTGATGAAC
>NC_092863.1:26244433-26245977 GCF_032062135.1 Pyxicephalus adspersus
TTAATACCCAGTTATATTCTGTGCTTCTAGAAAAACATCCAGCTTTTTCCTAAAGCAATCTATAGTAGTTGCTGAAACTACTTCCTGAGGGACACATTTTCACAGACCTTACCTTAAAGAATCCCTTCCTTATCCGAAACTTAAACTCCTTTTCCTCCAGACACAAAGAGTGCCCTCTTGTCCTTTGTAATGATCCTAAAGTGAAGAATTGGGAAGAGTTCTCTATATCAACCATTTATATATTTATACAGGGTGATCAAATCCCCCCCCTAAACATCTCTTCTCAAGGGAGAAAAGATTCAGTTCAGCTAATCTATCCTCATCGCATAGCTCCTCCTTTCCTTTTATTAGTTTAGTTGTTCTTCTCTGCACTGTCTCCAATTCCAATGACCTTTTCTGAACTGGACCGCATATTCCAGATGTGGTCGGATGAATACTTTGTACAGGGGCAGAATTGTCTCCATCTCTGCAGTTTATTCCTTTTAATACAAGAAATTACTTTACTAGCTTTAGATATTGCAGCTTGGCATTGCATGATGTTATTAAGTCTATGATCTACCAGAACCCCGAGATCCTTTTCAATTTCTGACTTCCACAAATGTATTCCCCCAGACAGTATTAAACATGCATGTTTAAGCCCCCAAGAGCATAACTTTACATTTATCTATATTAAATGTCAATTGCCACTTGGCTGCCAAATAAATAGTACATCCAGATCTGCTTGTAGATTATAAACATGCCAACCCCCAACCCTGGCACAACAATCACGCCAAACAGCTACAAAAGACTGTTCGTGCAGCTGAGCGCAAGTGGAGGAAATCTGGCCTCAGCGCTGACTTGATGCACTACAAAGCCAAGCTTCAAAGCTTTAACACAGAACTCACTGTCACCAAACAAAATTATTTCTCCACAGTCATTTCCTCTCAAGCTTCCAACCCACGCAACCTCTTCTCTACAATTGACGCCCTCCTAAACCCCACCACCTGCTCCCCCCACAACATCCTTCTCTTCCCAAGACATTGCCACCTACTTGAGATAAAATACACAAAATAAGACATGATGTCTCTGGCCACTGAGCCACTCCAACCATACCCACCCCTTCCACCTGTAAATCCTCACTGGCCTCCTTCAGCCCTGTTACTGTGGATGAAGTCTTAACTCTTCTCTCGTCATCTCCGTCTACTACCTGTCCACTTGACCCAATTCCCTCTGATCTACTCCATGCCCATTCCTTCACCCTGGCCCCTGCCCTATCTGAACTATTCAACCTCTCCCTTTCTACTGGTAAATACCCCCTCAGCTTTTAAACATGCCATAATTCTCCCTATTCTAAAGAAACCCTCACTGGACCCCTCTTTACCTTCCAACTACCGTCCCATCTCCCTTCTCCTATATGTCTCCAAAATCCTTGAACGCCTTGTCTACAAAAGACTCACCTGAGCACCAACTCTCTTCCTTGACCCCTTCCAGTCTGGTTTTAGAGCTGCCCACTCCACTGAAACAGCCCTTACTAAAGTGGCCAATGACCTCATCAGAGCGAAGTC
>NC_092863.1:26247332-26293251 GCF_032062135.1 Pyxicephalus adspersus
TTTTAATCTTAAACTCTATATCATTTATAAAGATGTTAAACAGTAAAGGTCCCAACACTGAACCCTGGGGTACACCACTAATAACCTTAGACCATTCAGAGTATGAATCATAAATTACAACTCTCAGGATGCGGTCTTTAAGCCAGTTCTCTATCCATTTTCAGATTGACTGTTCTAAACCTATTGACCCTAACTTGCATATTAACCTAACCGTCTGTGGGTTACAGTGTCAAATGTTTTAGCAAAGTCCAAGTACACTATATCAACTGCTATTCCACTGTCTACCTGTTTACTTATTTCCTCATAAAAAGAGTAAATTTGTTTGACAACTTTGGTCTTTCTTGAAGCCATGCTGACTATCACTCCCCTATGTGATTCTTTAACAAACTCTCTAGGACCTTTCCAACTATGGACGTTAAACTAACTGGTCTGTAGTTACCTAGTAATGATGCCAATCCATCTGAACCATGCCAGTGACTAAAGAGTCTCCAAAATTAGATATAATGGCTTTGAAATAACCAACCTCAGCTCTTAGAGAACACGTGGATGTAATCTATCAGGTACTGGTGCTTTGTCAACCTTAATTTTGCCGGTTTCTCAATCATATCAACTTTGAGCCCTTGTGACTCATTTAACCCCCTGAGCGGTAAACCCAGAGTGTGAATGGGGGTAGAAAAAAGAAGCTAAAAGCAGTAACCCCGAGTCAGACTCGGGGTAGGTAAACCTAAAGGGAAAAAGTTGTAAATCGATTATCCGATTCGCCAGGGTCCCGCGTTGTCTTTTGCGTCTTCTCTCTTCGTTTGCACCTTCTTTCTTCTTCCTCCTGCGTCTTCTGCACTCGAGTCCTGGGGGAGTTCCCAGTGACGTCAGTGTGTGCATACGTTGCCGGTGGGGCAGAAGTTTCAAATAAATTTGTATTGCATATAATACAAAATACCTGTTTTAAATGCAATACAGTGGATTTTTATGTGTAAAAACAGTACGTTGTCTTTCATGAACATTTATTTTACAGTATAATAGTATGAGTATATCTATTTTTTTTTTTAATTAAAATTTTTTTTAAAATTTATTTAATTTAATATTTTGACACGATTCTCGTGAAAAACAATGTACCGCTTTTAGACATATAAATCCAGACAGAAAAGAACCGCCCAGGAGGTTAAAGCAGTGGCATTGCTATTATTATTTTGGACTTGAGCTCTGACATTTTCCTTTGTGTACACAAAGCTAAAAAAAAAATAAAAAATAAAATAAGTGTAAAGCCGCCTTTTCTTTATCCCCAGTTACCAACCCAGAGACATCCTTTAAGGGGCCTACATAAAAAGTTAGGGGGTTTGCCCTACTTACCCTTGCAATCTGTCTTTCATTTTGATGTTTTGCACATTTTATCACTTTTTACATCTTTTGTTATATTCTTTTTATTTTCTAATGATGAAGTTGATCCTTCATTTTTATGTTTTTGGAATGCCCTTTTCTTGTTCCTTATGGCTTTTTTAACAATAGCTGCGAGCCACACAGGTTTCCATTTTAGCCTCTTAAACTTATTAACAATTGGAATACGTTTTTAAGTGTGCTTTTGTAGAACAGACTTGAAACATTCCCATTCTAAACATCCACTCACAGGACTGCAGCCAGCACAGGAGGATGGGCCGCGGCCCACCGGGACAATGCCCGGTCCTCCCAATGGCCAGTCCGGCCCTGTTGCCAGGTGAGCTGCAAAGCAGACACAGGCACACTCGCCTCCCGAAGCACCTCATATCTTAATTGCGGACCTTCCCGCGTGCCAGCTGCAAGGCCTTCGCGTGCCACAGCTGGCACGCGTGCCATAGGTTCGCCATCGCTGCTCTAGTCAATGTCAGGGTAGCTGAAATCTCCCATGATTAAAACTATTACAACTATCTGTGCTAGTAGATGATTTTCTATTTCTTCCTTAGCACTGGGGGGCCTAAGCCAGACTCCAATAGTTAACTGTGTTTTATGCATCCCCACATTCAACTCCACCCATAATGCCTCAACCTTATCAATTGTTCTATCCGCCAATTTCTTCTTTCACAATCACTTTCAGATCACTTCTCACATAGACAGACCCAACCACCCTTTCGTTTGACTTTTTTTTTTTTTTTTTTACGAAAGAGTATAACTAGGAATATTGAAAGCCCAGTCCTGTGAAGAACAAAGCCAGGAACCAAAATGGCAACTAAGTCATAATGCCCTTTACTCATTAAGGCTTCCAACCGTATTTTATTTGCTAGACTTCTAACATTGGTGAACAGGCTCTATATACCTTGGCTGCATTTACCAGCATTGTTTGCTAAATAGTTTTTCAGTACAACTAGTACTGCACAATCCAATGTTTGTTTGTAACATGGGAAATCCCATACATTTATCCATAACCCTCCCCCCAACTATCCCCAATGACTAACCTTTATGCCACCTTATTAACTGTCCCTTTCCCCTCTGTCCTAGTTTAAATATCCCTCCACCATTCCCTTAAATCTTTCCCCTAGCACAGCAGACCCCCTTTCATTTAAATGCAAACCATCTCTGGCATACAGGTTCTACCCCAATGAAAAGTCAGCCCAGTGTTCTATGAACCCAAACCCCTCCTTTTTGCACCAGGACTTAAGCCATGCGTTTAGCTGTCAAAGCTCCCCCTGCCTTTCCTGTGTAACGCATGGCACAGGCAATATTCCAGAGAACATAACCTTGGAGGTCCATTCCTTCAACTGAAACCTAGTTTAATCTGATTTTTAAGGATCCTGCATCTTACATCTATCTTGTAATCGGTTCCAACATGAACAAAGACAGCTGGGTCCTGTCCAGCCCCTCCCAGTAATTTGTCCACTCTGTCCACCACATGGCGAACCCTGGCACCAGGGAGACGGCAAACCATTCGATTGAAGGGATCCAGGTGACAAACTATTCTATCAGTCCTCCTGATCATAAAATCATTGGGTGCTCAAATACAGGGCTGGCCTTCCTTTTCTGGGTGCCGCTACCACTCCCTCTAATTATAGTAACCCAACTCCCTACATGTTCATCCAGATTAACTTCTCCACCCTCCAAATCTAAGCCATTAACTACCTGGCTCAGGCAGCAGGAGAACCCTATCAAGGTGATCAGCTGATTTCAGTGTTGCAATGTGCTTCTCCCGCTCTCCAATCCGAGATACCAGAAGGGCGACTTGCTCACATCTGTGACAGTGGTATTCACCAAGGAGCTGTTGGTCCATTTGTACATACATATGGCAGACTGTGCACTGAATCAAACCTTACACCTTGCTACCACTAATTTTCCCAGTTAAATGTTTCGTTTACAAGGAGTTATAAAAGTTTACTTACAGTTTGTTGTTACTAAAGGGATTTAACTCCTTTTGTTTTTAAATTCCTGTGTTTACTCCACTTGATTTCAAGTCACTAGTTTCACCAGCCAAGAGTGAGCAAGCTCAAGGAGAGTCTGCCAGGAACCTAATTAACCTGTGATTTATTTTTTATCAACCTTGTGATTTATCAATTTACCAACCTTGGCCACTCCCCTCTAGAGGTCAGCAAGGAAAAAGGAAAAAAAGCAATTTAAAACAAAACTGACAGTTAAGCAGACACACATGCACAATATCAGAAAACTGGGTTTTGTAACTCCACTTGATTCCAAGCCATTTGTTTCACCAGCCAGGAGTGAGTAACATGCAACAAGGCACAGTAGTGCATTACAAAAACAAGGGTTGTGCCCAGTTTTAGCACCCTAGCATGCACAGATTAATTTTGAATCTGCTGCTTTAATTTAACACAAGTTAATAGGAAGACTCACTCATAATATTTTAATAAAATGACCACTGTCATTTGGACAGAAAATTGAAAGAAATCTAAAATTTTATACTTGTCATTAGAACTGCATGTTAAAAGAAATCTTTTAATGGCAAAACTTTCAAAGGTGGGATATTTCCAGTCACCTAGAACAAATCTACCAATTGGAGACAGCAATAAAAACCAAGACAGTTTCCAAGTACTGATATGTCAATGTAAAATGTCACTTTTTGTATTCTGTGTTTTTGCAAGTAAGGGCTGAAAGCCCCCCGTGTTTATATATGTGTCATTTTCTGTTCTTGTTCTGTTATGTTATTAATATTCAATAAAAACGGACTGAAACAAAAACCAAGACAGTTTCCAAAGCTCCATATTTAATTAGTTTATATTACAGTTTGACACAGAAGAAAAAGGAGAACAAGGAGGAGAATCCTAAAACCCCTGAACCCCCTAACAGAGCAACATATTATTTAAATGCAATCTATTAGAATGGAAATGTTGGAGCTACCATTGCCAGCTTGTTTTGTAAAGTTTCAGGCTGCTGGCTGTGATCCTAAAACTTGCTGTACTAAGGTTCTAATGTTCTAAGTCTTAGAACATTATCGACCATGAACAAGCATATGCATATCAGATGGTTTTGCAAACAGTAACTGGTCATAACTTAGGCATTGCCAAGGAAGTTTATGCCCTGCAAACTGTAGAACAGTGGGACCATAATGAGCCACAATCAATGGCAAGGATTTTGTAAACTTTTTTTTCCCACAAGACAAGCAAACTGAATACTGCAGCTGCACTACACTGGCCGTAAATTGTAAATCTACAATCATCCAATCTGAGAAGCACACTGCTTTTTTCCTAATATACCCACAGTTTTTTTTTACCTTCAGACATACGTTGCACACTCCCCTCCCCCTAGAAGCAAAACTTGAAAGCTGTCCAAAACAAGACCACACACACAGATCTCTACAGGTTGTAATGTGCAAGTCTTCCTGCAAGGGGCCTTGCGCTCGCAAAAAAGGACCAGTTCAATTACTATTATACAGCAGATCAGATTTTCTGTACAATGCGCCACATGCTGAAGCAAATACTAACGAAGCAAATCTAGCAAAAGTCTAAAGTCATAAACGGCAGCAAAATCCCTGGCACTGTGATGAACATTAGGAGCGCACAGGCTTGACCATATGGATAACATTTGCACAATTAGGCATCCTTTTCAAGCATAATAAAGACATGATGTATATTTTAATAAAACACGAGGTTTTCTTACCTTCCACCCAAAGTTCCTCCATGTTTGTCTCTAGGTTTGCTGCTCGTAATCCTACAGCAAAAGCACCAAATATCAACAGACCCACTACCAAAAACTTGCCACAGTTTTTTTGTATGTAGCAACCAAGTTTAAATAATAGTCCTTGAAACATTCCTCGAAGCCACAATGGAGCTTTCCTGCCCGTAGCCTTCCCCTAGAAGAAAAAAAAAAAAAAAAAAACTCATACACACAGTGTTAAAGTTTCCAATGGCAAAACATCACAGCCATTAAGGTCATTTCCTAAATTTTGTCGAAATACCCCCATATTACATGTCTTCAACATGGCGCCACTAACTAATGCGTGTGGAGCACTGCTGATGATGTTTGTTTCTGTATCCACAACCAAATAAAGGTTCTATAGACCATTATATTATTTTTTACCAAACCAAAAGTACATTTATATATACAGATCTCAGAAGACTGTGGCATAGAGTTGGGTGTAAACTTAACTTCTGTTCACTTTCAATACCCAATCAAGTGCAGAGGAATGAAGAAACAACAGGATTTTACATTGCAAGTGCTTGAAAGATTGCAGTGAACACAAATTGTGAAGGTAATGAACATTTACCTTGCTACATAAAAACACATCAGGATTTATGGAACTAAAGGCAGTTTTACATAAATGAATTATCTCTCTCCTTGCAAATGTGAATGAGGTGAATCCACTAGATCGTAAGCTCTTCGGGGCAGGGTCCCCTCCTGTATTACTCTGTCATTTGCAACCCCTATTTATTATGTTGGCGCTATATAAATCCTGTTTATTAATAATAATAATAATAAAAAGCCCTGCTAACTTCAACCAACCAATCATGTGCAAGCAAAAACCTATTTCTAACTTGCATGTGATAGGGTGTCCCTTGCAAACTGTTTTTTCACAGCATTTACTAAGGGAAGTGATATATTCCTTGCTGGAGGACAATTCACTTTGCTAAGTGAACAGTCAACGTTCCTTTAGCAAACCAACCCTTAAGTTGAATAGACTCAGTAAACAGAAGGATGCTTGCTTTTACAGCTTGCTACATGAATGCTAGGAAGCAGAGCCAGGACGAAGTTGGTGAAGGGAAGAGGGCAGCCACATGGTCTGTTCCTCTGTGCACTGGGAGCATAAGGGGGTCCGTTCCCTGGAGGGGATCAGAATGCATGCCGGGGGAAGGGGGGCACACAATGGGCCACAGGTGTCACTAACAGTCCCCAACCAGCCCCCCCCCCCCTGTGATTGTAACAACCCCCTATGTACTCACACACATGACCCCCTGACATAACACCACAATGCCCCATTATTCACCTCTGAGATCTGCTGCAGGGCGAAGCTCGCATCGCAGTAGCTCGGCCGCTTCAGATAGTCCACGTCAGGCGGCCCTCCAGGCCCCCGGCTCCGTGCCCTCCTTTGGGTTACCCTCGACCAGGCACCCGCACCCCCGGCGCCCCGCACCTCATCAGGCCAGGCAGCCGAGGCCATGCTGTGTCCGGTGGTGAGCGGCGCTGGTAAGGAGATGCCTGGCGATCGTCACCCAGGCTTAGCTGGTGCAGAGATGCGATGAGGGAAGAAGAAAGGCAAAGGCTGCGGCTTCTCCTTCCTTGGCTGGCACGGCTCTCCTCTTCATGCTTCTCGCGGCGGCGAGTGAAACTTTGCGCCTTCCATGGCCACATTTCGCGATCCGGAGGTCTGAGCCGCTTGCCACATTCAGAAAGTGTTTGTTTATGTGTGAGAGCCAGAGAGAGAGAGAGGAGGAGGAGGGGGGGGGTGACACCATAGGACGCACCAGGCTTCACAAACACCAGAGACACCACACCAGAGCTGCAAACTAATCCCACATCGCCTGCCTTCCCCTGGAATGAACCCTCCGACCGCCAGCAGGAGAAAAATATCACAGCGATATCCCACAGCGTGCAATCCTCCTGATTATGATGCACACCCAAACCTCCTGAGGCTGGCTGCCTCTCTGTGTGCCTCAGTGCAGCTTAACAACCGCGGATGCGATAGAGAAGAGAAGGGAACTCCAGAGGCGAGTCGTCCTTATGGCAGATCGCATGGCTTCAGAGACTGCAGCAACCTGAACCGTAGCTGGGGCCCTGGGAAACTTTCCTCAGCTGCAAGCTCTGCGCTCTCTTTCTCCCTTGCTTCAATAGATGAGATGTGGGAGGGGAGAGGCAAAGAAACTCTCCATTTGGAGAAAGAGGAAAGGCGGGCCAAACAAGAGGACCACCCCTGGGCTGTCAGATGCTGCCATTTCTGCCATCCTATTGGCTGACATAGAGCAAAAAAAATATACTCAACAAACATGACTATTATTAGCTGCTTAGCAACAGCTCACCAAAGTAGAGACCACCCAGGCAGAGGAGGATTGTGTGTGTGTGTGTGTGTGTGTATGTATATATGTGTGTGTGTGTGTGTCTTCCAGCTTCAGGGAGAGCCTTAAAGAGCTCCATCCCTCCCTACCATATAATCCATCCATTAGCTGTTCCCTTCTTGCCCCATCTCTTCCTTCTCGTCCTTCTCTCTCCGATAAAGCCATCCTTTAAAGAGGCGCCTTGGCTCCAAACTGAAACAAATACTGGGAGGTCCGGATTGAATTCCCAGGCGTGTACAAATAATGACAGCCTGCTTGTAGAAGTACTCGGAAGAGCACATTTGTTTTCTTTCTTCCGACATTCTATTAGCGCACCAAAATACAGGGGCACGCAGGTAGTTTGCTGCACATTATGATTACACATGAAATCCTCAGGCCCAGCATACGTGGTGTTAAGCAGCCACTCCATCTCTCCACCTCCAGCTCTCTTTCAGAATTCTAGTGGAACACATGATAGAGATTTGTGGCATGGATGTAAATTACAGCCGACATCCCTGGTCTAATAAATCATGTATGTTCTTTGGTACTGAGTCTATGGGCGTTTTAGGATACAGCTACTACTGATCTAATAACTGTTACTCCTCCATCCATTACCTGCAAGTCCTACATGGATCATACACCCTGTGTTATGGAAATACCAGGCTCAGTTATTAGGAAGCAGGCGGTGGCACAAAAAGGGCAAGGCCCGCACCTGAAGTAGTTTGCAGCTCATATAAAAGGATGTTCTTTGGCCTTTTTGCCTTGGGTAATAAAGAAAGGCAAATTCTATGTGCCCACCCAAACACCAGGGAAGATCTTTTATGTGAGTCATGACACTGTCCCAGAAAGGGGCTCACAATCTAATGTCCCTACCATAGTCATGTGTCATTAATGTAGTCTAAGGTCAACTTTTTTTTTTTTTTTTTTTTTTAGGAAGCCAATTAACTTCACTGCATGTTTTTGGGATGTGAGAGGAAACCTGAGTAGCTGGAGGAAACCCACACTGACACGGGGCAAACCTGAAAACTCCATACAGATAGTGCCCTGTCTGGGATTCAAACCTGGGGCCTAGTGCTGCAAAGACAAGAGTGCTAACCACTGAGCCACCATGCTGCCCTATAATATATGTACAAAGGACAAAAATGAGACAGGCTTTCAGGCAAAAAAAAAACTAGACAAATAATTTTTTATTACAAAAAGAGATTCGCCCTTGGCTTAGCATGGATCGACTATGCTAATGCCCTGCCTAAACACAAATAACCTAATCCTGCTTTATACCCATGTTACAAGTAGCACATGGGATCATGAAAGTAAATTGCCATTTGGGTCTTTATGCCTGACATGTTTTGCTCAAAGAGCAAGGGAATTCCTGCAACTGTTCATAAACAATAATTAAAATGCATGTATCTATTACATATATGACACAAACAATTAAGTAAGTACCGGTAAGTATTAATAGATACTGTCATGTTCTTTATCTGTATATCCAATTTTATATTATTCTTAAATAAGAAAATCTCAAATTCAAAATTTAGTACATGGTGATGGGCTGGACAAAAACTATATATAGTAGAGTCTCAAGCTTTAAAAAGAAAAGAAAAAAAGTATATACAGGTTGACATCAAAAATTCAACCATTGATAATCCGGTTCCTTCAGTTTTCCGGCATGGATTTCGGAGTGCATTTTCAAATTTACACTGTTTTCTGGAGGCGCCGTTTATGTTTTGTTGGCGCTGTACTCCAGAATCAGCTGTTAGGTCTTGCTTGCATGTGCTTTCCTTTCCATTTATTTGCTTCTGTATGCATTATAGATTTAGCAAAGAAAAGAGATGTAAAATGTAAATATTGTGCTTTGTCGATCGCAGAGAAAATGGAAAGTTAGAAATGCTATAAACTTGATAATGGTAATGATACTGAGCATTATATTTTTTATTGTATTTCATTTGGAAATATTATAAAAGAATGGAATATCCTCTATCAAAATTCACAATAGGCCACATCCCCATTTTTTAGAACCAAATGAAAAAGAAAAGAAATAATTTTGGGATTTTTGGACAACTAATTTTACAAGGTAAAATTATTTAAAAACCTTTATTACAAGATGAAGTAAATATCCACACTTTTTACAAAAATTAAAAAAAAACATACAAAAGATACAAAATCTCCTGTGTAAACACCAGAAAGTGCTTTTACAACTTGTCTACGCGTTTCGCGGAGAATACAATCCGCTTCATCGGGACGATTTAGGAGATCTATAATATTAATACATGATCAAAAAACTAATTCATATAAACAGAATATACAAATACATATATAAAAAGACACAAAGAAAGTACAAATGATTTATTCATCAAAAAGACTTACAATGATGCTCATATCAGTCCAACCATCTCTATACCCTCTCAAGGATGTTATAAGAGATTGAAAACAAGAACAAGTTTGAATGAATTAAGTTTGGTTCAGACTGTTATCTGCCAGCTTTATAGTAGTTATATAATCATTTACTCTTATAATAGAGATTTTAATTTAATGTATATTACATAATTATGTATTATATATATAAACCAATGGATTATATGTATAAGACACTAAATGTGCTCAAAAGCATCAAAAAAAAAGAGTAAAGAAATGTTGTTGTATTGTTACATTGGCTCTGTACAACAAAGCAGAATGAATGTAAAAGTATATATACTGTAGCTTGGGGAGATCTAAGCCCATATCCGCACTATAAATGACGATTGCACCAATCACTTTTTCAACTTTTCAAACCCTCAAACAAGTTGCCAAAATAAAAAGAAGAAATATACAGATCCCAAACTGGAAGACAAGAAAGCACCAGTGTGTATGGAAGGAGACTGAAGTCTCAAGCTGCTGATAGAAACTCGCCCTGTGTGTAGAAAATACCGGTGTTCCATTTATGCCAAAGATCTATCCCACATCCAGTGGGCGGACCCGCCAACACGTCATCCGGCGCGTACCCTGGGATGTCACCCAAGGGAACGTCGGAGCTGAAAGGCACCCATTACTCAAGGGGCGGTGGGCTGGAACCTGTTGGACGAAGGTCCGCCCACCGCCCTGAGTTTATGAGCAAAAACAAGAGGATATCTAGAATGGCTGGGTGCTGCTTCTGCAGCTGAGAAGTAGGACCAATGGGAGCAATTTTGTAAATCAAGTGCTATAAACCTTATACACAAAAAAAAGACATTTAACAACCTGGGCGTTACACTGATGTTGATTTTTTTAAATTGTAGACCTGTAACTTACAGAAATATGTCCGAATAGGGGTCTAGTAGATATAATGAATAGAAAAAATGTTTGAAACTCCTGTATCCAATCCAATACAAAATTAATGAATGAGTTTCAATTTGAATTTCCCGCACACTTGTTTCTTGTTTCAGAGAGCACCCGGCGCTGGAAGGATAACGACGTGGGACGATGAGCGGGACCAGGAGACGGCACCCGATGCTGGAGAGGGAGATCGACGCTGGAGGATGACGCTGGAACACAGACACGACGCTGGATGAGCACAGCGGGACCAGGTAAGTGGGGAGTGAGAAAAGTACGGGGTTATTGATAATTGCAACTTTTTTTAATACGAAAAAGTACGGGCTTAACGGTTGGGAGGTTAAGAATGGGGTTTTCAACAAATATTAATTATAAATTAAATATTAATAGTCAATGTTATTAGAAAAGACTTCTATCATTTGTCAGAGTAAGGGAACATGAATAATACACATTATGTTGAATGAATTTAAGTATATATACAATCAATGTTTTTTATAAAAGGTCTCTACAGTAAAGAATATAAATTTTATTCTATCAGGTCTTTGCATGTATGTCAAATAGTCAATACAATAAAGTGTATCCCATATTTCCAAATTACTGTTAGTACATTTTATATATGTGAATCAACATAGTTATAGATTAGTACATTATCAAGTTATCCTCATATATGATACATGAAAAAGAGGAGAAGTAAAAAAGATAAAACAACAAAGACATAGTGGTCAACACACAACAAAAAAGACACAGAGCAGACAGAATAGAGGGTTCTTATAAGATGTCATTATCCTTAGAAGGGAATATAAGAATGTTTAATTAGATTATTGATTCATCAAATTATTGAGATGGTGTTATAGAAACAGTTTGAAGCTAACTGCTTCATTTAGGCCTTGGTGAATAGTGGCATCCAGGTTGAAGATCCACTTGGTTTCTTTTTGCAATAAGATCCTATCCCAATTACTGCCACCGAGGTCATATGGAACATTCTCGAGGACTGTGAATTTAATTTCTTTTTCGTTTAAGTTGTGGTGATTGGCCATGTCGAGGCTAAGCGGGGTTACGATTTTACCATTATTGATGTTGTAGATATGTTCATATACTCTTTTTAAATTGCCGCGTTGTCTTTCCCACATAGAAGCACCCACAGGTGCAAAAGGCTAAGTATACAACTCCTCTAGTTTTGCAATTAAAATTTTGAGTCAGTCTAGGGATGAAGGTGACAGGAATTAGGAAGTCTTTTATGTGGCTCAACCCATCCACAAATTTACATTGGTTGCATGAACCGCAGGGACGAATTTCAATACTAGTTATGTGTTTGCCTTCATCTTTTTTATAGTGGCTATGGACCAGTTTATCCCTCAAAGAGAGTAATTTTCTAAAGGTGAATTGAGGATAATGGTTTATATGTTTCCTTATACATTGGTCTGATAGTAAGGTTGGCCAGAATTGGTTACAGATAATTCTTAGCAACTTGTGTTGGGAAGAATATTTGGTAATAATTCTTACTTCAATAGCATCCTTCTCTTTCCCATTTTTAGTTGTATATATTTAGATACATATTATAGATAAACGGTTCAATTTCCTGGCTCTGTTGTAAGCTTTTTTTTTAGGGTTGTTTTAGCATATCCCCCTCTGTAAATCCTTTTAGCTATTTCGAAATTATCATTTTTTGAACAATTTCATTTAAATCCGAGGTACTGAGAGTATGGTATGCTTTGTTTTAGTGTTTAGTGGTATTACCAGGAGCTGGTTTTCAATACAGGTTGGAAACCCTAGGTTTGGTCAGAATCAATACTTATCCTAATGTCCAAAAAATGGGATCGAGGATGGATTGTACTGCATGGTAAAATTTACATTATATGTATTTTATTTAGTTTTCCAAAAAATTCCAACAGCATGGATGGTTGGACTCTGCTCTTATACTCAAAGGGTTCTTCGCTATTCTGGTTGATGTGCTGTAGATAAATGGAGGTATCCAAGCTCCTGGATTTATACTAGGATGATATCAGATGAAAACTATTCACATGTCTAGATCCTAGTTTTACTATTTATGTGAACCTCTATCAGTTAAGATAGTACAGGGATGATTTAAAGGTAGACAAAGTGAATTTTGATTATGAAGTGGTTTTCTATAAGAAAAATACTTACTTTTCCCTTATTGTGTTGATGTATTATTACCCATGTGTGATTCCCCTATGGGTTATGTTGATATCTGTAATTATTGTACATGATATTGTATTAATATTAGCAACTGATATAGTATAATAATTTCTATACAAAGTAGTTACTACTTTTTTTCTAGTATTATCTACATTGAAAATTAAGTTCCTAGTTGTTACATTGTTCTGTTATTGTCTACAATAAAAGAAATAGAAACACTTAACTTATAGGGCCACAATTGGGCATGATGTCAAAGGGTAAAGCATAGATAGGTTAGTTTCCAATAGCATTTAATAGTCTTTATTGTAAAAGATATTAAATAGAAATGTTGTAAACCTTATTTGTGGAGATGTAATATGATAAATTACATTGGAGTGACTAAAGTTAGGTTATCTTTTTTTTAAAAAAAAAATGACTAATCACTTGGTGGTTGTCAGGCTGATATGGAGCTTCCGCCCTTACTTCAGTGACAGTGTTTGCCCAAAATGGCACGCATGCGCACATGTCAGTAGGGGCATGAGAGTATACGACTTACTCCCTGTTAGGGGCGGACACCTAGAAATCCGTACTCCGCCCGTATGGGCGTTTTACAGAGCAGATACTGTTACATTGGAATATATACTCCTCCTATGGATGGCAAGTGAATGAGAAACTCCCCACTCTCCACCTTCACTTGCCATTGTGTCGGAATTAATTCGGATACCGAGTGGCAATTCCTGGGCATAGGAAAATTTTCTATGGCCAAACGAGGGATTAGGGGTTGGAAAGCTGCCAGAAGAATTCTGGCAGATTATAATAGCATAGGGTCAATGTTATTTACGTTTGTTCCTCAAAAGTATTTGTTTTAAACTTTTTTTTAGCTTTTTTTGTTAAATCTTTATTTTACTAACTTTTACTAACAGATACACCCATGATGCTAAGCCTAACTCTTAGCTAATGATGCTAAGTTTGCTAAGCCTATCTGCTTGCATGATGTTTGACAGCCTGGGTGAACTGCCTATATGTTCCCCTTTTCTGAGCATTCAGTAGTCTATAGAATTGTGCCATCCCTATAAAAATATTCAAACATGAGCACATTAGATGATAAGAAGTATATATTTCAACTTTTATACTTCTTGCTTTGTACAAGACAGGCTCAGTCTTTACTTCCTCAGGGCTCCTAGGTTATACGTCTTGGCCTGCACAAGGCTGGCTCATTCTTGTGTATTTGGACCATCTTTATAAATGCTACATATCAACCTGCTTAATAGGACCTTCTGCATCTGACGAAAAAGGCAAAACAATTCCAACTCAGCAATAAAGCAGTCATCGTTCTGCCAAACTAATATTGATTCAAGGGAATTGAATACTGCCGAATAGTACATTTTCCAGCAAAAACAGAGCTATCTATAGGGTGCAGAAGGTACAAGTTATTCAGCCTGCTGTGCTAGTCCTTGTCCCCAGAAGGTTGAAGGGCTTATTCTGTGGCATCCTCTGCTGTGTTACCCCTATACTCTACTCCAGCAAACATTTATCTCCCAGTCAGAGCTAGTTTTAGTGCTTAGGGCCCCCACCTACTCCAAGACCCAAACTGACAGTATGGCAGGAGTGGACAGGTAGCTGGCGTTTTGTGCATTTGGGGCCTCTATTTCATATTTTCGACCCTGATTGCCATGCACACCTCCTGCCCCCCATGGACCTCTATACAATCCTGCATCATGGCATCCCCCTCCTCATTCTGTCAGGTAGCCAGGAGGTGCCTTCTATCCCCAAAAAAAGAACACCCTGGGGCTGACCCAGTTTTTTTTCTTCAGGCCTTGGCATCTGTAATCTTTCTTTAAGCATTTCTTATTCACCCACCAACCAATTCAGGTTCCTTCCAGCTGCAGATCCTAGCTTGTGGGCTCCTGGGTTATATGCATTGATTCAATGAAAATGGATTGGGAAATAATTCTGGCTTTACTGGGAACACTTTACTTCACACAGAAGAAGACATTAAATACATTTGCTTCCATTTGTCCATCATTTTTATTGAAAAGATTGAAATAAATGTAAAAAAAGCTTGCTTCATAAGCTATCCTTGAAAAAATTCCAGGTTCCCGGTAAAAGGCAGAGCCAACTTTCCATAGCCAGACATTGCTCTCGCTGTATTTTCTACAAGCCTTTGCTTTGTGAATAGCAGAATTACAATGAGTGGTGAGCCGCCTCAGCAGTGAACGGGTTAACACTAGCACTGTGTGTGTCCATTGAAAAAAAAAATTAAGCGTCTCAGGCTGTGAAGAAGAACGAGCAGAGGCGAGGCAGAAGGGGCGGATCCGATTGGGGCTCAGCCAGCTTCACGTGACGGACAGGCCTCTGAAGAAGGCGCGCTCCCCTAGACAGCCTCTCGTAGTGTGTAAAGTAGGGGGAGTGAAAGTGCGGTCAGTGATGTTACACATTCCCCATTATAACAATTCGTGCCTAGTCCCTGTGGGGCAGAAGGGTCGCAGTATGGAGCTGCTTTTCTATGGGAATACCGAAAATGTCCACTAAGCTTTGTACATAACAAATTGCTATAGGTCTACTCATAAACGGGCTGTAAAGGTAACGTTCCACTTTTTTTGTTGCCCTGTGCACACTTTTACAAACAGTCTGAGAACAACCATTGGTCTGTAATAGCTACCTTCAGATTTACTATAATATTACACAGTATTTATATAGCGCCATCATATTATGCAGTCCATAGCTGTCCCTCAAAGGGGCTCACAATCTAATGTCCCTACCAGAGTTAAATGTCTTTAATACAGTCTAAGGTAAATGTTTGGGGATAACCAACTAACCTAACTGCATGTTTTTGGTATGTGGGAGGAAACCAGAGTACTAGAGGAAACCCAAACAAACATGGAGAACCTGCAAACTCTATGCACATAGTGTCCTTGCCGAGATTTGAACTTGGGACCTAGCGCTGCAAATGCTAATATCCCCACCAGCCACTGTGGTTTGGCTTAAACAAAATTATAGGCCAGCAGGAGAAACCACAGTATGTGACAGGGGGAGCAAGTATTTAACACGTATGCAGGGTAAATACAGCAGCTTGATGGTAGAGGCTTGACAGCTCTTTAGTGCATGGGCAGCTGCAAAAGAAAGTATATAAATGCTTATTTTACAGGAGTTTACTTTTGTAGACGTGACCCTGTGGTGAGTCACTTTATTTTCTCCTCAGGTACTGTCACGGATAAAGGGGAGGGGAGGAAAACAGAAAGATAAATACAAGGGACTAGGCCTTCAAAGGCTAGGGAAAAGGAAACCGTCACCCCTTACGGACATCCTAACCTAACCCTGACTCCTGACAGTATGAATATCCCCTGAAGGTGGGAATACTCATACACAGGAACCTAGGCCCTGGTAGCCCTGAATTGCCCTAGGAGTAGTGACTGGGCTTGAGACTACTGATTCCTTCCCTGATGAAAGAACCAGTGTCTCCCTGAGGCCTAGTAACAACAAAACACCAAAAGTAGTTCAACTTATCCTAATTAGCAAATGGAGGAGCAGGAAGCCTGAAGAGGACAACACACCAGCTCTTCACATCCCAGAAGTGAATATCAACCACATAGTATGAAGTGTGAGGCCAGACTAAATGGAGGAGTAGTAATGACCACCAGCTGCAGCTGATACAAGGGGTGTGGTCATTACAAACAACAACACAGAAACAAGTAAAAACAAAGATATTGTCAGATAACCTCACGTGCAGCTTGTCTCACAGATCTTGTAACCTCAGTCACGGAAGGGACCGTGACAGGTACCTCCTGGTATAGAGGTGAGTGGGACCCCCTGTGACACAGCTGGTTTAATTAGCACCCCCACATGGGGAGTAAAACCACAGTCAAGACTCCAGCATCCCATAGGTTACCCCATAGGTTAAGTGCCTCATGGTGAAATAGAGAAATAGTGGAGTAAAAAAACATGAAATGGATGTGTCTATAAGGCAGTGAATGTGGCATTCACTGAACATTGACTGTTGTTGCCTTTTTTGGGGTTCATATTAAAGCTAGTCAATGAAATGCAAAAAGCTTTTATGCAAATCACATGGAAATTATATTCCCTAGTTGGCTGATTCCCCTGTAGTCGATTTTTGGTGATAATCTCATTCACAGCTTTAAAATCATGCCCCATATTTTTCAGTGTTGCAGATAACCTTGATCTTGGTGTTAAAAAACCACCAGTCACATTCTTCCCTTATTTCTAGTCCAGACAACACAGAAAGTCATTTTGGTAACTTTTCAGGAACTTTGTCATTGTATTAAAATGATGGCTGTTATTTCTAAACTTTCAGGTTTGGCAAATCTAATTCAACTTGATCACGAACCGAAGTTTGCTTTGCTAAATGCTTAGATAGCAAAGTAAGCTTCATCTGTGAGACATTTGTGTAGACACACAGTAGGCATGCTTCCCATTGGCTGCTTGTTGTCAGTTGCAGAACCGCCCCTGACAACCACAAGCCAATGGGAATGCTGCCCATCACTGATTATCACAAGCATGGGGGAGAACGGCTGATGTCTGATTCCTACCCATGGTGCAATGAAACTACAAACCCACCTATAGTAACATTGATAATATATGGAACACATGGCAGGTCATGTAGATATTGCAGTATGCTAGGACATCTATGTAATCATTTTTACTGTTCCCTTTTATTCTTCCACTGTCCACTTGTTAAATGAAAATAGTCAGAAACCTTTGTAAATGGACGATCTTCAGAAAAGGTTGCATAGATTGCTGATGTAGTAGGTAGGGGCACTGTTCTGTGCTGACTGACTGATCGGGAGTAATGAAGAAGGAAGAAAAGGTTTCTTAGTTTCCTAGTTCTGATCATTGTCTATGCTGGTCAATCAACTGCACTGAATATAGGTTCCATCAGTATACATAAAGTAGGGAGGGATCACAATCTTGACCCTGCTGGGGATATTCACCCTCTCTATTGGTCCTGAAAACAGACATACAGAAATTGCAGTTGTCGGTGCAACATTGAGACACCTGTTCTAATGACATCCAGGGAAGAAGAAGTAATTCCCCTCTTTTAGTTTAAATGTCCTCTAATTTACTGACCCAGACCACAACCAATTCTCACACTGCCTTATGTCCCTAACCCCCACCCTCTCTAAAGTAGCCCCTGCCACCTTCCGCTACCCCCGTCCAGCCAACCCCTAACCCTGGCACAGCAATCACGCTTGACATCTACAAAAGAATGTTCGTGCACCTGAGCAAAGCCAGACTATAACACTTTAACACTGAACTCGCTTTCACCAAGCAAAATTATTTCTCGGCTGTCATTTCCTCTCAAGCTCCCAACCCATGGAGCCTTTTCTCAACAATTGACTCCCTCCTAAACCTCCACACACCTGCTCCCCCCACAACAACCTACTTTAGTGATAAAATTGACAAAATCAGACATTATGTCTCTGCTCACCGGGCCACTCCAATCATATCCACCCCTTCCACCTGTAAATCATCACTGGCCTCTCTCGGCCCTGTTACTGTGGATGAAGTCTCCTCTCTTCTCTTATCATCTCCATCTACTACCTGTCGCTTCACCCAATTCCCTATGATCTACTCCATGACCATTCACCCAACCTGGCCTCCACCCTAACCAAACTATTTAACCTCTCCCTTTCTACTAGTATCTACCCCTCCGCTATCAAACATGCCATTATTCTCCCTATCCTGAAGAAACCCTTGTTAGACCTTTCCATACCTTCTAGCTACCATCCTATCTCCCTTCTTCCATATGTTTCCAAACGTCTTGAGCGCCTTGTCCACAAAAAACTCACCGATTACCTGAGCACCAACTCTCTCCTTCAACCTCTCCAGTCTGACTTTCAAGCTGCCCATTCCACCCAAACAGCCCTTACTAATGTAGCCAATGACCTCATCAGAGCTAAGTCTCAAGGCAACTTTTTTCCTCCTCCTTCTCCTTGATCTTTTCTCTGCTTTTGGCACTGTTGATCACCCCCTTCTAATACAAATCATGTGCTCTATTGGTATCAGTGACACTGCTCTCTCTTTGCTTCCTGTCTGTCTGACCGCTCCTTTCAAGTTTCTTTCAATGGTAATTCCTCCTCTCCTACTCTCCTCCCAGTTGATGTTCCCCAAAGGTCCGTCCTTGGACCGGTTCTGTTTTCTCTGTACACCTCCTCCCTCAGTAGTCTCATATCCTCCTTTGGCTTACAGTACCATCTGTATGATGACGACACTCAAATCTATCTGTCCACCCCTGATTTGTCACCCTCAGTCCTGGATAAGGTTTCATGCTGCCTGTCAGCCATCTCATCATGGATGTCTGACAGATTTCTGAAACTCAACCTGGATAAAACAGAACTTATCATCTCCCCCCCTAAAATTTCAAATCTCATACTGTTATTCGTCCCTCCCTCAGACATGTTGTTTTGGCATCACTTTTGTTTCTGCCCTCTCATTTACCCCCCATATTCAGAACATTTCCAGGTCCTGTCACTTTCACCTGTGCAACATCCCCAAAAACCTGCCCCTACCTGTCCCCAGAGACCACCAAATTTCTTGTACATGCTCTTATCATCTCTCGCCTGGACTACTGTAACATCCTCCTCTCTGGTATTCCACTAACCTGACTCTCTACTCTACAATCTATTATGAATGCTGCATCCAGACTCATTCATCTTTCTCACCACTCTACGTCTGCTGCATCTCTTTGTAGTTCTCTTCATTGGCTTCCATTTCACCTTTTCTGACTCCACTAGCCGCTCTCTTCGCTCCTCCAATGACCTACTACTGACTTCCTCACTCATAACCTCATCACATGCACGGCTCCAAGACTTTTCTAGAGCTTCCCCAACTCTCTGGAATGGACTTCCCCGTCCTATTAGGCTTGCTCCTACTTTCTGCTTATTCAAAAGTGCACTCAAAACACATTTTTTTTAAACTTGCCTACTCCTCTTTTTCTGTCTTTTGGAACCCTCACTATTTCTCCCCTCCTTTTGTGTGTTACTTCCCCCACCTCCTAGATTGTAAGCTCTTTGGGGCAGGGTCCTCTCCTTCTGTGTCACTGTCTGTATTCGTCTGTCATTTGCAACCCCTATTTAATGTACAGCGCTGTTTAATATGTTGGGGCTATATAAATCCTGTTTAATAATTATAATTATATTATATCTCCATTACAAGAAGAGAAATCCTCCTAACAGGCCACAGATTGCTGTATAAAAATCTGAATAAATGATACTGTATCTGCCACACCTACTGCTCTAATGTAATGTATTGGCATGGTAATATGATATTTATTAGCAGTGTGCGTTCTACAATGAGAAGGGGTTGTGTTTATGTTATAACCTTTCACACTATTTATGTTTGTGATATGTTTAGGTAAACAATCTAGCATAATGTTAGTAGGTTATGCTGAGACTTTTAGTTCCCCAGGCAAAATCTGGCAGTGCTAGTGATGAATGATTGGCTGCTCTGTGCCCCCTGACATGCACACACGTGACCGACCATCATATGAGAGCTGTTTACATGCTTGGGCTGCTGTGTAGACACATATCATGCAACCCATAGTACATTCCTTAGCCAGGACTCTGCACCCGCCCCCTCTCAACTTCAGCCAAAACACTACAGTGTGATAGCTGCTGACCAATAGGGAGATAAAAGGAATCCTCTTTTAAGACACTTATGTTACATATCATGTACAACAGGGGAGTCAAACTCTGGCTCGAAACGTTCTTTTTTTTTTGGCCCCCAAAAGAATTCTTAATATGAATTGCAGCTGGCCCACGGCTACTACGGATTGCAGCGAGTGATGCCGCTACTACAATCTCCAGCATCTCTTGCATCTTTAGACTAGCGGCCTATGCGTGGCCCTGTATTGGACGGTTTTATAGACTTAAGTAATGCTGGGAATTGTAGTAGTGGCATCACTCGCGTTTATAGAACAGCTGTCTGCCTATGCATGGCCCCGCATTGGAGTTTATACTGACAGGTAAGCTCATTACAAAATGTTGAAAAAATCAGGAATTATTATAGAGCTATTGCATGCAGAAATTCAGTTGGTTTCACATTGCATTCTCTGGCAAAGTTAAACAATTAATCTCAATAAGAAGAAACAAGAACACATGAGAATGCAGTAATATGCAGTGGATTGAGCTAAATTTGTTCCTTGGCACAGTAACCCTATTGAAAATTAACTCAGAAGGCTACAAATAGAGAAAGAGGCATAAGATTTTTTTCTTAAATAAAATGAACAAAAAAATTCTAAGGCCTGTTTCTCAATTATAGGCTTGTTCCAGATTGAATGTTAAGCAAAACCTCTTTGTTTCCATATAAAAATGTTTTATATCTAATGAGAAGGAAAAACTTCCTCAATTTTTTCAATAAATTTCAAGTTTGGCCTGTGACTTGGTTTAAGCTTTTTAATTTTGTCCCTCTGTGTATTTGAGTTTGACACCCCTGATGTACAAGGTCCCTCCCTGGCTACCGGTGACAAGACAAATCAATTCACATCCCGTGGCTGAGACTTACGGCAGCCAAGCGAATCCTCCTCCTCCTGAACACTTATTAGGACAGCTATTTGCTGCACCCTCCTGGTACACACAACACATACCACAGCTGGATTTGTGCACAGCTCACAAGTATTCACTCCTATAGATATTTACTGACATGTGAATTATAAGAAGCAGCTTAGGAAACCTGACGACTTCTAACTACTACACACTGGTATCTGATCTTCTAAAGGATTGAACTACTCCTTAAAGTCACTGAGACATGCAAAGCACGAAAACCAAAGGCAGCCAATCAAAATGCAGCTTTCAGTGGCATGGGGTAGTACACTTAATACAGCAGCATAGTTTCTTATAAATACTATGGGGTTGATTTACTAAATGAGTATAGCTACACTTAGCATTGTGCATTTTCCTCTTGCAAGGGATGATTTACCTAGTGAATTACCTTTTTTAAATATACCTAATCATGTGCAAGAAAATAAAAAGTTTTGCTTGCACTTAATTGGATTGTTGAAATCAGTGAACCTTCACCGTATTCACAAAATTAGGTTCAATAACCCTTGCAGAGGGATAATTCATTTTGCTAAGTGAACAGTCTATTTTCCTTAAAGCTAAAGTACACCTTTACCCTGTGATCAGTCGGGGCCTTTATTGCAGAAGGACCATGTCTCTTCTGCAATATAATAACTTTACCTCCCTGATCAAATTTTTTGTAAGTACACTCACTTGTCCAAATTTCATCATGGATGCCGCCACTTTTCCTCTTCCAGATTCCGATCTTCAGCCACCTTGATTGGACAGGCTGAGATAATCTAACTACCATTGATTTAAGAGCGAGCACACCCGGCACATCATGACATTGTATGCCGAGTTGCACATGTATTTTACAAGAAGATAGCAATCAGACAGGCATGTTTATTTAATGCAGAAAATACATCTCTTGACCCTTCTATATTAATGAACCTACCTGATGACAATTTTTTTTTGTGGCACTATAGTTTTGTTTAGGTAAATCAACACCAATGTTACGATATTGATTTTGCAAGGGAAGTCATATTAAGTCACTGCTAGTAAATTGTAGTTGTTAAGCTTGAGCTATTGACCTTCCTTACCTCAATGGGCTAATACTGTCATGCTAGCCATATACAACATTTTCAATATATTTGGGTAGAATTTTGAGTAAAAAGTGACAACCAAGGCATGTTTTTCCATGCGTGTGTTTACTGCCCTCCGTTACTGTCCCCCCAGGATGTTTAGCAGGGTGGTCTAGCCTGCAACAGGAGAATGGGCTGGTTCTGCATCATGATGTCACTCTGGGAGAAGTTCCTTCCCCTTGAGTGACAGACAGCTCCGCACGCATCCACAGGATTTAAAATTATGAATGTAGTGGTCCGTGAGGTCCAAAAGGTTGGCGACCACTATGCTAGATTATACTAGAAATGTCAGATTTACAAAAGAAATCCTCAAGGGCTGCTGTGTGCAAACAAATAGTTGAAGCTACAAAGACCCAGGCAACTAGTGGGCTGCATATTACTCACATGCCAGTTAATATTTATAGGTATATATTGTTTGCCAGGAATAAATAAACAATGATGAGGTCAAGCAATTCATTTGAACTCCATATACAGGAAGATGCGGAGTTTTAAAGATGTCACGAAGCATATGCTTAGAGAATAATCTCATGTTATTTGTAGTGTTGCTGTTCGAATTCGGGTTGTCCTTATATTCGACCTGAATATGGCTGTTGGAATTCGGATAGACCCAACACGAAAAACATGGGATTCAGTTTTGCGAATTCGTGTGTAAAAATATGTGAAAAAAAAAAAGGGGGCTTTAATGGTAATTTATTGAATATTTGTAATTTGTGTAACTAATTTTTTTTTTTACAGGTTTTCCCACAATGACAGGATGATTCCCATGGCTGCATTCATTCATGAGCACAGCTGTGGGAATATTCCTGTCAGTGTGGGATACCCGGGCACTGGAGTGTAAATGAGGACAAGTCGCCTCATTCATTCACTTCTAGTGCTCTGTGAATGGCTAAGGAAAGGAAAATCCTAATGATGCTTGAGCTGTCATTCCGCTGGTTTGTATATGTTCTTGGATAGAGATTCTCTAGCCAATCTTAAAAAGAACTCTTGCAGTTCTACACAGTCATGAATATTAACCCGATTCCCCCCCCCCCATAGACTTTATGGTGTTCGAATTCGACATTCGATTGCCCAAAAAATATTGGATAGCCGTTGAATCAAACACTGATATATTTGACCAACACTAGTTATTTTTTCACTGCCATATGATCTGTGGTCACTCCTATCTATAAAAATTGATACTTGATTCTGATTTTAAGGTACAGACCGGCCCTATAACTGATATGGTGATGATGATTCAGTGCATAGGTCCATAAAAGCTATAACCTAATTTAGTGAACAGTGAATCACATAAAACTAAATACAAACGCATTTTCTTCCTAAAGTATTAAACAGACAAACTTTACATACTTCTACCACTGAACTTGATAAATATATATATATATATATATATATATACACACACACACATACACACACATACATACATATTTTGAAAGGGGCAGAGCTTTTCTGTACAGTACAACACTTTTGATCTAACCTAAATATATCAGATAAGCCAGTTGTCTTTCCTTCCACGGATCCTATTAAATATTATTGTTATTAATATTATTATTAATAATAATAATAAACAGTACAGTATTTATATAATGCCAACTTTTTACACAGCGATGCATATTCAATAGGGGTTACAAATGATGGACAGATACAAACAATGACTCAAGAAGAGAGGACCATGACCAGAAGAGCTTACTCATGCTTATGACCATGTCCACACACTGCCAAACACATAAACCACAAACACACTGACAAACACATAAAACATGCCAAACACATAAAACAAAAACACGTAGAATTGGGTATTTAGAAATTTCTGAAATAAAAAATCAGATTTGCCTATTTTATTAGCTTAAAGGTCCCATTCAGTAGTTTTGTTGGATGGGGTAATTCCAGACACCTGCAGTTTCTTCAGGAGCTAACTCTAATGACAAAGTAAATATACAGCTAAAATTTGCTAGCTAACACTGCAGAATTCAAAGATCACCAAGCTGAACTTCATCATTTGATCTCCCTGGCAGTTGAACTTCTGCTTGGTGTTTTTTGAGGTTCATCATCTGATCTTGCTGGCAGTAAACCTTCAACTTTTCTGATTCCTGTAGTTTCTCATTTTAAGCTCACTGATATTAGACCTACATTCTGATTTATGAATTTCATCATCTGATTTTCCTGGCACTGAACCAGGCATGAGCAAACAATATGGCCCATAGGGTATATGGCCCAGTAGGGATGTTTCTCCGGCCCTTAGCCTGCGATGAAAAAGTGGTTGTGTGCAGTGACACAGCACACCCACTCTCCCATTGCAGGCTCTGAGCCTGCGATGGGGGAGTGGGCGGGCTCTCACTGCACACAACCCGCCCGCTCTCCCAGATCTGCGGGGGAGTGGGTGGGGTTATGCCATCATGACGCCACTGAACATGACATAACCCCACCCACTCTGCCAATGGCCGGGCCCCTCTGTCAAAGTTTATTTCAGATTGTGACCCTTGACTAAAAAAGTTTGCCCACCCCTGCACTGCACCCTGTGCATTCTAATTTCTGAAGTTTCTATAGTTCCTGTTTCTTCCTGTTATTAGATCTTACACACTCTGGTTTCTGAAGTTCATCATCTGATGTACTTGGCTTTAGACCTTCTACACTCTTATTTTTTTATTTCCATAACTCGCACCTATAGCTTAGACTGGCTTGCCTATGCAGTTCTAACAGACAAAATCCCTTTCAGTCTCTGCTGGAGTAACACATTTATTCCACATATAAGCGTGAGAAGTGAATAGGAAGTAAAACAATTCTACTTCATTGTATGTCTTTCATTCATACAGCTAATCCGGTTTACACATCATGCTTACATAGTTCAATAGGTCTTTATTTAATAGAGTATAAGAGGTGTAATGTGTGTGTCTGTGGGATGAAATAAAGATTAAATACCTGAGAACAGGACATTTTCAACTGCCAGTCATCTGCCTGTCACTTGGCTGCCATTGTAGACTTTGAAAAAGGATCTGATTTCAAGGTTGTGCCCCACAATACCTTATCCTGTCCGAATACATGATCACATTCCAGACATCGGCAGTGTTTCTGTAACAGCATTAGGCCAAAACTAGATACACCTCTAATGTAACTGAAATAACCTAGAGCACATGTAACAAAATAAAATATGCAAACATTCTGAAACACTTTTCTGCACGTGAAAATTACCTAACAAAACACACCAATATGATCAGATCCATGCAAAGTGAATGGATACAAAGGAATGATTCTGCTGGAAAAAAACATATTGATAATAAAACTGTGATATACATATATATCATGATCAAGTTCTTGGGCATACACTACAGCAATGACCCCCGCTAGCTAGGTCCTGTATTCACACTTCCTTGCCAAGTCTCCCCTGCCCTCTCCTTGCTCATACATCTAAGCCCAGCAGCAGTAGCAATATCATAACACAAGCTGTGCCCTTTGCCAAGATCCCACATCACAGAGAGACCTATTTTCCTGAACTGTCCCAGTCTAATCTAGCCTATATCTATGCATGCAATGCAGCAGCATTTTACTCACCATCGGGCCCCTTCTTGCATGTGCTAAGACCCGGTGAAATTTGAAGGCAAGGTATTATTTTTTTTCATCTGTATCCTTAGGGGGGGGGGGGGGGGTTATCGATAATTGCAACTTTTTTTAATACGAAAAAGTACGGGCTTAACAGTTGGGAGGTTAAGACAAGGATTACAAAGGAGCAGCTAGTTAAAAAAAAAAAAAAAAAAACACTAAAATGTACAAGTATACTGTAGCATACTTGTATATTGTAAAAAAAAATTACAAGCCGGTTCTTTATTTCAGATAGGACAGAAAATGTCCATATTGTAGTAAAATACACATAACTGTCTGTTGACAGTTTTACCTAAACTCACCTTTACTCACTCCATCATCGTCATCAGGTTCCAGATGCAGGTTCTGCACCGATCTTAGTTGGCCAGGCCAGAATGATGTAACTTATGTGCATTAGAGTTATTTCATTCCCAGAACCCAGCTATGCCAGGACTGTATACTCAGTGTACTTTGAAGAAAAGATTGTGAAAAATTGCTTACAATTGTTCTTTCCTTTTCAATTTTAGTTCCTTATGTAAAGGCAAAATCTTGTTTTTGCTGTTGTTTTGGAAAGAGTAAGGAAGGTTACACCCTCTGTCTGGTTTATATTGCAGCCCCTGTCTTGGATGGGGATCATGTCTTCTATCTGTGATCACTGAAAAAGAAAGTGCAAATCCCTATTTTTTTTTAACTTTATTTATAACCACAGAAGAACCATGCACAACTACAGTAGCAGAACCTTTGAGCAGTGTACAGAAAAGAAACACGGTGTTTTGCTCCATTTTCTTGTTACATAGGTCAAAGCAGTGGAAATACAATAAGCGTACATAATTCGCATCAAACCTCCATGAACATTTACAGTAATATGATATAACGTTAATAAGTCTAACCATCGTTGTAATAAAAATAAGTTCAAAATTGCACAATGTCTATCCCTTTCCTCCATTTTCTAATATTTTCTGTGTCTTAACCCAATAAACCTAGGTATAACCAAAACTCAGGATAAGAGGAGGGGGGGAACCTTTACTAATCTTGTTTAATGTCAAAATGCAGTCCTTTATCACCTCTGTGCATTGGTGTATTGTGTCACCTGGGGTAATTCGTGGAACCAATAGCTGAGAGAAAATGATCTGTAAATAAAGCCGCGGAATCATGGAAAATTTAAATTATGTCATGTGGACTAACGGTGTCTATGTAGAACTTGATCTAGTTCTGTTGGTTCTAAATTATGCTCCATATACCCATACCACTTATCAAAAATTTTGTTACAGCATTGTCTGCAGAGTCCTCTGTTTCTAGCAAATCCCTATAGTATTGCAGTCGCAGAGAGGGTTTGACCAGTATCAGCCTATGTGGTTCTGCATGATTCCACTGTAACATTATTGCCCTGCGTGCAGCTAACAGACAGAGGGATATCCAATTTTTTGTTTCTTTTCTTAAGTTGCAGGTCTGCATATCCCAGTTTCCAAACACACATAACAGTGGTTCTAATACTAACTGTAGGTTTGTCACACTTCATTCCACATTCTTTGGATTTGAATACAGTCCCAGAGACAATGTTTAAGTGTCACCTTATCACAGTCACACAGTAGGCATCTGGTATGCCTGGTTAAAGCAGTGGACTGCGCCATATCTGGTGGGCAAAATAGTTTATATGCCCTGTGGATTATTTTAATTTGTGTCTCCCTCAAAAGTTTTTTGGGAGTAGATTGTCTAACTACTAGATAAACCTGTACTATTTTTTTCATAGAGGTCTGGGATATTGAAATCTTTTTGCCAGCCCTGAGTTGTGCCATCAATGAAAGGATTAGTGTAGAACACTTGTAGTCTGGGATATAGTGACAATATGGATGGCGGTGTTAGAAAGAGCAGGTTGTCGAATCTGTCATGATCCATTACTCTAGTTGGGTTAAATAATTGTGCATGTACAAATTTGTACATTTGTACAAAATTTCCAGAACTGTACTCGGGAGTAACTTCCGTTACTGGCCTGGGGAGATCAGAAGGAAAAAGTCACTCACTGTCTTTAGGCCCCTACTTGCCCAAATCCGGTAGCATTGATGGTCTAATCCTTGGCGAAACTGTGGGTTACCTTGAATCGGTAAGTATTTGGATGGAGAGCATGGCAACTCCATCCAGTGTCTGATTTCTTTCCAGGTAAGTATAGTGTCCCTGACTAGTATATTATGTTTCAGATCATGTGGCAGTTGCAATATTTTATTGTGCAGCAGAGCTGTTAAGTGCCGGGGGGGTTCTAACGCCTGCTCCAAAAGCATATTAGAGTAATACAAAGTACCTTTTATCCAGTCTAGGACATGACAGATATTGGAGGCTAAGTTGTAAAGTCTGATATTTGGGAAGTTCACTCCCCCTTCTGCCCGTGGCAGTTGTAGCTTCACCAAAGAGATCCTGGGTTTCTTCCCCAACCACAAAAATTGCATAAAAGATTTATTTAAGGCTTGTATATCAGCATGTTTCAAAAGGATGGGCACAGTTTGCAATGGGTATAGGAGGTGTGGAAAAGATACCAATTTAATAAGGTGGCATCTTCCCATCAAGGACACAGGTAGCTTCTCCTATAGTTGTAGTTCTCTGTTTATTTTTTGGAATAGGGGCAGATAGTTTAGTTTGTATAAGGACGTAGGGGATTTGCCAATACGTATGCCCAAATAAGTAAGGTGATCCTTTACAACCGTAAAAGGAGAAGTAACAACCCATTGCCTGTCCTGTATATTGGTCAAAGGGAGTATCTCGCTTTTGGAAAAGTTTATTTTCAGTCCCACAACCTCCCCGAATAATGATAACACTCCTTGAATTGCAGAGATGTCCTTTGATGGATCCGAAGTAAACAGTACAATATCATCTGCAAATAGAGCGGCTCCTCTTTCCTTGTCATGCATTTTGCTACCATAAAGGGGTGCTTCTGTTTCTATTTACCATAGCAGGGGTTCAATCGCTATATTGAACAGAAGCGGCGAGGGAGGGCAGCCTTGCCTCGTGCCTCTACCTAGTGGTATGTTATGAGACAAAAAACAAGTGTGTTTATCCTAGCCTGGGGATTTGAGTATATAGCTGTTATTAAATTATAGTATGGGCTCTGTATGCCTATCTTGTTCAACACTTGGAATAACCACGAAACCTTTTTGGTGTACCTTTTTGGTGTCAATGCTTATCAATGCCAAATCTAGATTAGGATGGCATTTGGGGTACCCTAAAACCGTGAGCACCCGGGGTATATTGGTTACCGCAGATCTGCCTTTCACGAATCCCACTTGCAAGGAAGAGATTATACTTGGTAAGTACATTGCCAATCTATCTGCTAATATCCTAATTTTGAGAGCAGGGGGAAATCTTGCAATGAGGATATATGTTTTGGTGAAAAATAACTCCCAAAAAATCATTGAGAGGGGTTGTGCTCCCCTCCCCAATTTTACTAGTAAGAACAACATGATTTAGCTAGACATATTTTGAGTAAATCCTTCTTTTCCCTTGCCCACCATAAAGGAACACAACTGGAGAAGCAGAGCTTGCACAGTGCCAGAAGCAGGAATTATTAGAAAATTGGAGACTGAGTGGGTTTATTATTGTTCCAATATTTTAGGTAAACAAGCATCCAGTAAATGGTAGTCCATGATACTGTCAGAGTTGTGAATAATGAAATGGTTGGTTGTGGTTACCCTAACACCCTATCAAATACTACAGATATTCTGTGCATAACATATCCACCCAACAAGAGATTCAACACACCATACAATCAGGACATTGCTCTCCCAATACAATGATCACTGGAACCAATAGTTGCAGACTACATAGTGGTGACAAGAATAAATATATGCTTACCTAGGCCTGTTCAGGAAGGTATCCCATATGGATTAAAATGTTATATTAGTGAGTTTAAGGGAGAGCTGGTGGCAGCCGTCCAAAACAGCTGTTTTGGACGGCTGCCACCAGCTCTCCCTTAAACTCTCCATTATAACATTTAATTCCATATGGGATACCTTCCTGAACACTGGGAAGCATTTTCTAGATCATTCAATAAACTTATAAGTCTCCCTGAAGATTCTATTATAGAATTGAATAACAATATTTCAGCCAGTTTATTTCTTTTGCAAACTACAGATATTATAAACCATATTCCTCTCTCTCCATCTTCACAATCAGTTATTCACTCTTAAATGCAAATAATAAAAGAATTTAGGATACTGGTGATGTCACTTCCATCTACTAATAGTTGATCGACAATTATCATCACTTTAATCAAATACCCATCCTAAATTTTCAATCATATCAAATTTTCTATGCCTTACGTTTTGGTTGAAGTACACTGAGTATTTACTCCCGCATTTTTTCACCCCTAAGGTCAATATACCAAGATCTCAGATATCCCCCGAGGAAGCCGGCTAGGGTGAAACGCGTCGCGAGAGACTATGAGCATATTATTGACCGATATCTAGATGCTGTATATGTGAGAGTTTTTTATCAAGTCATGGCCAGAATTTTATTGGCTTTTTTACCAATGTTGTTTCTAAAAAGATATTTTAGTGAATTGAATAAAGCATTTTATGTTATATTAGACCTTTGCCGTAAAGGGACACTATCTCTCTATCTCTCCCCTTTTCCTAAGATGTAGGCATTATCAAACCATTGTGTAGGCATTTCATGGTGGATAGAAACTGTGAGTTTTTTTTTAATTTAAATATGCAATGATGTAACCCATTAGATAGCTAAATGTAGTTACTGCAGCAGTACCCTTTGAATTTGAAACCTATATTATATGTACAGGTAACAGCCTGGCTGCTAAGGAGTTCAGATTTATACTGTTCTGCACAATTACAAGTCCCGTTTGCTTGTAATCTGAAAATGCTGAGATACTAGATGACTCACTCAGTGCTTCTTGCTACCTCTTAAACACAGAAAACTTGTAAAACAGTACTTGTACGTGTAAAAAAGTACTAAACATCATCAGGTCAGGATGTGGCTGGTGATAGAAGAAGCTGAGACAGCTAGGGCTATCTATGCACTTAAGTTCACTAATTCTGAAAGGGATTCCACAGTTGTCAAAGAAAAAGTTCAAGAAAAACATATTTATTTGGGACAGGGTAGGGAAGGATTACAATTTTAATTGCTAACTGGGGCTCTGTTGAAGTAATTACCCCTTTTTCCTAACTTGGTGACATTGGCCTCACCAGACAGAACATAAGGGTAAATCTCCAATAGTAACAGGGAAAAAAGCAAACATATTTTGTACTAGAGTTGGATAGGTAAAACTTCCATTTATTGATTTAATGGATCAGATATTGCAGCTTGCCACGAAGCAGTCTAGAATCAATGATGGACTCTACTTCAAACTCTTCCTCAGAATCCACCTGGACAGGAGCAAGAGGAGATGATTTGCGGGAGAATGAGCGTCTTCAGGAGAGACACATGAAAAGAGTTGGAAATCTGAAGAAGAGGGCAGGCGCAACTTATAGGTCACCTGATTAATCTGCAATAAGACAGAAGGGGTCCAATAAAACGGGAAGCATGTTTGGGAGATGGGACGTATATGCTTAGTAGACAACCGGACCTTATCTCCTGGTGCAAATCTAGGGACAAGCCTCCTCTTTTTATCTGCCCACTTCTTGTATTGAAGACAGGATTTATGCAATGCCCTCTGATCATCTTCCCAGACTTTGTGAAAGCTGGCTCTGACTTCTGCGGCGGCCGGAACCTCTGAACCAGAAAGAATGGAAGGAGATACTTAGGGGTGATACCCATAGGTCAGGAATAAAGGGCTGAAACCAGTAGATTCGCTGACACGGCTATTATGAGCAAACTCAGCCCATAGAAGTAATTCACTCCAATTGTCCTACTTGGCTGATACATAGAGACGGAGACATTGTTCCAGGCACTAATTGACTCTTTCAGTCTCACCATTGGGCTGGTAGGCAGAAGAGAAGTCCAGCTGAATCTCTAACAGATGACATAGGGCCCTCCAAAAATGAAATGTGAACTGAACTCTTTGATCCTGAGCGAATCCCTTTTAATGGAATCAAATGAGCCATCTTGGAAAAACAATCCACTACAACCCAAATAACTGTGCAACCATTAGATAAAGGTAGGTCTCTGATAAAGTCCATGAAATATGGGTCCAAAGACATTTAGGTACAGGCAGAGGAAGAAGTGGACCAGCTGGTTATCTTCTTGGAACTTTATTTTGAGCACATTTGGAGCAGGCTGCAATGAAGCCTTTAGCATCTTGACGTAAGGTTGGCCACCAAAACAGGCGTGAGATGAAGTCAAAGGTTTTTCCCAGCCCTTGGTGACCGGCAACCTTATAATTATGCCCCCATGCAAGGATACGGGGATGGAGAGACCTTTTTACAAATTGTTTCCCAAGAGGAATGTCTTTCAAGCGTACAGGGGCAGCCAAGAGAATTCTGGAAGGATAAATGATATGTGAAGGTTCCGGTTCAGTATCCTCAGAATCAAAGGAGCGAGACAAGACATCTGCCTTAGTATTCTTGGTCCCAGGGTGAAAGGTAAGTGTGAAGTCAAATCTAGAGAAGAAATGGGCCCAGCGACCCTGGCATAGATTATGTCTTTGGACAGTTTGGAGGTACAGGAGGATCTTGTGATCGGTGTAAATCGTAACAGGGAAAAGAGCTCCCTCAAGAAGATGACGCCATTCCACCAATGCAAGCCTCACAGCCAGTAGCTCTCGATCCCCTATAGTGTAATTCCTTTCAGCCGGCAAAAACTTCCTCAAGAAGAAGCCACAGGAATGCAATTTGCCAGAGGTGCCTTGCTTGGAGAGAACAGCTTCTACCCCCACAGCAGAGGCATCCACCTCAAGAAAGAATGGCTTACTTGGGTCAGGGTGCATTAAGACAGGAGCTGATGTGAAGGCCTGCTTCAAGACCTTGAAGGCCTGAAGAGCCTCCATAGGCCACACCTTGCAGTTGGCCCCCTTTTTAGTGAGGGCTGTGATGGGAGCCACAATCAGCAGACCACCGGCGAAACTCAGCGCAATACTCCTCCGCGGTTCTGTGTCCTTGGTGTAGGAAACAAAGAACAGAATCTTCAGATGCTGCCTGATCTGAATAATCATATAGCAGACCCAGTGCCTGGAAGAAGGAATCCACAGAAAGAAGACTGATTGGCCTTGGCCTTGTAATGTCCACCTTGCAGTAAGGACATTACAAGGCCAACCCGCTGTTCCTCGGATCCAGATGAGTGTGGGCGAAGGTGAAAATAAAGTAGGCAAGCATTCTTGAAGTTAGAAAACTTTTTCCAGTCACCGGAAAAACGATTTGGCTAATACTTCTTTGTCTCGGATGCAGGAGAGATGGTAGCAGGAGCAACAGCAGGAGTTGGGGAAGGAGCAGAAGCAACTACAGCACTGCCCTGCAGGGAGGTCTGGAGTTGATAGATGTGAGATGATAGGTTCTGCAGCACCTGCACAACTTGATCAGACTGGGCCTCCTGATGTTCAATTCGTTGCACCAAGGTTTGCAGGGTGCTTTGCAGAGGAATGTTAGCGGGGTCTATGGCCTTTGCAAACTGTCATGGATCTGCTACAACTGCAGATAGAACCAAAGTGTAGAACCAAATTGCTAGACAATCTCGAAAACCAGAACAGGACCAGGTCAGGGCAGGCAGCGAACAATCAGTCAGAACAAGCCAGAGTCAGAATAAGGAAATCAGCTCTCAGAAATAGACACAAGCTGGAGCCTCAGGTAAACGCACCTATTGCAAAGGCAAGGAGTGTCAGTCTGAACACAGCTTATACAGGCAGGCTGGGCGGGGACTGTATGAGCAGGTGCAGATAAATCAGCTGGAAAAGTTCGGCAATGCCTCCAACTCCAGAGCCTGGACAGAGCAGCTAAAAGACATATGTCTGGTGAGCAACAAGTGCCAGATCAGCTGTGCTGCTTATCTCTGACACTTGTTTCATGTAATCGTACCACTTATTAAAACATTTTATCACAGTTTTATCGTTCAACTGTTCCGCCTCCTGGGAGTCTCTGTAGTATAACATAAGTTAATATGCACAATGATATCCATTTCCTAGTTTCTGTTCCCATATTGCCTTCATACATGTTCCAGCACCCAGATAAACATAGTAATGGTTCTATGGATCTCTGTATCTTTGTTACTCCATAGATAGAAGCTATAACATCTGACCACAGTTGTATCTTAACACAGTGCCACATACAGTGTTGAGTGTGACCTTAGCATGGTCACACGATAGACATCTAGTATTCCTGGTCAAATTGCTAGGTTAAGAATCAGTAGTTAGGCGGAACACTTTATAGGCTCTGTGTAAAATCTTAAATTGAGTTTCCCTCCAGACCTCGTTAGGAGTTGTCTTCCCAACAGTTAGGTACCCCTGTACAATTTTGTCTGTGAGATTCAGAATGTCAAAGTCTTTTTGCCACCCTTGAGCTGTTTTTTACTACAATGATTTAAGATTTAAGCATTTCTAGCCATGGAAAAGGAGATGAGATGGATGGCGGTTTCAGAGACAGAAAAGGGGGAGGATTAGTCAGGGATTAGTCAGAGGGAGGATTTCACTCTTTGAAGTACTGATTCTCAGACCTGCTACTTACCCGAACAGCGTAACAATATGTTGTATATTAGGAATATCTTTCGTTGGGTTTGGTGTGAACAATAAAATATCGTCCGTGAATAGTGCAGCCCTGATTTCAGTATTGTGCGTTTTAATCCCATGTAGGGATCCGCTGATTCTATGAACCTTAATAATGGCTCAATCGCTATGTTGAAGAGGAGAGGCGAAAGAAGGCAGCCTTGTCTCATTCCTCGTCCTAATGGTATTGTTTTGACTTGACAAAAAGGGCTGTTGATCAATATACATGGCCGCCAAAAAATTATAAAAAGGCCCTTGCAACCCTACTTTTTCCAAGATCCCAAACAGCCAAGGAATGTGTATATTATCGAAGGTCTTTTCTGCATCGATACTTTTTATCACCAAGTCTAGGTTAGGATGCTGTTTGGCGTACTCCAACATCGTCATGACTCTATGAATATTTGTTATTGATGATCTTCCCCTGACAAACCCCACCTGCGTCGTCGATATGAGTTGTGGTAAATAATTCGCTAGTCTGTCTGCTAATATTTTAGAAAGGATCTTGGCAACCAGATTTATCAGTGATATTGGGCGATAGGATGCTGGTTGTCTAGGGTCTTTTCCCGGTTTCCGGAGGACTTTAATATAAGATTCTTTCCCAGAAGTCAGATAGGTCCCAGTCTTCCACATTACTCTATATCCATTTCCCAAATCGTCAAGGATATTGTCCCTAGGAATTTTGTAATATTCAGAGGACATCCCATCAGGACCTGGGGCCTTTCCATTAACTAAAGTGGAAATAGCACCCTTCAGTTCCTGCTCCGTAATATCAGCATTCATGGCCTCTCGTTGCTCTTCCATCAAAGTAGGCATCTGCACTGTTTCAAAACATTTTACTGCCCCTGAAGGATTCAACACGTGCCTTTTATAAAGTCTTTTGTAAAATTGCTCCAAAATCACATTTATATCTTTAGGTTCTGTCACTAGCTCCCATAGGGCATTAAACATTAACGGAATGAAAGCCTGTGTACTTTGCAGACAGGCAAGTTTGGCTAAAAGTTTCCCCATCCTATTACCATATTTGTGTATCTGCAGGTCAAGAATTTTTTTGGGAACAATTCTTGTTTTTCAGACCAGTTTTAAAAATTTGCCTTCGTTATAAACCATGTTTGTTTGTGGTCTGATGTAAAAGTGTTTTCTGCCTGACGCAATTTCTTTAAGGCTTCTACATACGCCATGTGGGTTTGTTTCTTACGGATAGCGACATAGGAGATGATTTGCCTCTCATGTAAGCCTTCCCTGCTTCGCAGTAAAGAAGAGGGTCTTCCTTATGTTCTGAATTAGTGGCTGTATATGTGGCCCAGGTCGATTTGAGTTCAGCTTGAAAGGCCGAGTGGTTACCCAGGTATGAGGGAAATCTCCATAGCCATGCATCCCCCTTTGGCTTTACATCTCTAAGGGACAAAATTATTGGTGCATGGTCTAATGCTATGGTCAAAATTGCAGGTTTGACTGCTAAATTTAGTAGACATTCAGAACAGAATAAGTAATCGATTCTTGATTGGGAAGCATTAACATGTGAAAAGAAAGTGTACTGCCTATTAATCGGAAAACGGTATGTCTAGCAATCATACAAATGGCTAGCTTGCGTAAAATCCAGAAGTAAAGAGGGCATTGTCCGGGTTTGGGTGTGTAGGTGGCATCCCAGCTGCCAAATCTCTATATAAATTTGCTCTGCTTCTATCCTCGTTGGCATACATGACCGTGGTAAAGTCTCCACCAACAATTGTATTAGAACTAGGATCCTGAATAATCCATTTGATCACTTCCTAAAAAAAAACATTAGTTGGGGAATTTGGTGCATTGATATTATGAAGTGACAATTCAAGACTTGGGAACAGTAGGACACCACCTCACATCTTAAATTCATGTGTGTGGTGTTCATCCATCTGGCCTGTAGATGTCACTGTTCTAGTTGTTTACTCTTTAAGACAATCTATATTGGTGTTGTTGTTGGTTCCTGTGCTGCTCTGCTCTGAAGATGTACTACAGACACTGCTCATGTATTAGTTGGTGAATCCTGTAAATAAACCTGGTTTAAGTTACCCTGCCTCCTTGATTACTAGACACAACAAAATTGGCGACGAGGATCTCTCTTCTGGCTCTACAGCAACCTGCACCTTTTTCTTCCACACCCGGGTGAGCCTACACTGCATTTTACTGCTTGGATTTGGATGTTTGAGAATTACCTGCTGCTAATCAGGAGTCCTTATCTAATGCTAGAAAACGTACTTTGCTTATTTACTGCCTTGGAGCAGAAGGACAGCGTAAGTTCTACACTTTACCTGTAGCAGATGAATCTTATGATTCAGCTCTCACTGCCCTAAAAACTTCTTTGTGCATAAAGTAAATGTGGCTGCAGAAAGATATAAATTCTGGCAACGTGGACAGCATGCTGGCGAATCCACAATACTTATATTGCAGCATTGAGAGAGCTGGTTGTTACCTGTGATTTTGGTGCTTTAACAGAGGAAATGTTAAGAGATCAACTTGTGGAAAAAACAAGTTCAGCCCGTATTAGAAGATATTACTTTTGGAACACAATTTAACCCTTGCAAAGGCTATTACAATTTCAAATCAAAGTGAAACTGCTGTGGCAGAGGCAAAAATCCTCAGCTAGGGGACTACTGGTAGTGTACAGGCTGTGAATTCAGAATCTACTTTTCCTGAGACATACATTCAGGCTCAATACAATGATGTGACAAGAAATTCGCCTGAACTGCAGCACACAGCTGTACATTCACAAAACAAGTACTGCTTCAGGTGTGGTTTCACACAGCACGTTGCTAACTATGCTGCATGCCCTGCAAAGGATGCACAGTGCTGCAAATGTAAGAAAATCTGACCTGCATTGACCTGCGTGAACCAAATAAAGCTGTTTTTATTGATAGTCACCCCTTGCCACATATTGAGGAAGTATTTTCAGAACCGAGAGGAGCTAACTTCTTTTCTACTTTGGATCTTCAATGCGCATATCAACAAGTTTTGCTGGATGAGTAGAGTAGAGATCTTACTGCATTTATTACTCATGAAGGTTTGTTACATTTCAAACGTGTACCTTATGGCCTGGCTTCTGCACCTAGTTGTTTTCAAAGACTGATGTTTTTAATTCTCAGTAATGTACCTAGTGTACAGTGTTATCTGGTTGACATAATTGTATATGGCCAAACTCTGGATCTTCATGACAAGTACCTTCACATTGTTTTGAATCGCATTGAATCTGCAGAAATGAAACTGAATACTTCTAAATGCTGTGTTTGACAATTCCAACTGTCATTTCTGGGTCACATTATATCACAACAGGGACTATTGCCGGATCCTGACCATGTGACAGTTGTGAAACAGGCACCTGCGCCATCTGATTTCCAGACTCTGCGTTTTTTCTTAGGCCTTACTTCATGGTATTCAAAATTTATTCCCAATTATGCCTCAGTTGTGGAACCGATAAAAGCTTTGCTACAAGGAAATACCAGCTTGGTCTGGTCAGAAACTGCTCAGCATAGTTTTGACACTGTTAAACAGCTCATCACGAACAGCCCAGCATTAGCACCGTTTGATCCTTCTCTATCTATTATTGTTACCACTGATGCTTTACACAATGCCATGCAGGTGGGGTAGAGAAAACTGTCGCTTTTGCATCCAGAACACTTTCAGAGGCAGAAAGTAAATATTCTACTGTTGAAAAAGAAGCCTTAGAGTAAGTTTGGGCTACAGAAAAATGGAGAACATACCTGTGGGGACGACAGTTTATGTTGTGGACTGACCATAGCCCTTTAACCACACTGCTAACCACAAAGAGATTAGGACAAGCAGGTATACGTATCGCCAGATGGTCAGCAAGACTACTTAAATTCAACTACACTATACAATACAAACCAGGTTTGCAGAATGTTGCAGCTGATTGTTTGTCACCGTTGCCCTTACCGGCAGCTTCTAGTGTACAGGATGAGGATGTTGAAGTTGTGGCATTCACTGAAATTGATGCAGTTACGGCATCTGAGTTCAATCAAGTTTCTGTTTCATGTCCCGTACAAACACAATTAAGAGACATTCTACAAAGCAAATGGCCAAATTCAGCAACTAAACTGAGCCCTGTTCTACAACCTTACTACAGGATTGTAAATGAATTGTATTTAGATGATGATTATGTTGTCTGTGGATCTCATCGTTTGCTGGTTCCAGAGTCTTTGAGAGAGCGCCTTATACGACTAGCTCATGAGAGTCACCAAGGAATTGTATGCACAAAGCAACGACTATGTGAATTGTACTGGTGGCCAGGCATGGATGCCCAAGTTCTAAATGCAATTCAGTCCTGTGTTACTTGTCAGAGTCATGACAAATCTTCTGTAACCCATATGCCACTGCTTCAGCCAGTGCCATTCCCTGATTCTGCTTGGGAAAAGCTTGCTATTGATATCGTGGGTCCTTTTTCAGTGGCCCCTGTGGACTGTCACCTTGCTATAACAATGAAGGATTACTAGTGTAAATGGCCAGAAATTGCCTTTGTTTCAACTGTCACCTCTGCTACTGTCATGACTTTTCTCTCCACAGTCTTCAGCAGGGAACGTTACCCAAAGGAACTGGTGTCGGATAATGGGCCCCAATTTGTATCATCTGAGTTTTAATCTTTCTTGTGAGAGAGAAATATTGTGCATAGGAAAGCTTCTATCTATTACCCCCAAGCAAATGGAGAGATTGAGAGATTCAACAGAAGCCTTAAAGAAGCTCTTCAGACTGCAAATCTTACAGGCAAATCTTGGAAAGTCTTTACTTCAAAGTTCTTACAGGTTTACAGAGCAACTGCACACGCAACTACTCAAGCATCGCCAGCTGAACTGCTACATGGCAGACATATGTGCACTAAACTTCATGTTGCTGACATACAACTTCCACAACGTCCAGTGCCTCTGAGATCATCAGTTGCTAAGACTGTTAAAATGCAGCAAGATAAAAGTAAGGCATAAACTGATCTGAAATGCAGTGCCAGAGAAGTTCACTTTCAGCCAGGATCTCTAGTTAGAGTTAAGAAACCTGGAGTACTGAAACAGGGACAATCCAAATACTTTATTCTGCTTAGAGTGACAAGGCAATAAGGACCTTACACCTATGAACTGTCTGATGGAAGTATATGGAATGCCAGTCCTCTTGCACCTGTTAGGCACTTTCAGACTTTTCAGATGCTTCATTTGATGAAGGATATTTTCATATTACTACTGATGATGATCAAACTGGAGATCAGGTACCAGAACTGTCCAGACATACTCAAAGAGTCAGAAGACTGTGTGGACAAAGGACTATGTGATGTAGTTAACTTTGATGGTTTTGTTTTGTGTTATAGTTTCACATTCTTGTTACTTGCATTCTGTTACATATATAAAAAAAAAAAAAGCTTTTGTACAAGATTGGAAATGTGGTGTTCATCCATCTGGCCTGTAGATGTCACTGCTCTAGTTGTTTACTCCTTAAGACAATCTATATTGGTGTTGTTGTTGGTTCCTGCACTGCTCTGCTCTGAAGATGTACTACAGACACTGCTCTGTATATAGTTGTTGAATTTTGTAAAAAAACTATCTGACCTGCGCTCTGAATCAGTAGAAACTTTCGAATTAGGTGACCTTTGTGGTAGAGCTGATTCCAGGACTGGTTCTGTCGGGGGCGTCTCTTGCATCGGTTCCGGTGAAAATAGCCAATCACCTAGGAAGGTTTTGGCTTCTTTGGGATCAGTAAAGACATGGTTTGCACCATGGTAGTTGGCGATATGCATTACAGCTGGGTAAGCTAGGCGGAAGCGTACTTGCTTGTGGTGGAGTGCAGAGAAGACCTTTTGAAACAGTTTATGCTTGCGTGATACCTTTGCTGAGTAGTCCTCAAAGATTAAGAGATTTATGCCCTCTAGTAGTAGGTCCCTAAGGGATCTGTAAGATTGTAATATGGCGGATCTGTCCACAAAGTCCCGAAAGCGTGCTATGACAGGCCTAGGGTTATTACTTTCCTTCCCTTGCGGGCCTAAACAGTAGACTCGTTCCACCAGGCACGGTTTGTTTAACCCCAACTGTGAAGGGATAAACCCGAAACTATACGCAAATTGTTCCTTCGATTGTTGTTTTTTAGTTCCTCTATTTTGCTATACAAGCTATCAATGCACTTGCCTATAGATACAATGGTGCCCTGAGCCTACAAAAGATCATCCTCTACTGATGTGAATGTTCCCTTATTTCTTGTCCAATCGATAGTACCCCCTTACCTATTGCTGTGTCAATAGCCTCTAGAGGCGTGGGTCTGAGGAGGACTGCTACGGCGTCCGCGATCAGCGTGTGATCCGGGACCGAGTGGCTTGCACTGTCAGTAGGGGTGGACAAGGCCTTCTGTGCCTGTGTGGGAGCAGCATCGGCCATCTTTGAAAGCATAGCGTGGCTCTTCACCTGCTGATCTTTTAGTAATGGGGAGCGGTCTGGCAATGCCTTTTCCAGGAATTTATCCATCTGGAGGAGCAGAGGAAAGGGTAGGTTACAGTTCCCAGGTTTTGCGGCGTGAAGTGGGTAATCAACAGCTAAAATAGGATCAGGTGGATGGGAGCCTCTTCTCTGTGCTACTGCTCCTTGAGGAGCCGGAACCAGAAGTCCCTGCAATGCATTTTAAAACAAGAAAAATATGATTACAGCCTAATATGTCATGTACTTGTTGTCTATGTGCTGCCAAATATGTGTCTACCTGTGGTCAAGCACATGCTGGTGGTACAGTTGTCCCAACACTTCAAAAGTGTAGTTTCCATATATCTAGTCATACTAGCCATGCAGGATACCAGCACGTGTTATACGCACATAGTACTGAGACCAAAAAAACTGTTTGGCTACACAGGGAATTGTGGCTATCTTTGCTTGTATTTGTTTTATTGTGAAAACCCTGTATCAAGAAAAAATCAAATTATACTATGGTGCCCTGATGGTCACAGTAAAAAAAAATATTTCTTTTTTTTAAGAAATAAAAACTGCAGACAATGAACTAGCAATCTGTTGCCTTACCAGAAAGAAAGAAAGGGAATAATAATTAGTGTTGTTGTTCGAATTCGGGTCGTCCTAATGTTCGACCCGATTATAGCCGTTCCAATTCGGGTTGACCCGACCCGAATTTTGTTGGATTCCATGCCCCGAATTCGGTCCTCCCACAATGCCCAGGAACCTCCCCCATAATGCCTAGGGCCCTCCAATAACAGCAGGGATGCTGTTCCCCATGTTTGTTTTGGCAGGCAGCCGATTGGCTGTCTGTCACTGCATGCCACACAGGCAGCCATTGGCCTATATAAGGCCAGGGTGTGCCTGCATTTACCACTCCTGACAGAGATTTGCTAGCATCACAACCTTTCTGTGCTGCTTGGCTTGCTTTGTCAAAGTAAAAAAAAAGTGCTTTACTTAGTTAGACTGTGTCACACTCACACTATTAGTCAGATAGATTGTTGGATTGTACTCTATTGGTGCAGTCTTGAAATATACTGTACTCAGATAGGTAGAGTGTTTTGCTGTTAGCTAGATTGATAGATAGATAGATACATAGATAAATAGATGGATGGTCAGTCAGTGTGTTACTGTGTGCACAGTATCACACTTGTACTGAGAGACAGACACACAGTATATAGTTTGTATACTGTGCTGCATATTACAAGCGTCACCACTGAAGGAAAGTGCTGCATACAACACATACAGCGCACTTGCATTTTTTGTGTCAACCCCCACCAATAAAAAAATTCACTTACTGTACAAATTTCCTATTTTGTGAAGCATATTAGCTACAAAGTATTTTGCAGGGTGTCAAGCCACACAAAAATTTTTTACAATGTCTGGCCAAAAAGGAAGGGGCAGCTTTGGCAGGGGTGGCAAGAAAAAGAGTATGAGTTTGGTTTTAGCTGCAGACCCGAGACCCCAGACTGGCTCCAAAAGGCCGCTGCATCCTTTCGACACATACAGGAAAACTGTCTCTTCTGATGATGATGATGATGATCTGACATGGGGCGAACAAGGAGATCATCATAGGCAAGAACAAGAGGAGGAGGAGGAGAAAGAAGAGGAGGAGGAGGTTGCAGAACGCCCTCAAAGGGGTAGAGGGAGGAAGAGGGTAAAAGCTGCCCACACTCTGCAGTCTTCAGGTACCAGTAAGGCAAGTCATAGTCGTCCATTGTCGGAAGCTGTCACCACAGCTACGCCTCAACAACCGCGGACCGTCACCAGGAGCACCAGCTCCAGAGCACCTTTCGGTCCAGTTAGATGTTAGCCCGTGTGGGCATTTTTTAATGTCCATAATGATGACAAAACTATGATCATCTGCAAACTGTGTGCTCAACACTTAAAACGAGGCAAAAATCCAAACAAACTTGAAACAAGTTGCATGAGCACAAAAAAAAAAGCCACCACCCGGTAACCTGGCAGGAAAACCTGGTCAAAGCACAGAGCTCTGTGCGACCACCTCCTCCCAAGAAGCAAGCTCAAACTGCTAGATCTTCCTCCGCTGCCTTTCCTCCTTCTGCCACCAAAGTTACCAGTGCTGCTGCCAGCAATTTGAGTGGGGCATGTAGCCGAGCATTACCTTTTTCAGGCTCCACCAGCGGTGAGCAGTAGCTCCAACGCAGATCGGCTGCTGTTTGTTGCATTGCTAGCAGTCAAGACCAGGTATAAATGCAATTCCCCACACCTTCTACCCCATCCTCCAATCTTTATGTGGTTAGCATTAGCAGCATCCAACCTTCCATCCCTCAGATGCTGGAGCACAAGAGGAAAAATGGCCCAAATGACCCCAAAACAAAGCTAACTATTGCAGCAATTGCACAGCTGATTGCGTTAGAGCTCCTCCCTTACCGGCTGGTGGACTCCAATGCGTTCTGTTATGCATGCCTTTGTGCGAACCCGTGCAGGAACACGTGCTTTGCAGGAACACGTGCAGGGCAGTGTGTCCATGGCCTTGCAGCACTCAGTTTCTGGCAAGGTGCACCTCACAACCGACAGTTGGTCGAGCAAGCAGTGGAGTGGGAAGATATATTTCCTATACAGCTCACTGGGTAACTTTGGTGGCAGCAGGGGAAGATGCAGCTGCAGCAAGGCCTGCATACCTACCTCCGCCCAGAGCACATTGCCATGCAATCTTCTCCTCAACCTCCACTTCCACCTCCTCCTTTGATTCTTGTGCCCCAACCTCTTCCTCCGGGGACACTTTGCCGTGGAGACCCAGCACCTCTCATTTGGCAGCATCTGTTCACCGCCAGCAACAACCTGCAGTTTGCTATTTCGATTCACAATTCCGACGTTGCCACGCAGTCCTGAGGTTGCGAAGCCTGGGTTCCCTCAGCCACACGGGTGCAGCCATTCTAAGTGCCTTGTGGGAGCAGGAGGACATATGGGTAACTCCCAACAGACTCCAGCCAGGCAAGGTTGTGTGTGGCAACGGGGCCAATCTGCTGGCAGCCCTGCGTTGTGGGAAACTCACACATGTACCTTGCCTAGCTCACGTCATGAACCTGATAGTACAGCGCTTCCTTAGGAATTACCTAGACCTCCAGCCGCTGTTGCTGAAGGCCAGAAAGTTGTCACTGGCCATACACAGCCAGTTCCAGATTGGTGGATTTACAGTGAAATCTCAACCTGCCAGTGCACCGGGTAATTTGTGATGTGGCCACACGTTGGCATTCCACCTTTTACATGCTGCAGCAGCTGGATGAACAACAAAAAGCGGTTGTGGATTACATGGCAGAGTCTGTTCGTTTCAGGCGTATACCTACACTACCTTTCTTCAGCCCTGCGGAGTGGCTGCAAATTGAGGACTTGTCCGACCAGGATGATCAGCAGGGATCAGGCCTGTGTCAGTGACACCATCTCCATCTTATGCCTGCTTGGCAGATGATGGTGGATCTCGGACATGACACAGAGCAGACGCTGCATCAAACGTTTCAAACATCATCTCGGACATGCGTGCCTACCACCAAAAATCCAGGAAGAGGAGGATGTGGAAGAGGATGAGGAGGACATTGCAGGCATGGGAGAAGGGGAGGAAGGGGCAGAGGAGGATATTGAGGGTACATGGCATCAATCCACCCAAACACAAGGCGGCATGTCCTGTGGATGGCAAGACCAGGCGGAGGAGGTGGAGAACGACCCTGTGCTGTTGTTCCACCCACAGGAGCGTCGGTCCAGAATTATCTCAGCTGTGGGAACTTTGAGCCGCATGACAGCCTTTATGCAGGAGTGCATGGCCAAAGCTCCGCACAAACAACACATAAAAACAAAGGCTGAGGACTATTGGATTGCTACATTACTGGATCCACGTTACAAGCCTGAGATACAACTCATCTTTCCCCAATACAGGGGACCTAAAATTCAGCACTACCAAGAAGTGCTTGTAAGGGACTTGTGCTCAGCCTTTCTGGCCTCCAGCATCAGCAGCAGGGGTCCCGATGGCAGTTCCACCAGCCATGGGAGCAAAACAACTACCTTAAGCGGCATGGGTGGCAACAGCAGTAGAGGTCGTCTAAGCCAAACTATGCATTCTTTTTTTCAGCGGAAGCAAGCCGCCAGTCGTGCAACATTTGCCAATGACACCCAGCAGCTCTACTCAGTGATGGTGCAGGAATACCTGAGCTCTACATGGGACATCTGCAACCTGCAAAGCCAGGACCCTTTGGGCTACTGGGTATCCAAGCTTGAGCAGTGGCCGGAGCTGGCAGAACATGCCATTCAGATCCTTGCCTCCCCAGGCGCAAGTGTGTTATGTGAAAGAGTGTTCAGTGCAGCTAGAGGCGTAGTGAGTGACAAGCGGATTCGGCTCTCCGCAGAAAATAACTTTTAATAAAATGAATAAGGCTTGGATCGGCAATGACTTCAACACCCCCTCTGCAGAGTGATCTGATTAGTCATCAACTGCTGCACTGCCTGCTGACACCTTGATGGGAAGAGTACTTTCACAGCCTTCTGCCTTCTACGTCTCCTTCTACTCCTCCCCCTCGTGGCCCTCTACCTCTACTCTGTCTTTGAGGCATATAACTTGTAATGCAGCTGTGTAACTGGCTATTTTTTTTTTTTTTTACAGAGCACCTCCTTTAGGGCCCTCTGCCTCTATCTACTTTGAGGCCTATATCACTTCTAACAGAGCAGTGATTCATAATTAAATATTTGTATTTTTTGTAGAGAAATACAGAATTTTTTCTGTCCTTTTGGATAG
>NC_092863.1:26293608-26339772 GCF_032062135.1 Pyxicephalus adspersus
ATTTTTATGGATATTTTGATAGATGGCAAGTGGGATAAGAATTAAATATCTGTATTTTTTTTCCAGAAATAAAGAAAATGTTATGGGTTTTTGGATAGATACTAAGTGCTATCAAAATTAAATATCTGTATTTTTTATGGATAAATATGGAAAATGTTCTGGCTTTTGTGATAGATTGCTAGAGGTATCATAATTAAAGATACCTCTTGCAATCCATCACAAAAAACATAAACATTTCTGTATTTATTGATAAAAATACAGAAATTTTATTATGATAGCACTTGGAATCTATTCTAAAACCCATAAAAATGTTGGTATTTCTCTCCAAAAAATACAGATATTTCATTATGATCCCACTTTGCTATATATCTCCAAAGCCATAAAAATTTCTGTATTTTTTTCCCAAAAATCTAGATATTTAATTCTGATAGGACTTGGTATCGATCCAAAAGACCATAAAAAATTGTATATTTCTCTCCATAAAATACAGCTATTTAATTCTGATCCTACTTTGCTGTATATCTCCAAAGCCATAAAAATGTATGTACTTCTCTCCAAACAATACATCAAACTAATTTTGATAGCACATTACATCTATCCAAAAGGCCATGAAAAAAATGTATATTTCTATGCAAAAAATACAGATATTTTATTCTGATAGCAGAATGTATGTATCCTAAAACCCATAAAAAATGTATGTATTTATCTTAAACAATTACAGATGTTTAACTGTGATTGCACTTGCTAGATATCCACAAATGATGAAAAATGTATGTATTTTCCGGCTGATTCCCCCAAGCCCGTTCCCTTTTGTGTGGTTTCACTAGACGGTAGGTATGGAAAGTGTGAATTTCGTTCATCCGTTCATGTCTCAAATAGCTACAGCTTCTACACTCTCCATAGAGGTGATAGCCTAAACCTCTAATGCGGTCCTTGATCCGTCACTGCTGCCTGCCCAGTACCCAGCTCTAGATGCCAGTTACTAATGTTGTCCACACTTGGTCTCAGAGCCCGCAACGGCCTCATCCTGCTGTTACTGATGCTGCCTGCCCAGTACCCGACTCTGGATGCAAGATACTAATACCATCCATACTCCCTCTCAGAGCCCACCACCTCTTCCTCCTGCTGTAACTGATGCTGCTGCCTGCCCAGTACCCGACTCTAGATGCCAGATACTAATGCCGTCCACACTCCGTCTCAGAGCCCACCGCCTCCTCCTCCTTCTGTAACTGATGCTGCCGCCTGCCCAGTACCCAACCCTGGATGCAAGATACTAATGCCGTCCACGCTTCGTCTCAGAGCCCACCACCTCCTTCTCCTGCTGTAACTGATGCTGCCGCCTGCCCAATACCCAACTCTAGATGCAAGATACTGCCATCCACACTTGATCTCAGAGTCCACCTCCTCCTGCTGTAACTGATGCTGCTGCCTGCCCAGTACCCAACTCTGGATGCAAGATACTAATCCCGTGCACGCTCCGTCTCAGAGCCCACTGCCTCCTCCTCATGCTGTAACTGATGCTGCAGCCTGCCCAGTACCCAACCCTGGATGCAAGATATGGCGTCCACGCTTCGTCTCAGAGCCCACCACCTCCTTCTCCTGCTGTGACTGATGCTGCCGCCTGCCCAATACCCAACTCTAGATGCAAGATACTAATGCCGCCCATGCTCCATCTCAGAGCCCACCGCCTCCTCCTCCTGCTGTAACTGATGATGCCGCCTGCCCAGATTTGGACTCTAGATGCCAGTTACAAATGTCGTCCACACTTCGTCTGAGAGCCAAGCGCCTTCTCCTCCTCCTGTTACTGATGCTGCCGCCTGAGCAGTGCCTAACTCTAGATGCAAGATTTCTAATGCCGTCCACACTTGGTTTCAGAGACGACCACCTCCTCATCCTGCTGTAACTGATGCTGCCGCCTGCCCAGTACTATCTTTCAGTTAGAGTAATCCCAGTACATGTGTTCCATGCCAGAGTTTCCTTAGGCTACGTACACACGTGCAATATAATTATCGTTGGAAACGAACGATTAACAAACAATAATTGTTAACAAAAAAAGTGACCAACAGCTGGTCATCGACGATGAACAAGGGATGTTGCTGGAAATGAACGACCGTCCCGGCAGATCTGATTGGGCGATGGTTTGCTATCTATTGTGTATACAGTCGGTCAGTGATGGTGGGTGGTTCTGAGCATGTGCGACGAACAAATGTTCATTGCAACACACTTCAGTGTGTATATGTACTTTTGTATGTTATTAATATATATATTTTTATGCTTTAAATATTTTTATATCTGTGTGTGTATGTATGTGTGTAATTTTGTCACTTTCCAGAGCAGTTCTCTGTCCTTCCTCTTCTGTGTCACTTTCCAGCGCAGTTCTGTTACTCAATTTTAAAGTATACCTGACCGTCAACAATTAATGAATGACACAATGCCACCAATATAAGCCCTGCCACTGCCCTTCCTCAGTTCAGCCAAGTGACTATAGTTTTTGCCATGAAAGCGGCCAATATACGGATTTATAACGTTAATGTGTCACAACTATTTATTGCAGTTATGTTGCTGTTAACATGTTATTTATACTTTTTTGTGTGCTATAGTTTTACAAAAAAGCTGCACTTTATTAAAATAAATAACATTTATTTAAAACAAGGAAAAGTGTATATTCTTTTGCGTGATGATTGTATGGGGTACCTACCTTCATATACTCATCTTTCTAGCAGTCAATAATTGCTGCACATGTCTTAGGCATGATATGGCCTATTTCTTGTAATGAGATCCCAGTGGAAAACTTGATATCCTGCAGAGATCTTCCAGTGGCAAGGTATCTTAACGTGGCGATCAAACTCTGTTTAGTTGTTATGGACTTTCTCATGCGGGTATCTTGTTTCTGCAGAAAAGGTCCCACGTCGGCAAGTAATTTCTGGAAGCACACACCCGACATTCTGAGGTAATTTTTGTAGTCATCTGGGGATCTCAAGCGCAGTTCCCGTGAGAAACGATGTCTCGGTCCATCAACCAATCTTTAGACCAAACCCTGCGCTTCTTCACAACTGGTCCTTGCACATCATGTTAATCTTGCTCCTAACTTATTATTATTAATAATAACAGGATTTATATAGCAAATATTATTAGCATTAACATATTACGCATCGCTGTACATTGAATGGGTGTTGCATATGGGTTGAATGGTGGGAAGTAGTGACGGTTTCAAAAGACAAAAAAAGAGGGGTAGGCAAGTTTGAAAAAATGGGTTTTGAGTGCTCTTTTAAATCAGCAGAAAGTAGGAGCAAGGCAAATAGGATGAGGAAGATCATTCTGGAGAATTGGAGCAGCTCTAGAAAAATCTTGCAGCTGTGCGTGTGATGAGGTTATGAGTGAGGAAGTTAGTTGTAGGTCATCAGAGGAGCAGAGAAAGCGGCTGGGAGAATTTTTTTTACCAGGTCAGAAATGTAAGTGGGACAAGAACTGTGAAGGGATTTAAAGGCAAAGCACAGGAGCTTGAATTTATTTCTAAGAAGAAATGGAAGCCAGTGTAGAGAACTCCAAAGAGATGTAGCAGAAGAGGAGCGGTGGGAAGGATTGATGAGTCTAGCTGCAGCGTTCATAATAGATTGCAGAGGAGAGAATTGGGTTAGTGGAATACCAGAGAGGAGGATGTTACAGTAGTCCAGACAAGAGATGATAAGAGCGTGTACAAGGAGTTTGGTGGTCTCTAGGGACAGGTAGGGGTGGATTTTGTTGTGTTGTGTAGGTGAAATTGGCAGGACCTGGAAATGTTCTGAATATTGGGGGTAAATGACAGGGCAGAATCAAAGGTGACACCAAGACAATGTGCCTGAGGGAAGGGACGAATAACAGTGTTGTTAAAAGGTGGGAATATGTCAGGGGGAGATTGGAATTTGAAGGGGGAAAAATGATGAGTTCTGTTTTATCCAGGTTGAATTTCAGGAATCGGTCAGACATCCATGATGATATGGCTGACAGGCAGCATGAGACCTTCTCCAGGACTGAAGGGGACAAGTCAGGGGTGGACAGATAGATTTGAGTGTCATCACCATACAGATGGTACTGTAAGCCAAAGGAGGATATGAGACTACCGAGAGAGGAAGTGTACAGAGAAAAGAGAACCGGTCCAAGGACTGACCCTTAGGGAACACCAACAGGGAGGAGAGTGGGAGAGAAGGAATTACTATTAAAAGAAACTTGAAAGGAGCGATCAGACAGATAGGAAGCAAACCAAGAGAGAGCAGTGTCACTGATACCAATGGAGTCCATGATTTGTATTTGAAGGGGGTGATCAACAGTGTCAAAAGTGGAGGAAAGATCAAGGAGAAGGAGGAGGGTAAAGTTGCCTTGAGACTTATCTCTGATGTCATTGGCCACTTTAGTAAGAGCTGTTTCAGTGGAATGGGCAGCTCTAAAGCCAGACTGGAGAGGGTCAAGGAGAGAGTTGTTGTTCAGGTAATCGGTGAGTCCTTTGTAGACAAGGCATTCAAGAAGTTTGGAGACATATGTGAGAAGGGAATGGGATTGTAGCTAGAAGGTAGGGAGGGATCTAGTAAGGATTTCTTCAGGATAGGGAGAATTATGGCATGTTTGAAAGCGGAGAGGTATATACCAGTAGAAAGGGAGAGGTTGAATAGTTTGGTTAGGGCGAGGGCAAGAGTGGAGGAATGGGCACGGAGTAGATCAGATTGAAATGGGTCAAGCGGACATGTAGTAGATGGAGATGATGAAAGAAGAGAGGAGACTTTCTCCACAGTAACAGGGCTGAGGGAGGCTAGTGATGATTTACAGGTGAAAGGGGTGGCTATGGTTGGAATGGCCCGGTGAGCAGACACATCATGTCTGATTTTGTGAATTTTCCCTCTTAAGTAGGTGGCTGTGTCTTGGGCAGTGAAGGTTGTTGTGGGGGAAGCAGGTGTGGGGTTTAGGAGGGAGTCAATTGTTAAGAAGAGGTTGCGTGGGTGAGAAGCTTGAGAGTAAATGACAGCAGAGAAATAATTTTGCTGGGTTACAGCTAGTTCAGTGTTAAAGCTTTGTACTTGGCTTTGTAGTCCATGAAGTCAGCGCTGAGGCCACATTTCTTCCACTTGCGCTCAGCTTCACATCTTTTGTAGCTGTTTGGTGTGATTGTTGTGCCAGGGTCGGGGTTGGCAGGCCGGGGGTAGCGGAAGGTGGCAGGGGCAACTTTATCCAGAGCCAAGGTACGAGAGTGGTTTAACTGGGTGGCAGCTTCATCTGGGGAGTTGATTTTTGAGAGAGTAGGAGTTAGGGACGCAAGGCAGTTTGAGAATAGGTTGTGGTCAAGGTTACGGATATCTCTCTGCCATTGACCAGGTCTGGCAGGTGGCAAGGGGGGACAAGAGTACAATAGGTCAAAGGTGATAAGGTTGTGATCAGAGACGGGAAATGACGAGTTGTCTAGGAGGGTGAGGTTGCAAAGTTTGGAAAATCCTAGGTCTAAAGTGTGTCCGGTAATGTTCAAAGAGTCCAAATGAGGAGGTAATGGAGAGCAGTTCGGCTGAGGAAGGATGATTGGGCTCATCTACTGCAACAATAAAGTCAGAGGATGAAGGTAGGCAGGTCATGGGAAAGAATGAGTGGGAGCCAAGAGGCAAAGTTATCCAAAAATTGTGATACTGGGCCAGAGAGGCGGTAGACAACAGCAACAATAAGGGGTAAGGGGCTGAAAAGATGGACTGAGTGGACTTCAAAAGAGGTGAAACAGAGAGGACGGGGTAGGAAGAACTCTGTATGTACAGTTAGGTGAAAGAATGAGACCCACACCACCTGCTACTTTATTGCCAGGTCTAGGGGTATGTGTGAAGTGCCGGCCTCTATAGGAGAGAGCAGCAGCAGCAGAGGCAGAGTCAGAGAAGGAAAGGCAAGATTCAGTGAGAGCCAAGAAGTTTAGAGATTTAGAATGGTTGTGTATGGAATTAATTTATTGCCAACCGATCTGACATTCCATAGACTGCATAGAGACTGCAGACTTCCATAGAGGGTGAATGGGGATGAGGTTAGGAGAAGGGAGTATCTTGCTATAAGTGTAGGGAGGGAGGAGGCCGTGGGGTGGGGGGGACCAGGGTCGGGTGAGATGTCCCTAGAAAGTAGCAGTAGAGAATAAAGGTGAAGGAGCACAGACAAGCAGGAGAGTGAAGTAGCAGAGAGACAAAATGTCCGATTTATCGACCAAACATGCGTAGGGTCAACGTGCGTAAAAACACGTCGGTCGTCAAGTTCTATAACGGCAAATCGGGGCTGTGTTCTAGTGAACTCACCTGCCGGTTTCCTGCAAAAATGAGCAAAGATCTAGAATATCCTAATTAAGGCTATTAATTTTCAGCTGCCTGATTTAGAAGGAGATGTTAAACTCAATGGTGAGGTGATAGCAATTAATTTGCGCATACCTGCCCCCTGTTCTGTGCGCATCTCCAGTCTCTGAATGCATTCTTGCATTCCCTGAAAGGGTTAAAAGTAAACCGTTTGAAAACGCTTATGTAAAATCGTGGCAATTTGCGGTTAAACACATCATAGGCTTTTTTAAAAAGTTTTTTGTTTCTTGTAAAAGTGCATAAAAACGCATATAAACGTGGTAGGAATGTTTATATGCGTTTTTAAAACCGTTCATGTAGACCCACCCTTACATGACAAAAAAAAAAACCAAACAAAAAAAAAAAACACACATGTAAACCCACACTTCCATATCAAGCCAAATTAGTTCAACAATAACCCAACAAATATTGCATTCCAAAATACCCACCAAACCAATATGCATTTTTGACCAATCAAGGGTGGAAAACTGGATTAGAAAATATTTATGCAGGACAAACGTTTAACCTCCTGGGCGTTTCACTGATGTCTGGATTTCTGTACCAAAAGCGGTACACTGTTTTTCATGAAATTTTTTTTTTTATATTGTGGATGTGGACCTGTAACTTACCGAAATATGTCCAAACAAGGGTCCAGTAGAGATCCTGAGTATAATAAAGTTTGAAACACACAATCATGTAAAAAAAAAAATGACCTTTATTAATAAAGTTTAATAAAAAGCACAAAAATCAGCCTAAACAAGAATGCATAAATAAATTAAAAATACTGAAAATACTGAAAATGCAATAATTCTGTATACTATTATATTTTTCTAAAACACCTCCCTAGTGTGGTTTAAAAGTTTAAAACAGAGTCCAACGTTACATACCTATAGACAAAACCACATAAAAATAGTTTGTATTATTTTGTATTGGATTGGATACAGGAGATTGTATTGAATACAATACAAAATATTTGAATTTCCGCCACGACCCGCGTCAAACGCCGAGCGTTCTAATTCTTTCCGTATTTCCATGCAAAAAGCATTACATTTTTTACATGGAAATTTATTTTAGATTGTAGGCTATAATTCTTAGGCATACCTCACCGAAATATGTCCAAAATTTATTAAATTTAATAAAAGACATTAAAAAATGTATGAAACATTATAATATATATATATATATATATATATATATATATAAAAAATATAATATAATTATATATATATATTATATGAAGATTTCTTTGTATTGGACTCAATACAGCTTTTTTGTATTGAATCCAATACAAAATGATTTGAATTTCCAGCACCGACATCTTTTGCACACTCCGGGAGAAGACAGAAGTGGACGGATGTCTCCAAAGGAGCTGCGGGGACAAGGTAAGTGTTTTTTTTCAGTTGTAATCTGATTGTCATACAATGTTGTATGACAATCAAATTGCACTGTAACGCTTGTTTCTATTGTTAGCTACCCCCAACCTGGTTCGGGGTAAATGCTTTCAGCAAGTTTTCTTACCCCGAACCAGGCTCGGGGTAACCGCCCAGGTGGTTAAAGGTGGTAATAAAGACATGTAGCCCTATTCTGACCCACTCTGCAGGCTACTGATGTGTTGTGGCGCAAGCTATGTTGAACAACAGGAGCATTTACTTGTGGAAACAAGATGAAATCTCTCAAATGCGCAGTGCCTTCACCTAATTGGGTCTTGTGAGTAACAAGTGCAGTACTAGTTGAGAATAGTATACTCATAGACAATAATCCACACTGTATTAGCAGAAAGAGTCTCTGTTTTAAATAGTAACAACATATGAAATCCAGTGTAACATCAAACTTTGCAATCTTCAAACAGCAGCAATGTAAACATGTTAAAGTCCTTTCAGTATGTCTCAGTTAGAGGATTGTGCCATAACTTACAGTCTAAAGTTTTACTTTCTCTGCACATGCAAAAGAATCTGAGTCTCTCACTCTCCAGACCATGCCTTCTCCAGGGCTTACCCAAGAATCCCTGCCGCAGGCTAGGTCAATACTGATGACCTCATCTCCAAAGAACCGAGGGCACAGCAGCCATCTTGGAACATGGCAAAACACACACTGCAGTCATTATAATAGAATAAATTAATGCATAAACAGGCAGTGAAATTACTACATTGCTACATTCTCCCCCTGCTGAAAATCCTTCCGGCCCAGCAAGGATAGCAAACACTATAAAACATCACATTGATGTTAAATATCACAAAATATCACAAAAATTTACATCGTTGTTGCCTCCTCCAGACTACTTTCCAGAAGTAGTATATTACAGAGAATTGTTGAAAAGAAACCAGAATTAGTAACAAACAGGCATCATGCTAACAAGTCTAGAATGAGCAGCAATCATGTCCATTACAGCATATAGTTGCACAGCACAGCTTTGTGTAGCATAGCAGGGTCTTCCCAAACTGTCATAGGTAAACACAGGTGGGGGCCGTCGGACACAATCTTCTCGTCTTAGCTCTCCAGGCATTAATCCAGGGAGTCCTGGAATAGAGCCAGCAGGATAACTTGGTGCTCCAACCATGCCTGGAACTGTAGGTCCACCATCTTGGGCTCTAGGTTCAAAAGGAGGGGACCTAGGATTCAAATGTCCCCTCTGAGGAAGGCCACTATTAACAACAGGTGAATGATTCTGTTAAGGAGACTCAGATAGAGGTGTAAACCAGTCACTGTCATTGCTCTCGTCTCCACTGTCAGCAGAAGGCATAACATCAGGATCTGGAGAAAAATCAGATTGTGGCCCCTCATTAACATTTGCTTGTGGTACTGGAAGTAGATGATTTCAATGCCAGGCCTTAATGCAACCTTCAGGTCCTCAAATAAGGTAGACAGGAATTCCTGGCAACTTTTCTACAACTTCAAACAACTCTTTTTTTCCAACGATCAGATAATTTATGTCTGGCTGAGGGGCCCAAATTGCGGAGGAACACTTTATCACCTGGTTGCAAGTGTTTGAACCGAACTTTAGCATCAAATCATCTTTTATTGGCAGCATTTAATTTAGCAGCATTTTCCTCAGCCATTCGATAGGCCTCTTTCAAACTGTTTTTAAGGTGTGCAACATATTGATAGTGACTTTGATGTTCCACTCCATCAGTAGAGACACCCAACTAAATGTCAATTGAGAGACGGGCTTCTCTCTAAAACATGAGAAAGTAAGGGGAGAAACCAGTTGACTCATGCCCGGTACAGTTGTAGGCATGTGCCATAGCTCCAACATGTCGACTCCAAGTATGCTTAGCCCCATCAGGTAGGGTGCCTAGCATATCTAACAAAGTTCGATTGAAACGTTCAGGGAGGGCATTACCCTCGGGATGATAGGGTGTAGTACGGCTTTTGTCAATGTTTAGCCATGTCAACAGCTCTTTAATGAGCCGACTTTCAAAGTCTCTCCCCTGGTCAGAATGAAGTCCATTTGGCAGTCCATAATGCACAAAAAAAGAAAAGCAAAATGTATCTGTAAAAGAATTGAGAGTGTAGATTTACTATTCAACACTACATTCTACGTAGTATATCATTAAACTAGTCAAGAATGAGACTACAACTAACTGTTCTTCTCCTGACATACAAATTGATCTTTGTATCCTCCCAAATTTCCTCCCAAAGCCTAATTTATGGATTTTATTGTTACAGTATAAGCTTTTACTTTTTAGAGTTTTACTTACCTTTAATGCTTGGATATTATATTTTATTTATTATTATTATTAATAATAATAATAAAAAGGATTTAAAAAGCGCCAACATATTACGCAGCGCTGTACATTAAATAGGGGTTGCAAATGACAAATGAATAGAGACAGTGACACTGGAGGAGAGGTCCCTGCCCCCAAAAGCTTACAATCTAGTAGGTAGGGGAATTAATGCACAATAAGATGGGAGATATGTAGTGGTGGAAAATAATGACGGTTTCAAAAGACAGATGGGTATGCAAGTTTAAAAAAAAGGGTTTTGAGTACTCTTTTTTTTTTTTAAAGATATTTATTAATAAATTTTTGCAAATATTGTTACAAACGTTGAAAAGAGAAATGCAAAAAGAAATGTAGAGAAAAAAGAGAAAATACGCCAAGAAAACATTTTAACAAACACACAAACCAACAATAGTGCCAAGATAAAAGAACAACAGTTCTGGGAGTATACAGCTCATCCATACAATTACCAAACACAGAAATGAAAGATCCCTTGCAAAATAATGTACTCAAACCCATTAAATTTGTACTGTACATTTAGGGTGTGCAAACCATGGGGACCAAAAAGCATAGAATTTTGTTGCTCGATCTGCATCATAACCATATAGTTTTTCATATAAAACTTGCATGTTGAACCAGCGTAAAATATCTGACATATTAGGGACATCAGTACTTTTGCAGAAAGAGACTATATTCTGTCTGGTTGCACATAAACAGTGTGTCACCATAGGCCTATGTTCAATGGGATATTTTTTGATCCCCAAATTGAGTAAGGGCAGAGAAGGATTTGGTTGTATAATTACACCAGTTAAATCAGATTTAAAGATCTCTGTCCAAAGCCCCTTAATACTTTTGCAATACCAAAACACATTGCTCAAGGAACCTATTTGGCCACATCTCCTTCAACAATAGGGTGTAGTATTTGGATTAAATTTTGCTATAACACATGGAGTTTTATACCATCTAAGTAATAAATTGACAGAAGATTCCCAGTGGGAAGCACATCTCGTATATTTAAAAGCAGATCTAATAGCTCTTTCCCACATATCTTCTGAAACAGATAAATTTAGTTCAATCTCCCATTTCAAAATATGATTCAGCTTCGTAAAAAGTAATTTTTCCTGTAATGTCTGATAAATTAATCAATGGAGTGATAGAAGACACTCCAGTAAAAAAACTAGCTAACCGCGACTGCATATCAAGCAGTGTAATATAAGATCCTACATAATGTATAAGCTGCAGTCATGGGCAATACAAAATAACCCATTTTTTTCCTGGAGAGATAGATTAGGTGGGCAGGTTTGTAAATCTTTGAAATGTATTAAATTAAATTGTTTCCAGGTAGTCAAATCAAGATCAGGAAGAAAGTAAGGCTAAGTGTGTATCAGAATCTCTAATTCGGTTGAAACTGTCATCTGTGTCTTTGAAACTAATTGAGACCACACGGCAAAAGCCGCCTGTATTGTATCGTAAGGCGAAAGGACTATCGAAGAATCCAAGAGCTTTGCCAAATCTCAGCCCTGTGTATGCAATTGTTTTCCCCTGCAACAAATTATGTTTTGGGCAAACAAAAGATTCTATATCAGTCCAAATCTTGTTATCAGTTTCCTTAAAAAAATGTTGAAGGGTAGTGAGTATAGTTGCCCTATAATATTCATACAGGTCTGGTAGGCCAAGGCCACCAGCCTGTTTATGCTTAATCATAGTCGTATAACCTACTGTGGCTCTTCTATCATTCCAAATATATTTTCAGCATTCCATGAAGGGACTTAAAATAGTTTTTAGAAAGTTTCACAGGCAGGGTCCAGAAAAAATATAAAATTTTTGGCAATAGTAGCATTTTAAAAACTGTCACTCTACCCACCCAAGATACCTCTTGTTTGGACATATGTAGTAAATCTGCTTTTAAATTCCAAAAAAGTGCTAAATAATTGTTTTCAAAAATTAGATTAGTAGGATATGTCAAGGTAATACCTAAATAAGGTATCATGTTAGTCACCCATTGAAATTTATATTGATTTCGAAGAGCATTTATCAGAGATGGTTCCAATTCCATAGGTAAAATTTGTGCCTTTGTTTCATTCAATTTGTAGTACGAGACTTTCCCAAACTTTTCTAGCACCATATACACCTGAGGGAGAGAAAGAGTTGGTTCAGCTAAATCTAGAACCAGGTCATCCTCATAAAGACCAATTTTGTGGGAAATCGATTTTATCACTATACCTTTAATTTCTAAACGGGATCCAATCAATTCCACAAGTGGCTTCATGGCTACATCGGAAATAATAGGGGACAAAGGGCAGCCTTGCCTAGTGCCATTCGTCACCTGGAAAGTCAACACTCTGGCTGATGGGTTGGAGTAAAGAGCTGTAATAGCATGCAAAATCGGACCTCTAAATCCAAATTTTGAAAATACTCGAAACAAATAGGTCCAGTTATTCCTATTAAAAGCCTTTTCGGCATCTAAATCTAATTCTACAGAGGGGATCTTATTTAGCTCAACAAATCGCATAATAGTAAGCATTTCACGAGCTGTGCGATGCTTGTCGTCCCCTTACAAAACCAACCTGTTCAGGTTTAATTAAATTGGACAATAAGCTCTAAATCGGGTTAGCAAGTAGTTTTGCATAAATCTTAATGTCTGTATTTATTAAAGAAATTGGACAAAAGTTTGGAGGAGAAGTTGGACCTGGTTTGGGAATATTTATTATAATTGGCTTGTAACATCTCTGCAGGAATGTCACTGGACTTTACAGCTGCAAAGAAAATAGGTAACATATAAGGTATTAGTGACCCATGAAATTGTTCATAATATTCACCTGGCAAACCATCTGCACCCAGTGTTTTATTTAATGGGAGAGACTTAATCCCATTTTGTATCTCAGTAGCCTAAAAGGGTAAGTTCAATGATCTCAGAGCCGTTTTGTTAAGAACTGGTAACTGAATTTCGTGCAAAACTGCTCAATCTCTTCCTCAGTTGGTTGGGAGGTACTTACATCCTCTTTAAGATTGTATAATTTAGAGTAATAAGTAAAAAATTCAGTAGCTATATCTGTTGGAATAAAGATCTTAACCTGGGTCCAAGCCTTATATACAAACAGTATTTTAGAGCGTTGTGTTTTATTTTTAAATTTCGCTGCCATAAGTTTAGAAGCACGGTAACCTTGCATATAATGAGTTAGTCCAAGCTTTTGTATTGTATTTGTATTTTGCTTTTGTATTTACCTTGATTCGCTAAAATAAGCATCCTATACTCTTGTCTGCGTTTAAAAAGTTAGTCAATATAGTTGTAGGATTACTTTTATGTTGGGTCTCTAACTTTTTATTAGTGGTAAATACATTTGCTAGAAGTTTTGCTCCTATTATCTTGTCTTTAGCTGCAATTTGGATTAGAATACCTCTAATAAATGCCTTAAGGGCATTCCAAAGTATAAAGGGGTCCATGCCTCGGGTATCATTAAATGTGAAATACTCAGCTAAGTGAGTTTTGATCTGAGCAGAATACTCCAAATCATTAAAAATATGTGTGTTGGCTCTCCAAATTTTCAAGAGTACCGTATGATACTAATCATCTACATGTAATACTACCAGGGGTATCTGACCCCTCAAAAATAGGATTGCAAATATAAATTGTTGGAACATAGAAAGGAAAACAAACAGAAACAAAAATACATAAACTAGAGAAATGAAGGAAAATTAAAAATGTTCCCCAGTATGGGGATAGCACTACATGATCTAAAGTCATAAGTACTGACAAAAAAAGGGGGAAAATTTACAGCCAAAAACAGCTCTATACATCATATCTAATATAAAAATGAGATTAACACACGATTTATGAAAATAATCTAAATCTTCTAAAATACAAAATGACCCAGCATACAAACTTTGAGAACCGGGAGAGATAAAGAGAAGGTGTCCACAATAAACCAACTTGTTGAGACCTTGTTGTGGGGAATTTCTTGCCAGTTCTGTCTCACTTTCGGCGATCGTTGGGCAAGGGGTTGAGGATCCTCCACTTCAAAACCCCATTCTCGAAAAACTGTGAAGCCTTCTTCCACAGTATTAATCACATAGTGAGATCCAGCTCTGGATGTTGGAGTTTTAAAAAGGAAAACCCCATCTGTAGGGAAGACTGTGTAAAGTAAATGATTGGTAAAAACTTGCGTCTGGCCAAGATCGTCACTGGAGATAAATTGGCATAAATGGTGATATGAGAAAAGGGTTCTGGCAAAGACTCTACATTTATTGTGAACTGAAGCAGCTTCTCCTTAACATGGTAAAAATGAATGCGTGCAGTAACATCTCTGGAGGTCTTTGCCAGTAAGTGTGAAGGTTTGGGGATTCTATGGGCCTGATCAATCACCAGCTCTTCTGGGGAAATGTCAGGTAACATAGTGGATATCAATTGCTGCAGGTAAGAAGCTAGCTCCGAAGGTGGGACTGCTTCCAATATACCAAGGAACTTAAGATTATCTTTTCTGGCTCTATGTTCCAAGTCAATAAGTTTATTTTGAATCCTCAGCACTTCAGATTCCAAAGAGTCATGAGAGTCCACCAGCTCATTATGAGCTGAAGTAAGTTCGTCCATTTTATTCTCAATGTGCTCAACTCGGCCTTCAAGATTCCTCACCTCTTTTCCAAGGGTAGATATACCAGTTAAGAAATCAGCTTGCAGTGACTTTCTGAGCAATAGTAGCATGTCTTTAAGCACTGTGTCCACTACTGGAGTGTCATTTGTAGTAAAATCATCAATACTAGTGGCTAACAGCATATCACACATGGGGCCATCTTGTACCTCTGGGCCATCTGACTGAGGTGATGCACAAGCTGAAGAGGCAGCATCAATAAAAAGCATGGGATCAGGTAGCTCACCTGCCTCCTGTGCAGAAGAGATCACAGAAGGAGATTGTGGCTGACTAACCAGGGATGGCTGTACTTCTTTTGTTGCTGTGTTCTCGGCTCTCCTCTCTTTCTTAGCTAAGGGCGTGGAGATGGCGCTGTCAACTTGGATTTCTTCAGCGGGCACTTTAGAGAAGAAATCCGTCACTCTCTGGGGCCCAGACTTCACCTTCTTCTCCCTAGTCATCTTCCTCAGTCTGCTGTGGTCAATTGTAGCTGGGTCAAGATCAAACAAAGTAGCGAATAGTGTCGCTTTCCCTGTTCAGAGCCGCACCTTGGATGGAGCTCTCTCAGCAAGCAACCATCGTCCTCGGCAGCCGGCCACGCCTCCCTTGAGTGCTCTTTTAAATGAGCAGAAAGTAGGAGCAAGCCGAATAGGATGGGCAAGACCGTTCCAGAAAATTGTGTCAGCTCTAGAAAAGTCTTGTAGCCATGTGTGTGATGAGGTTATGAGTCAGGAAGTCAGTAGTAGGTCATGGGAGGAGCGGAGAGATCGAACGGAGGAGTATTTTTTTTACCAGGTCAGAAATGTAAGTGGGACAAGAACTGTGAAGGGATTTGAAGGCAAAGCAAAGGAGCTTGAAATTGATTCTAAGGTAAAATAGAAGCCAGTGTAAAGAGCTGAAGAGATGCAGCGGAAGAGGAGCGGTGGGAAGGATGGATAAGTCTGGCTTTAGCATTCATATTAGATTGTAGAGGAAAGAGTTGGGTTAGTGGAATACCAGAGAGGAGGATGTTACAGTAGTCCAGACAAGAGATGATAAGAGTGTGTACAAGGTGTTTTGGCTCTCCAGGGACAGGTAGGGGCGGATTTTGGAGATGTTGCATAGGTAATAGTGAGAGGACCTGGAAATCTTCTGAATATGGGGGGTAAATGAGAGGGCAGAGTCAAAGAAGACACCAAGACAACGTGCCTGAGGGGAGGGATGAAAAACAGTGTTGTTAACAGTTGGAAATATGAGGGAGATTTGGAATTTTAGGGGGTGGGGGATGATGATGAGTTCTGTTTTATCCAGGTTGAGTTTCAGAAATCGGTAAGCATAAGACCTTATCCAGGACTGAAAGAGACAAGTCAGGGGTGGACAGATAGATTTGAGTGTCATCAGCATACAGATGGTACTGTAAGCCAAAGGAGGATATGAGGAAGCGGAGAAATAAATTTGCTTGATGACAGTGAGCTCAGTGTTAAAGCTTTGTAGCTTGGCTTTATAGTCCATGAAGTCAGTGCTGAGGCCAGATTTTCTCCACTTGCGCTCAGCTGTTTGAACAGTCTTTTGTAGCTGTTTGGTATGATTGTTGTGCCAGTGTTGTTGGTTGGCAGGGCAGGGGTAGCGGAAGGTGGCAGGGGCACCTTTATCCAGACCCAAGGTAAGAGAGTGGTTTAAGTGGGTGGCAGCTTCATCTGAGGAAGTGGGGGTTAGGGACGCAAGGCAGTTTGGGAATAGTTTGTGGTCAGGGTTACAGATATCTCTCTGCCATTGACCAGGTCTGGGGTGTGGCAAAGGGAGGCAGGAGTCCGATAGGTTGAAGGTGATAAGGTTGTGATCAGGGGAAATAGTACTTGTCAAGGAGGGTGAGGTTGCCGAGTTTTGAAAATACTAGGTCTAAAGTGTGTCCGGCTATGTGAGTGGGGCCATTGATGTTCTGTGTGAGTCCAAATGAGGATGTAATGGAGAGCAGTTTGGCTGAGGAAGGATGGTTGGGCTCATCCACTGCAACCTCACCGAGGATGAGCAGGTCATGGAAAAGAATGTGTGGGAGCCAAGAGGCAAAGTTATCCAAAAATTGTGTTACTGGGTCAGGGGGTGGGGGCGATAGACAACAGCAACAATGAGGGGTAAGGGGCTGAAGAGACGGACAGAGTGGACATGAAAAGAGGTGAAAGGTCTTAATAAATATATTTGTAATACAGTATATCAAAAGATGAACCTAACAGTACGTGCTCAGTATATATGTTATTGGTAAATTATAGGCACCCTGTTGTTTCTCAATATACCTGCAAATACCTACTTTTTCTACTAAATACCTAGTTTTCTGGCACATTCCAGGTCAGGCTGCATACAGGCCATTTTATTCCAGTAATGTATCTGACATTTGGCATTTTAAGGATAGGAGAGAGACAAAAGAGTATGGGACTTAATCACATCTTGTAGGAGCTTGACCATTGTGTAAGGTCATCCCCAGGGTCAGAGAAACTTATTGGAAGGAAATACATTCATTTTCATCTACCTACCATTTACCTACACCTCACCATGTTAGTTAATGCAGTTTTCTAGACAGGTAATGTTCACTATACATTATTTTACAAACTGAATTGAAGTATCATCTAACAAAAGTGTCAAGATATCATACAATCTTTTAGAGTCTTTAAATCTTTATTGTTAGAAACAATTAGTTAGAAATAATCATGTACTGGTCAATTTAGTTGAAACTAGACTTGATAATGGAAATTCGATTTTCCTGTAAAACTTTTAGTAATATATAGGAATCCCAGTCACCTTAATAAAGTTTTAACACATGTTTAAATGAACTTTCACTATTTTTGATCAACAAGACATTCACATCTTTGCGTTGTGGTGCAAGTATATTCCTTGACATTGTATATATGCAATAAAGTGGTATTCAGAATGAATGGCAATACACATATACCACGTGTTGTGTTGTATAGAGGTAAAATCTGTTATGATTGCATGTGCATTAGTGTGAAGAAGCCTCAGTAAACCATTCATTGTCAGTGGGAGGTAGCAGCTTATATGTTAGTCCTTCAGATTGCCATCACAATCTACCTTTTACTAAAAGGCTTTTTCTCCCACAAATAACCCATTATAGTTAGCAGCGGATATCTAATTTCTATTCCCCATGAGGACACACTCTATATACAACAGATTCAGATGCTCAGCTGTGCCCACCATTTTGCTTTTTGGAACTCACTATTTTATTATCTGTTTAAAAAAATTAGTTTGTAAGCTTGGTACTAATAAACTAATCCTTACCTCCATACTCTGTGAATAGGCCTATCAATGACAGTACACCAGTGACAGATCCCCCAAGGACAGACCCCTTAAAGACAGAATTGCAGTGCCAGACCCTCTTAGTGACAGATAACCCAGGACAAAGTGATAATATCAACAATATACCTTAGTGACAGACCCCAATGGCAAATCCGACATACATGCAATGAAAGACCCCAGTGCCAGACCCCTGTGTCAAATTGTCCATGACAGATTTCCCAGGGACAAAACCTTCAATGATGAACTCCTAGTGACAGACCCCTCAGTGACAGATCTTCAAGGAACAGACCTCAGACCAGTAACAGACTCCATTGACACCCACCTTTGTCAAACCAAAGTGACAGACCCCTTGTGTAGACCTATCACCACATTTTTAACATTTTACCATTATATAAAAGGGTGGCTAACCCTCTTATATCGTGACATTTTTTTGTTTTAGTTTTCACATTTTTTGAAGAAGATACCTCCCCTTCCATTTTTATTGCAGCGACTTGTGTCACAAATCCCAGGAGGCTGTGGGCTGCTCCTTCATGCATCATCAGGGGATTTCTTTTACATTTTCAGGAAGACACATCACCCAATCTTGCTCCTTCACCATGCCAGTTTGGGTGACATGAGAAAAACTCAGATGAAAAAAGATGGCGATGGGCAGATCATGAGCTTGTTATTGGTAAAGGTAAGTAAATTACCAGCTCACTCCTGGCTGGTGAAACAAGTGGCCAGTTTTGTTTTAAATAGCTTTTTTTTCCTTTTTTCATTTCTGATCTTTAAGGGGGAGTGGTCAAGGTTTCATAGGTGATTTAAGTTTTTGGCAGACTCACCTTGAGCTTGCTCACTCTTGGCTTGTGATACAAATGGCCTGGAATCAAGTAGAATTTGCAAACAAAAGGAGTTGAATGCTTATAGTAAACACAAACTGTAAGTAAACTTTTATAACTCCTTGTAAACAAATATTTTAACTGTAAAAATGAGTGGTAGCAAGGTGGAAGGTTTTGTTCAGTGCACAGTGTGCCATATGTATGCACAATCGGAGCAACAGCTCCTAGGTGAATACCGCTGTGACAGATGTGAGCATGTCGTCCTTCTGGTATCTCTCATTGGAGAGCTAGGGAAACACATTGCAACACTGAAATCAGTCGATAACCTTGATAGGGGTCTCCTGCTCCCTGAGCAAGATAGTAAATGGCTTGGATGTGGTGGTTGGAGAGGTTAATCAGGATGAACATGTAGGGATTTGGGTTTCTGTAGTTAGAGAGTGGTAGGGTCACCCAGAAAAGGAAGGACAGCCCTGTGTTTGAGCACCCTAACATATTTGAAAAGTTATGTGAAGATGTGCAGGTGGCAGACCCAGTGGTGGCAACTCTAGATGTTACTGCTACCCCTAATAGCCGGGAGAGCAGCCGATCTAGTAGGGGTGGGGAGGGAAATGCAGGAAGGAAAAGACAATTGGTTGTCATAGGGGATTCTATGATCAGGAGGACTGATAGAATAGTTTGTCGCCCGGATCCCTTCAACCGAATGGTTTGCTGTCTCCCTGGTGGGATTTCGGCATGTGGTTGAGTGCACAAATTACTGGGAGGGGCTGGGCATGATCCAGCTGTCTTGGTCCATGTTGGAACCAATGATAGGATAGATGGAAGATGGAGGATCCTTAAAAATCAGTTTAAAGAACTAGGTTTCAAGTTGAAGGAAAGGACCTCCAAGGTTATATTCTCTGGAATATTGCCCGTGCCATGCACAACACAGGAAAGGCAGAAGTAGCTTAGTCAGCTAAACGCATGGCTTAAGTCCTGGTGCAAAAGGGAAGGGTTAGGGTTCATAGAGCACTGGGCTGACTTTTCATTGGGGTACAAACTGTATGCCAGAGATAGTTTGCATCTAAATGAAAGGGGGTCTGCTGTGCTAGGGGAAAGATTTAGGGGAATGGTGGTGGGATATTTAAACTAGGACAGAGGGGGATGTGACAATTCAATAAGGTGGCAGAAAGGTTAGTCAGGGGTCAGCCACTAGTGGAGGATGGATTGGGGTTAGTTGGGGGAGGGTTATGTATAAATGTATGGAACTTCCCATGTTAGAAACAAACATTGGATTGTGCAGTACTAGTTGTACAGAAAAACAAAAGGATTTGGAAAACAATGCTGGTAAATACAGCATTGGTTTAAAGAGCCTGTTTACCAATGCTAGAAGTCTGGCAAACAAAATAGGGGAGTTGGAAGCCTTATTGAGTGAAGAGCATTATGAATTAGTTGGTGTTGCTGAATCCTGGCTTTGTTCTTCACATGACTGGGCTGTCAATATTCCTGGGTATACTCTCTTTTGTAAAGACATTGTCCAACAAAAGGGTGGTGGTGTCTGTCTGTATGTGAGAAGTGATCTGAAAGTGAATGTGAAAGAAGAAATTGCGGATGGAACAAGCAATGAGGTTTAGGCATTATGGGTGGAGTTGAATGTGGGGTTGAATAACACACAATTAATTGTTCGAGTCTGCTATAGGCCCCCCCAGTGCTAAGGAAGAAATAGAAAATCAACTACTAGCACAAAGCGAAAAAGCAGCAAAAAGTGGAAGTGTTTTAATCATGAGAGATTTTAACTACCCTGACATTGACTGGAGTAATGGCACTACAGGGACAGCAAAAGGTAAATTTGTGAATTTAATGCAAGATAATTTTATGGTATAGTTTATAGAAGCCCTAACTAGAAATGATCCTCTGCTGGACCTAGTTCTTTCTAACAAAGCAGAGCTTATAACAAATGTGCATATAAAAGAGAATCTGGGTAGCAGTGACTATAATATGATTTCATTTAATGTAAGTTGTAAACAGGAAGCAAAAACAGGAAGGAAAAAAACATTAAATTTTAAGAAAGCACATTTTCCATTATTAAGGGCGGCTCTCTGTGACTTGGACTGGGAGACAATATTGTCTTTAAAGAACACAGAATAGAAATTAGAAAGTTTCAAGTCTGTTCTACAAAAGCACACTGAAAAATGTATTCCAATGGATAATAAGTTTAAGAGGCTAAAATTAAAACCTATGTGGTTCACAGCATCTGAGCATGTAGGCCCTTAAAGGATGTTTCTGGGTTGGTAACTGGGGATAAAGAAAAGGCAGATTTTCTAGCTCCGTGTACACAAAGGAAAATGGCAGAGCTCAAGTCCAAACTCATAATAGGAGTGTCACGGCCTTAAATGAGTCACAATGGCTCAAATGTGATATGATTGGGATACAGTTGGGCCAATTTAGGGTTGACAAAGCACCAGGACCCGATGGATTACATCCAAGTGTTCTCAAAGAGCTGAGCTCAGTTATTTCAAAGCCATTATTTTTAATTTTTAGAGACTCTTTAGTCACTGACATGGTACTGATGGATTGGCCTAAGGCCAATGTGGTTCCTATCTTCAAAAAGGGAGCAAAGTCATTACCAGGTAACTACAGACTGGTTAGTTTAACGTCCATAGTTGGAAAAGTTCTAGAGAGTTTGATAAAGAACCACATAGAGATGTTTCTGCTAGAAAATAATAATATTATAACGATAGTCAGCTTGGCTTCAAGAAAGACCGATTTTGTCAAATAAATTTACTCTCTTTTTATGAGGAAGAAAGTAAACAGGTAGACAGTGGAATAGCAGTTGTTACAGTGTACTTGGGCTGCTAAATCATTTGACACCGTACTCCGCAGACGGTTAATATGCAAGTTAGGGTTTTTAGATTTAGAAAAGTCAATCTGTAAATGGATAGAGAACTGGCTTAAAGACCGCATCCAGAGAGTTGTAATTAATGATTCATACTCTGAATGGTCTAAGGTTGTTACTGGTGTACCCCATTGTTCAGTGTTGGGACCTTTACTGTTTAACATCTTTATAAATGATAAAGAGTTTGGGATTAAATGTACCATTTCTGTGTTTGCAGATGACACCAAACTATGTAATGGAATTAAATCCATACAGGATGTCTATAATCTACAAGCAGACCTGGATGTACTGTTTAATTGGGCAGCCAAATGGCATTTAATATAGATAAATGCACTTGGGAGCTAACAACATGCATGCTTCATACTGTTTAGGGGAAATACATTTGGGGGAGTCAGAAATAGAAAAGGATCTGGGGGTTCTGGTAGATCATAGACTTTATAACAGCATGCAATGCCAACATGAAATATCTAAAGCTAGTGAAGTACTTTCCTATTAAAAGAGGAATAGACTGCAGAGATAGAGACATATTCCTGCCCCTGTACAAACCATTGGTCAGACCACATCCGGAATATGCAGTCCAGTTTTGGGCACCAGTTCACAAAAAGGACATTGAGGAATTGGAGAGAGTGCAGAGAAGGGCAACTAAACTAATAAAAGCAATGGAGGAGCTCAGCTATGAGGAGAGATTTGCTGAACTGAACCTATTCTCCCTTGTGAAGAGACATTTAAGGGGGGATATGATCACCCTGTATAAATATATACTGTATAAATATATAAATGGTTCATATAGAGTACTCTCTTCCCAAGTATTCACTTTGAGATCATTACAAAGAACAAGAGTCCACTATTTGTGTCTGGAGAAAAATAAGTTAAAGCTCTGGATAAGGAAGGGATTCTTCACTGTAAGGTCTGTGAATGTGGAATTGGCTCCCTTAGGAAGTACTGTAATTTCAGCAACTGCTATAGATTGCTTTAAGAAAAAGATGGATGCTTTTCTAGAAGCACAGAATATAACTAGGTATTAGGGATTTAAAGAAAAGATAACAGAGACTGTTGATCCAGGGAACATCCAATTGCCTCATGGAATCAGGAAGGATTTTTTTTCCCCTGTTAAAGCAAATTGTACCAGGGTTTTTTTTTTGCCTTCCTCTGGACCAACTATGTCTATAGGGTTTTATATCTGGGATATGTTTATTTCCCTAGTGGTTGAATTTGATAGATTTATGTCTTTTTTTAACCTAACCTACTTTATGTAACATTTTTAATGAACGTTCCTTTTTAACAAGGGCAATGTGATAGAGAAGGATATCAAGTGTTAGGAGGTTACATTAAATAATGAGCAGTATTTGCTAATATGCCGATTCAAAGGTAGGATAATATGTAGAGTCATTAAATTATACAAAGAACAAAGAGCAAAGGGTGGGAACAAGGAGCAAAAGTTGTTAAAACATTTTTTCAGGAAAGGCCAGTAAACAGTCCAGATATTAACCTAATTGAAAGTTTATGAAGAAAATTGAAAAACAATTGTCCATGACAAGGCTCCATCCTGTAAAGCTCATCTGCCAATGGCTAAACAAGAAAACTGGGACACAATTGACAAAGAATAATGTTCTTCGTTAATGAAGTTCTTGACTCAAAAAAATGAAACTGTTAAAAAGATAGGTGGTGCAACAAAGTACTGAGTGAAATTTTTTAGGTTGATTCCATAATTTTTTCCCATTGTTAAGTGATTCCATGTTTTTTTTCTTTACTTTCTTTTAAACAAAAATGTGCTCCTAATTACAATTATGTTATTTAATTTATAAAGATATGTTTTACAATGCTAATGATACAAACAAAATCAAAATAGTTTGGTTTAATACCTGGGATTTGTTTTTCGGCGACAAAGTAGAATAACTGAATGAACATCCTCCAAGAGCAGTGATTCCATCATTTTTTCCAGGGGTGTATGTACAGGTAACTAGGTGCTTCAATTGATACCTAAATCACTTTGTCAAGAAGATTTTTTATTGTCTATTGTAAGGAACATTTTGCATACAATGATTTAAATGTGTTTTCAGGACATAAAGACTTTTGAAAATGTGTTACCATCTGTTTCACTCTGGGTTGACTCTTATACTTAGCCATATTTTAGTATATAACTGTATCAAGTTCTTATGTTTAATATTTCTTTAATAAAGAATAATTTGTTATACAAACATATCCAGTGTACAAAGTATCAATAACAATTTTTATACAATGGAAACAATAAGAATCAATAGAATACAGAAAAGGAGATATCAGAAAGTAAAGAAGAGTCAGAGAAAACAAGAGAAAGAAGAAATAAAGAAGAGTATAGAAAACAACCTTATGCCAGTCCAATAAAAAAGTGAAATAAACAGCCAAATTCAGGTATTAACAATTACGTCTGAAATAACCCGCAAACTAAAATATCAACTACAACACATTTAAGGATGGATATCAATAGCATGTTTATAATGAGTAGACCATACCTCCCAAGCCCTATAGAAAGCTGTAAATCTCTGTTGTGCCAATGCAAAAATTCTTTCAAATGAACATTGTACATCGATATCATATATCACTTCAGATATTTTGGGTACATCCATGCTTTTCCACAATGGCCAATTTTTGTACAATGGCCAATTTAGCACTTAGAAGAACATGCACAACTAACGGCATGTAATGCCTTCTGCGCGTCCTCCCAGACCTTGTGGAAGCTGGCTCTGACTTCTGCCGCATTATCCAGTTGTAAATGTAATATAGCCATTTCAGGGTTAGCTTGAATAGAACAGCCCACCAGTTTGGAAATCAAAACAAAAATTTTGTTCCAAAAAGAACGGACAGATTTGCATTGCCACAGAATATGCGAATGCTAAAAGCTCCACACTCCCTCCAGCACACATTAGTAGCCGAATTAGAAAAGTGTGCTGTCACTAAAGGACACTTGAACAGGAGGTGGACCCTCTGTGCTACCAGCACGTTTAGCCGAGGTGATATCAGAGGCGCAGAGTCCAAGGTACCGCCCGGTGTTCACCAGAGCTTTGCTGCGAACTGCACCCAGGTTGCGGCCCTCAGACTTACCCGTGCAGGTAGCAGCTGACAGCTGGAGATAACAGAAGGCAAAGTACAAAATCAACAGGCAGATTTAAAACTGAAAACAGGACCGGGTCAGGGCAGGCAGAGGAACAGGCACGGTCAGAACAAGCCAAGGTCAGGAACAGGAAAACAAGACTGGAATCCGAATGCTCACAGGAACCTCAGGTAGTAACACCTATTGCTGAGGCAATAGGTTTCTGAATGAGCCCAGCATATATAGGGAGACTGACAGGCTAGCTGGGCGGGGACTAGAAGGACAGGTGAGAATCAATTAGCAAGAAGGGCTTGGAAATGCCTTAAGTCCAGAGCCAGCAGAGCAGCTAAAGCAGGGTGGGAACAGCTGCTGCTTATTCAGACACAATCAGGAGGGCAACAAGTACCAGGTCAGCAGTGCTGCTGATCTGTGACAGTACCCCCCCTTAGGGCCCCTCCTCAAAAAAGATCCCCCCGGTTTCTTGGGAAATTGCTTATGAATGTCTTTCACCAGCAGAGGGGCATGAAGGTTAGTGCGAGATACCCAAGAACGCTACTCCAGACCATAGCCTCTCCAATGAACCAAATATTGTAATTTTCCCTAAACCAATCTGGAGTCAATGATGGACTCGACTTCAAATTCTTCTTCAGAGCCCACCTGGACAGGATCAGGAGGAGGGGATTTGCGGGAATAGCAGTTGAGGATCAGGGGTTTCAAAAAAGACACATGAAAGGAGTTGTGAATCCGAAGACTGGGGGGCAGTCGCAACTTGTAAGTCACCTGATTGACCTGGGATAAAACAGAGAAAGGACCAATAAAATGGGGGGCAAGTTTATAGGATGGGACCCTTAGATGTAGGTGTTTTGTGGATAACCGGACTTTATCTTCAAGCACAAATCTGGGGGCAGGGCTTCTCTTTTTATCAGCCCACTTCTTGTGGCAAAGAGAGGCTTTGTGTAATGCCTTCTGCACGTCTTCCCAGACCTTGTGGAAGCTGGCTCTGACTTCTGCCGCAGTTGGGACCTCAGAACCAGAAGGGATAGGTGGAGGTACTCTGGGGTGACACCCATAAGTCATGAAGAAAGGGCTGAAACCTGTAGACTCACTGACCCGACTATTATGAGCAAATTCGGCCCAAGGGAGTAACTCATTCCAATTATCCTGGCTGGCAGTTACATAGAAACGGAGAAATTGTTCCAGGCATTGATTGACTCTTGCCGTCCGGCCATTGGATTCTGGATGGTAAGCTGACGATAAATCCAGCTGAATCTCTAGTAGGCGACACAGGGCCCTCCAGAACCGAGATGTGAAATGTACCCCTCGATCTGAGACAATACTAGAGGGGAGACCATGGAGACGGAAAACTTCCTGAAGGACAGTTTTGGCCAAGGCTGGAGCTGAAGGAAGTCCTTTCAAAGGAATGAAATGAGTCATCTTAGAAAATCGATCTACTACAACCCAAGTGACGGTACAGCCATTCGATAAGGGTAGGTCAGTGATGAAGTCCATGGAGATATGAGTCCAAGGGCATTTGGGCACTGGTAGAGGAAGAGCGGACCAGACGGTAATCTTTTAGGGACTTTACTTTCTGCACACTTGGAACAGTAAGCAATAAAATCTTTTATATCTTGCTTTAGGGTTGGCCACCAATATTGACGTGAGATGAACTCAAAGGTCTTTCATAACCCTTGGTGACCAGCAACCTTGGAATTGTGCCCCCATGTCAGAATACAAGAACGGAGGGACTTCCTTACAAATTGCTTCCCAGGAGGAATGTCTTTCAAACGTACTGGAGCTGCCAGGAGAATTCTGGAAAGATCTATAATGTGCTCAGGTTCCTTCTCTATATCTTCAGAGTCAAAAGAATGAGACAGGGCATCAGCTTTAGTGTTCCTAGATCCAGGGTTGAAGTTAAGTGTAAAATCAAACCTAGAAAAGAATAAGGCCCAGCGAGCTTGCCGTGGATTAAGTCTTTCGGCTATCTGGAGGTACAAGAGGTTCTTGTGATCAGTATAAACGGTAATTGGCTTCCTCTAGAAGGTGACACCATTCCTCCAACACCAGCTTCACGGCCAAGAGTTCTTGATCCCTGACAGTGTAATTACTTGTAATTACTACTCTGTAGGCGCAAACTTTCTCGAGAAGAAACCACATGAACGTAATTTGCCTGAGGACCCCTGTTGGGAGAGAACAGCTCCTACCCCCACAGCAGAAGCATCAACCTCCAGAAAAAAAGGGCTTTATAGGGTCAGGATGCAACAGAACAGGAGCCGCTGTGAAGGCCTGCTTCAGGACCTCGAAGGCCAAGAAGATCCAACTTAAAGAACACGGTGGCACCTTGAATACGGTCGAACAGCTCCAAGATGAGGGGTAATGGATATCGGTTCTTGACAGTTATTTTATTCAAACCCCTGTAATCAATACAGGGACGCAGGGAACCATCTTTCTTCCCAACAAAAAAGAATTCTATGCCTGCAGGTGAAGTGGATTCGCGAATGAACCCTCTTTCAAGGTTTTCCTTAATATATGCTGTCATGGCCTGGGTTTCCGGTCTGGACAGGGGATAAACTCGACCACGGGGAGGCGTAGTACCAGGTAAGAGATCAATGGAGCAGTCATAAGGACGATGGGGTGGCAGGCTCTCTGCCTTTTGTTTGGAGAAAACATCCTTAAAATCTTGATAGGAGTGAGAAAGACCAGGCAACCGTACAGTCTCAGTCAGGCAGCCAGTCCATGCGGGTGCAATTCTCTGCAGGCAGTTGTGAAGGCAGTTAGAACTCCAGGACAGAATGTCTCCAGAAACCCAGTCTTTCTCTGGAGAGTGCTGGCGAAGCCAGGGCATACCTAAAAGGAGTTTGTTAGCTGGGTCATTATTAGGAACTCCAGAGTTTCAAAGTGGAGCACCCCCACCTGGAGAGAAAGTGGCCTGGTTTTGAAACGGATGGCCTCAGCAAACTGTGAGGATAAAGACACCTGAACAGGAGGTGGACCCCCTGTGCTACTGGCACGTTTACCTGAGGTGATATCAGAGGCGCAGAGTCTAAGGTACCACCTGGTGTTCACCAGAACACCCCACAAGGGGTGTTGGGCTTTGCTGCGTTAGTCACCCAGGTTTCGGCTCTCAGTTTCACCCGTGCAGGTAGCAGCTGACAGCTGGAGATAACGGAAGGCAAAGTACAAAATCGACAGACAGATTAAAAACCGAAAACAGGACCGGCTCAGGGCAGACAGAGGAACAGGCACGGTCAGGTCAAGGAACAGGAAAACAAGACTGGAATCCGAATGCTCACAGGAACCTCAGGTAGTAACACTATTGCTGAGGCAATAAGTGTCTGACTGAGCGGAGCATAAATAGGGAGACTGACAGGCTAGCTGGGCGGGGACTAGAAGGACAGGTGAGAATCATGCTCCAACCACACTGGAGTTAAATACTATTGGTTGAGAATCCTCTGGTACAAATCCCAATGATCTGCGCACCTAGTATGGTGATACGTAATGTTCAGAGCTTCTAGCTACCCAGAATTAGAAATTTTTAAATTCAATTCAGTTTCCCATTTTTGCTTTGGCTTCGATTTATGAAATTCTCAATTGGTGCTAAGTAACGAATAAAACTTAGTGATCCCCTGTTCCCTCACATGATGATTGGTAAGATACAAATATATAGAGCTCTCCATGGGGAGTCTAGCATGCATATCTATTTTTGATAGACAATGCCTAATCCGCATATATGTGAAAAATTCTTTAGATGGGAGATTGTAAATTTTTTGCAAAGATTGAAACGATTTCACCTTCTGAAAAAAGTATAAATCCTAAATTTTGGTGATACCCAATTGACGCCATGAGGAGAGATTAGGATGCGGAATAAATATTTCCAGAATTCTCAAATCAGGAGTCAGAGACATAGTAGTGTGCAGGCACAGGCCATAAATTAGATAACGGTCCCAAATCTGGAGGGTCGCTTGGATGGACGGGTAGGTAGTACTAGGAGCCTGGTACCCCAGTTTCATGGCAAGTAACAACCATTGGAGATTGGAACAGTTAAGAAAAAAAGAGTTCCATCTTAATACCAATTTTAGTGATATCTTGATTCCACCAGTGCACAACCTGTGCCAATACAGAAGCGGCAAAATAATGTGAAATACTGGGAAGACCCATACCCCCCTCCCCCCGCTTCCTAAATTTAGTCAAAATTGAGCAATTACATGATGGCCTTTTGGTATTCCATACATACAAAGAAACACATCTTTGAGCTTCCGCACAAAATCTGTTAGGGACAGGGATTACCAATGTCTGGAAAAAATACAAAAATTTAGGCAACAAAAACATTTTAAATGCAGCTATCCTGCCTGCCATAAAATACTCCTGCTTCTTAATGCCAGCTAGTTCTGCAGGCTGAGAGGACAAAACATATAGGTTATTAGAGTGCATTGACAATTCTATCCCCAGAAAAGAGATGGATTCAGATTCCCATAAAAAAAGAAATTATTTTTTGCAATATTAAGTGGCAAAATTTGTGACTTCATATGACATTCATGTGAATTCATATTCAGTTTAAAATAAGATGCTCCGCTGTATTGCATAGGAATGTCTAGAACTGCCCGCAAATAGGAAGGAGGGTCTGCAAGTACCAACATTATGTCATCAGCAAATAAACTGATATTATGTTACCTCCCTCCAATAGACAAGCCCCGAACTTTAGGATCTGACAAAGTTCTCCTTGCCAGGGGTTCTACCAATAAAGCGAAAATAATTGGGGACAGTGGGCAATCCTGACGTGTCCCTTTAGTTATGTCGAAACTAGATAAGAGGGCTCCCGAGGTGAACACCCTTGCACTTGGAACAGAATACAAAGAGAGAATGACCAATTTGATCCAATCTACAAAGCCAAATTGGTCCAAAACAGAAGTTCAATATCCCCAGTGTACTCTATCAAACACCTTCTCTGCATCTAAAGAGAATAACAGAGAGGAACATTTGCGTAATTCAGCATAACGTATGATATTTATCAATCTAGTACCTATTGATGGGGCCTGCCTATCCTTTACAAAGCCTACTTGATCTGGTTGCACTATACACGGAATAACCGAGATCAGATGAAGTGCTAAAGCTTTAGCGTAAATTTTAATATATGAATTTAGCAGCGAGATGGGTCTGTACTGGTTGGTGAGAGTAGCATCCTTGCCTTCCTTAGGTAATGTGATGATCACAGCTTGGAGCATTTCCTTCAGAAAGCTCCCTAGCACAGCTGCTTTGTTAAATAACTGAGCCAGGTAGGGAGAAAGCTGTGAACTTAACTCTTTTATAGTATTCATTTGGGAATCCATCACTCCCCGGGGATTTATAGTTCGGGAACAACTTGATAACATTTTTGATTTCAGAGACTAAGAAAGGCTGAGATAAAAATTGCAGCTGATCATTGGTTATTCCTGGAAATGATATAGTGTTCAAAAAATTACTGAGGCAGCAGTTGACTGAAATGTGCTATCATCACCACGTAAATCATATAACCCTTTTTATTAAATACAAAAGGCCTCTGCAATGCCTTGGGGGCTAAATGAGCTTTCTTACTGATGGATGGATGGATCAATCACTTAAAAGATATTAGATTTGGTTCTGCGGATTTCTATTCCCATAGCCATTAGTCCACCCGGGGTTATTCCCTAGGGAATAATGAGTAGCCTTCAATCTCTTAACATAGGATTGATATCTGTACAGCAACAAAGATTTAAGTTGGAGTCTAGTTTTCGCCAAGCTCGCTGAAACTTGTGGGGTAGGATATTTCTTATTAATCCCCTCTTGCCCCTCTATGAATTTCAATAAGTCATTAGGCTGACATGTCCTGCATTTCTTGTCATAAGCGCAATACTTTATAAACACTCCGCTCATGTACGCCTTATGGGCGTTCCATAGACTAAAAGGATCAATATCCACTGTATCATTCACTGAGAAATACACATTTAAATCATGGGCAAATGTCCCTTGATAATTTGGATGGTCCATAACATAAGTATTTAACCTCCACAGTCTATCTGAGCTCAAAGGTTGTACTCCCCATGTCAACGACACTGGGGTATGGTCCGATCAGGTTATATCTCCAATATACGATAAGCGAATATGCGTGAGGGACCAGAAATCCGTCGAAAAAAAAATCAATGCGAGAATAGGATAAATGTGTGGGAGAAAAATAAGAGAAGTTCCTCTCCGATTTATGCTGATACCTCCAAACATGGTGGAGTTCAAATTCAGTCATCCTATAAAAAAATAGCAGCGATGAAGATCCGACCTCGTCTTCCATTCTTTAAATTCCACTGCTTGGTGACCATCGGTTGTAAAGAAAACTGGGTACCATCCATCCATCCATCCATCCAAACACTTTTGATTTGAGATAAAAGATCCCGCTCTGGAATAACCGTCATAAAAAAAATAAAAAAGGACTGGCAAAACGAACTGAAAAGAAAACATTTTTAAGAAAAAAAGAAAGTCCCCCTGGTAGTGAACCAGGTGAATCGGGCAAAACCAGAAACTGGTAGAACAATTACTTGAGATCAGGCATAAAAAGGCCAGAACATAGCCTGTACTGGGCTTCCCCTGTATTATTCACTCCGAACAGCTTCAGGACCACTCATGGACTGTGGTGGGGACTGTGGTGAGCTCATCAAAGGGCATGCATTGCCCAGTTTCCAACAATTCCACTGAGGACACTGGATGCGTTTTCTTGTTGAACAAAATCAGTAGCTTAGTCGGAAAGCCCCATCTATATACAATCTGCTTTTGCCTCAGGATTTTAGTAATAGGGGACAGCTGCCTTCGGTTTTGAATGGTTACGGCCGATAATTCAGCAAAGGGTTGTACATTGCATTACTGCTCTGGCAGGGTAGCTGCCTTCCTCGCCACAGCCATAACTTTTTCCTTGATGTGAAAAAAGTCCATGCGGACCAGAATATCTCTAGGTACATCTGCAGAGAGAAACGCAGGTTTGGGAATTCTGTGCGCCTTGACGATCATAAGTTCCATCTCCGTCGCCGACAGGACTAAGACTTGGCACATGGTTTTAACATAAGACACCAGTTCCCCTGAGTTATCGTTTCTGGGACTCCCCTCACTTTGATATTATTTCTTCTAGAGCGGTCCTCTGGGTCCATCAATATTGATCTGAGCCAGGTTATCTCATCAGCATGGCCTTGATGTGCATCAACTAAGTCATTATGGGGATGAGAAAATTCACCCATCTCTGATTCCATGTGGTGGATCAGCAAGCGTATTGTTAAACTTGCCCAACATAGAGTTCATGTCCTGTTGAATAGAGTGCAACGTCTCTTTCAAAGTCACTGTAGATAGTGTGGAATCTCCTGCTTGATATTGTTCCAGCTCTTTTCCCCCTATAGGGCCTATCGGCACTGTTGCATCCCCGGTCTCACATACTGCGGTATCTGGGGCCTCACAACTCATGTAATGCAGAGGAAGGGAAGGCTGACGGAGATGGCTGATGAAGTGGGGTGTCATCCAGGCTTCCCGGTGTCCTTCCTGAGTTTGCAGGGCCATAAAGCTGACTGAAGCGTTGCAGCACCATCTTCAGAAGCTCGGGAGTGCTGGGGCCTGGAAGAAATAGGAGAGTTTTTGAGGCTCTGCTTTCCCCTTCTTGTGCTTTGTCATGGTCTCAACGATCAAAAAAAGTTTCAGTCAAAAAAGGAGGGTCCAAGTTGCTGATAAATCCGTTGCTTTAGTCCAATCTGTCACGGAGCTCCTTCAACACGCGGCCATCCTGAAAGCCGGCCAGACACACCCCCTGTAGCATGTTCTTATAAGTGACTAAACATATGTTAGGGACTAATACCAATGTTAGGGATTTTAGGGGTGACAGCAAAAATAAATAGTCCAACACAGTACCGATGGAAACCATTCCACTTGGGTTTTACTCACAGATGGTGTGGTTTCGGACACTGCAAAGCAGATAAGCAGAGTTTGGGTACTCAATGGAAAATGCCCTGATGCATAAAGTAAAAATATTTAATTTAGTATGTTATGCATCATCCCAGATGTAAGCTACTCTCAAATATAACATATCAAGTATTTCGTCTATGAATGTATAATTAGTGATGATACATTTTTTGTAAACTCCAATACCCAGGTTACAAGATTGTCAGGCACTAGGGCCCACACTCAACCCTTTTTTCAGAACCTGTCTGCTTCATCAGGAGTATTGTAAAAATTTTTTTTTGAATAGAGCTATTGGGTTATCTTTATATATAATGACAATATTTTCACAATACATGATCCCATAAGAAATCAAACTTACAACAGAAATGCATGTTCATTGAAAAAAGTCTTGATGGCTCACATTACCCTGGACCAAGACTGGGATTACTCAGGCCACAGCAGCTGGCAAAATATTTATTAAAGAATAAATAAACCAAGAAAAAATAATAAAAACATTATGAATAGCAGGAGAAAAAATGGTATCTTTGCCTGTATGATTTATATGTGCTGTATGTCTACATTATTTAGAAAAGGTGGAGTTTATTGGTTAAATAATTTTCGGAGGATATAGGTTTTCCCTTCCTCAAAACTTCTCACATCCAAGTACATATCATATGTATGAGTCTGATAAAAAAAAAACAAAGAAAAAGGAAACCAAAGGTTAATCCAAGACAGGGTTAAATCGTTTTAACTGTGTTCCCAAGGAACAGAAAATTACTTGTATCAATTTTGCTACTTCTAGATGTCCTGTTTGTCTCTTTTAACCTGCAGAGATTGCAAGAAAATCCTCACCTCCACAAGAACAAAATAATAAAACCACAATTAAAAAATGTGGTAATCAGCTTTTCCATATAATTAAAACAATTTCTAACTGAAACTTTTGGTTAAAAGTTTGATAAATCCTGGGTGAAAACAATTATTGATAGATCCCTAAAATCAGTTAAGCAATCGGAGAAGCCAGTTTGAAATAACTTCATTAGAAACCAATGTGTGAATGACAACAATTCTGTTTGTGGGTTTGTGAAACTAGGTGGTTTTAAAGTAATAATACCTTATGATGATGTGTGTGTGTGTATATATATATATATATATACCGGTATATATATATATATATATTTTGTAGCATAGCACAGGGGAATCGCTCATGGTAACGGGATGCTTACAGGGCAGATCAGAGGCAGCAGACTCCAAAAGTCCAAAATAACAGCAGTTTTTTTTATTTGAATAGGCAAATGATACAGCACACTCCCAAGCACTTCACAATAAACCAAAAAACAGTACGGCTGGGCATCTGGCTACCTACTTTAGGTGCCCTCTCTTACTAACACCCTATATTAGTACTGGTCCTACTCACAGTTTATTAGTACTGTTTGGCCGCTTGCTTTCTTGGAACGCTCTGGCTCTCCCTCAGTCTGGAATCCACTCTGGCTCACTCCCAGCCTGGAATCCACTCTGGCTCACTCTCAGCCTGGGAGTTCACTCTGGCTCTTTCTCAGCTTGGGAGTCCACTCTGGCTCTTTCTCACCCTGGGAGTCCACTCTGGCTCTTTCTCAGTCTGGCATCCCTCTCTGGCTCTCTCTCAGCCTGGAGTCCCTCTGGCTGAGTACTTCCTCTGTCAGCCTCTTGCTGAGCACACCTTCTCAGCCTCTCGCTGAGCACACACCTTCTCTCTTGCACCTGAGTGCAGGTCCAGTCAGGATTGGGTTGGACCAAGGGGCCCCCTCCTTCACTTGATTGGCCGGCTCCAGGGCCCTAAAGTTTCGGGTTTCTTTCTGAAAACCTACACAGACCTATCTACTCATTAATCCCTTGAGCCTTTTCTAACACTTTACTGACCTTTTCTAACCTTTCTAGAGACACTCTGTCACTATATATATATATATACACATATACAGTGTACTTGTAATCAGCAAAGGCAGAGAGTGAAATGCAGTGTGTGCATGTAGCAGGATGTTGATGTTACACTTGGCCACTTGTTGCATAATACTTAGAGAAATAAAGAAGACACTGCAGTGGTCAGTCACCTGCTGCTTTCTATTTTGCTAGCCACAGAACATCACACTTGGATAGTCCTCTATGCCAATACTTACATATGTGCATGAATACCAGCTCATGTCTATCTGTTGATAAAAACCAATTCTGTGCTGTGGCTTGCATGCTTTAATAAAAGCCCAGAAGGTAGTAACTCAGAACATAGGGGGTTTGATGAATTTCTTTAGTTATCTTTTCCATCTTTTATGTCATGCCGTGGAATCATCAAAATACCTTACACGTTTTTAAGCTACTTGATAAAAGCAGTTCCATTTGGTAATTTAAATGCTTTTAAGAAAAAGGAATGGAAATGTTTTGTGTATATTTTCTTATTTTTTTATTCTCAAGACTAAAATTTAAAATTGCAAGCTATTTTTAATTTTTGTTTGATAAAATATACCATGTTGCATAATTTCTTTTTATATTTACATTACCAACCAGAAGGCAGGACGTTCAGTTTTTTTTTTCTAATCTTATCCCTTGTGTCCCTATTCCATAAACAGGACCCTATGGAATTTCTTTTAAAAAGAAAGTCTGCTGTACTTTTTTTTAACTCCCCTAATGCTCCATGAGACCACTGTCATAGATGCAAACTGGAAACAAAATGTAACCCCAACCACTGTATTTTTTACAGCATACATGTAGTTGCTTGTATGCTTCATTAAGTCTGTACATGATGTCTATAATCTACAATAGACCAGGATGTACTGTTTGATTGGGCAGCCGTGTGGCAAATGATATTTAACCTCCCTAGCGGTAATCCCAAGTGTAACTCGGGGTGGATTTGCCTGCAAAATGAGTAATCCCGAGTTACACTAGGGGTTGCTTCAAACTTAAAAAAACCCACTGCTTTAAGAAAAAATAGATGCACAGAATACACCTGGGTATTAAATCTTTAAAGTAAAGATAACAGAGACTGTTGATCCAAAGACCATCCAATTGCCTCATGGAATCAGGAAGGATTTTTTTCCCTGTTGGACCAAATTGTTTTTTTGCTTTCCTCTGGATCAACTATGTCCATAAGGTTATATCTGGGATATGTTTTTACCAGATAAAGGATATGCTGCATTCCTTTAGGATGACCTCATATATGGTATACATATACCAGTATATACTGGTAAAGCATTATTGTTGGTGAGACATAATTGATAATAAATAAAATTGAACTAACCCAAGACTCCACTCCCTGGCTCACCAACATCATAATGAAACACCAACAGTACGCAAAGGCAGAACTTCCACCGTTGAATCAGTACTCTTAGGTATAAAACGGCAAAACAAACCAACATATATATATATATATATATATATATATATATATAGCATAATAATTACTATATACCAGAAAACATGTAATATAGCTTCACTCTAACTCCCAACCCCTAAGAATCAAATGACAAGATTTAACCAGGATTAGCATTTTGGAGTATATTTGATTCCTGTTTTTGTATAATATAACGTTCCCAAAGTCAAGTCCCCTAAAAAAATCCATGTCCTATGTGGGAATTAGCAGGACAAATGGTAGGCAACTAGCAGGAGTGGATGCCCAATCAGGGTTTTATTGCAAAAAAAACAACAACAAAAAATTGTCCCAACAGGAAGGCTTAACTTCAGCCAGTTAAAGATCAAAGACATAAACACTTATCTCCAGCTGTACTGTGTGCTATAACAGTTCATTTCCAACAAAAAGGCAGAAAATCAGCTAGGCCATCTTGTCTGTAGAGTCTTGTCTCTCTCTCTCTCCCTCTTTCTCAGGAACACTGTGTAGAGGAAGGTTCTCAAGCCTCCAGTAGAGTATTTTCCTCCCTTGCTCTCTGGCAGCCATTCCCTTTTTACTTCCTCTGGGAGCTGCACCTGGACTCTTCTCCAGCAGTGGGGAAAACCCGGGATGGCCTGCTAGAACAGCCACACTGAGGCAATGGGTCATAGTCACATCAATATTTTTATGTACGCCTGATAGAATACGGTAGTCCAGTTTATACAAACCTTGTATTGTACCTGAGTTCACTTTTTTACAATAAAAACTAATTCAGAAAACACTTTGTTGTCCCGGACCTAACATGTGAAGGAATGGTGTACTACCCCCCACCACCCATTTAACAAAAATGAGGCTTGTGACATAACCCAAACCCAATCTATCTATGTATTTGTGGGGGTCAGCTCTTGTTTTTGTGTTTGAGCAGGCCATTAAAACTTTCATTAAGTCCAGATAAACTTGCGGTATCTTCAATCTTCATGTCCACTGCATGTATTTCAGCATATTAGCTAAACCCTCCCTCCCAATCTGATTAAACATTGTCTCTGTGGAGGGTTGAAAAGCAGTAGTAGTCCAAATTTGTCCATAGCTCAACCATCAGTGAATCACACAATTATTTATTCATCAGCTGTCAAATGCTCCCAATCTGAAGCCTCTTGGCAAAGTTATCAATCATAATGACAGAAGCTTCCAGTTCAGCAGTCACCAGTCCTACTAATTGTTGAGTCAAAATGGGTGATTCCTGAGCAGAAATACCACCACTTCAACCTAACTCTGTCCGTATTACCACTGGTTGTTATTTGGTACTTCATCTTGAGCTGTTCTAGATAAGAAATTGGTGGAAGCTTTTCTAGATCTTTAGCAACCAATCCATGACAAATCATTGGGCTGTGTGGGTAACCTTGTAATGATCCTATTGTGTCTGTCCCCAAACTTCAAGTTCTGATCAGTGGAGCAGGGGATTTATCTTTTAGTCAATGATATATAGACTGTGGTACCCCCCACCCTTTTTCTCTCTTGGACGGTGTATGTGTTGTAACATAATCATATAAAGCTGTTTGTGCCTCCCCATATGCATTGTTTCTTTTCTGGGGAAGTGTAGAAGGAGGGGTATTTCTTCTACATTACTAGATGACACCTTCTTGAGTCTGGCTGGCTGTAGCTTCCCTTTATCCTTCAGTTGTTTCCTTTGGGAACACCACTGTTAAGCAGATCAAGAAACAACTGTTTTCTGGTCATTTTAAACCTCTTTATGAAATCTCCCTTTTCTGTCCTTTGTATTGGTTTTTGCTTATGTCCTGGTCCTGGTCCTTTTTCAGTCACCTCTAACTGACCCATTAATGCTGCTGCTTCATGCACATTCCCCTGCCTCCCATCCAAAGCACTTAATACTGTGAATAGTGCAGGGCGTAAATGTTGTGGCGCTGTTTTAAGGATTTTCTGTCTCATTAAAGTAAATCGGGAAAAAGCAAATAAAGAGTAAATCGGGAAATGTCTGGCCCCACCCAGGTGGTAGATACCCTGTACTGTCCATCTATAGGAAGGGGATCCCTAACCAATCCTGTAATACACCCAGCCTCTCTTACTTTTTGAATCCCCTCACCCAATGTTGGCCAAAAAGATACATCCATCAGTTCTGTTGTTGTCTCATATACTTGGGCCACAGAGTCTCTAATCGAATGCAACAAACTGAAAGGGCGATCAGTATTGTGTGCCCTGTGTATTTGAAGACGGACTCTGGGGTCAAAGGATACACTTCCCAGTCTAATTGCTTCAGTATTAGTCAGCATCACACTGTCTCCACCCTGATCCCAAATTCGCAATAACAAAGTCAAAATTCCTTCTCCAGGTATCTGTCAATATTTCTGTCCTAGCTCAGTCAGCTCCCCTGCAGTATATGAACGAGTCTCCTCTGTCATATTCTGTTCTGCAGACGGTCCCTGTGGTGGTCTCATGTCTGTATCGCCATCAGTTCCAGTCATTCCACCAAATCTCTCCCTCACTTCACGTCTCTTTCTAGTTGTCACTATTAGTCTCACAAAGTCTCTTCAATATCAATTTCTTCATCTGACTCAGAAGACCCTGACCAATGTTCAACCTCCTCCCATTTTCCTCTTCAAAACAATGCTCTAACATGCAACTTAGCCCCCACTCTTGTAAGGCCGTTTCTTATGACACTGTTTTCTCTTTACAGCATTAACTACATACTTTGAAGAAAACTTCTTCTCTCTGCGTATCAGTATCACGCAAACACATTCTCAATAGAGATAATTGCTCTGTAACAACCTGCAGTTCAGATTCCAATCTCTCTCTTTTCTCTGTCTCAGCTTGGAGCGCCTGAAAACACAGCCATTCCCCCTGTGCAGCAGCCTTCTGCTCCTTTTTGTCATACCGAGACAGATCTAATTCTCTCACTGACTGGCAGGGATCTGTTAATCGGATCGGTGCAACATATTTATTACATTTGCAAGCAATTGGGTTCCACTGTCCAGATGTGGACGCCCAACTTGGGAGTGGACTCGCACTCTGATCATCTTGCAACTTTCTTTTACCCCAGCTAAACAACTTCTGCATTTTATTCTGATTGCGCTATGATTTACAATACAAGAACCAAAATAATAATTATCTCTAGTTTTATATAGATATAACAAAATCTCTAGTTTAGTTTGCACACATCAAACCCCACTCCTGGTACCAAGTGTTATGTCACAAATATAATTATAGTTCTGGTCAAAACTAGTTAATTAGGTATGGCACTGTGTTTTTAACTACTCAGGAACTAAGACAATGGCCAGTGTTTGACCAGTACTTGATTGGCCGCAGGGAATTCAAACTAACTATGTCCCGCCCTGGGGCGAAGCAGCCGAGTGCCACGCCCTCGGGGGGTACAAGAGGGACGCGTGGTAGCGCGTGCACCTCTTCCCACAGCACCCCTGGGATGTGCCCTACTTTGCACATCCAAAGGAGTGCTGAGAACAGGACTTTCTGTAATCATGTCCATAGAGATGCAAGGGATGCCGCCTGGCCGAACAGTAGATCCCTCCGCCTGCAGAGAGAGACACAACGCAAGCAGGGCAGCAGCCTTGGTCATGCTGCCTGCTGCAGCGGCGTCTGCGGTCTGCGGCTGGGATCCCCAGGGACGCCGTGGGCTCGCAGGACAGGTAAGTTCCTTACAACGTGTTGGCACGTTTCGTCACTTGGCTTCTTCAGGGGTGCAATACTGTATATAACCATTTATGCTCTGTACATACAAAACAATACATATTGAAGAATACATAAAAATACATCAAACATACATGGTAGTGCAGGATGTTGATATGGTAAAGTGTTAAGCACATGAAAATTGTTCTAAAGAAGGAGGTTAGGCATGCAAATTAAAGAGCATCTATAAATATTGTATCTAGGTTCACATGTATCATGCAGATGATATTCAGTTAAGATTTAGGCCCTGATTTATTAAAGCAGTCCAAGACTGGGGAGGATACACTTTACGCAGTGAAGCTGGGTGATCCAGGAAACCTGGAATGGATTTCATAAAAGTATTTGTTAGCAAATGTTTTCAGTCCTGGACCAGATCCATTGCAGGTTTGCTGGATCACCCAGCTTCACTGTGGATGGTGTATCCTCTCCCGCCTTGGAGAGGTTTAATAAATCAGGCTTTTAGACTTTGTATGCAAGGGCACATGCACCCATATGTGCATATACACACACTTATATACAAACATACATATATACATATATATATAAAAATATATATAGGTACGTATCTCCAAAACATGTCCAACAAAAGCTTGTTGTGATAACATATATACGTTTCTATAGTTATGGGTATTCTTACCTACATTGCAAATGATCGGTAATGGTATAAATAGAGTATTTGTAGTCTTGACTGAAGGTGCTAATAAATAAAGTGTTTGATTTAAAGTGGTGCAAACACTTTTGAAACACCACAACCCCTTTTTTATATTTAGAATGTTCCTTTTGCTAATACTAAAATAATAACACCACTTTCATCCGAATACTTTATTTATTAGCTCTTTCAACCGAGACTCTACAAATACTCTATTTATACCGTTACTGATCATCTGCAATGTAAGTAGGAATACCCATAACTATAGAAACGTATATATGTTATCACAACAAGCTAAGTTATTGTTGGACTTGTTTTTGGAAATATGTACATATATATATTTTTTATATAAATGTGTATTTGTATATAGGTGTGTATATACACATATGAGAGCATTTTCCCATGCATACAAAGTCTAAATCTTAACTGAATATTAACTGCATGATACATGTGAACCTAGATACAATACAATACAAGAACATATATGACATATACGGTCATTTTTGATCTACCATTGATAGCTTATCTCTGTATAGCATACAATATCCCAGCTCTGTGAAGAATAACAGAACTAGGGATATGACTCATCTTGATGTATTGAATATATATGTATGAATCTGAAGTATATCAATACATAATTACCTTTCTACAGTCTTGAGCCTCAGAACTCTTTCTTTCCTATCCTAAACAAGTTTATGGTCAAAATTTAAATAGAGGGCGGCTCTTGCATACTATCTCTGGGAAAGAGAAGTATTACTTATCCTACTAGTATATTTTTTAAAAACCAAGGTAGGCTATTTAGATCTTTTTAATCCAACCTGGAACTGAATATAATTAAAGTAAGGATAGTTATTTACAATTATAAAAATGTTAATACATTTCACTGGTCAACCGCAAGTCAAATGCACTTGTCAATGAATTTTGAATGATCTCCAACTGATGTCAAATGCAATATATATATATATATATATATATATATATATATATATATATATATATTCAAGTATTGATATTGAACACAGCCCTATTTTCTAACAATCACTATATAAAATCAACATTTATCTCCTATACCTTTATTCGCTAGTTGTTCAGAAGATTATCAGAACAATCATGATCACTGTGCTACCATTGTATTTTACTGAAGTTATAAGTTAAAATATAAATGATCAGTATTTACTAATACATGTAATTACAATTATACAATTATCTCTTAGCAAAGCTTACAAACATATTTCCAAACAGATTGAAAAAAAAAGCTCTGTAACATAGGATGCTAAAACAATATAAGCTAAATAAAGCAATGAGTGCAGTCTTTTTTTTCTGGTATACATAAAGCACTCTTTTGACAAGGAATGAAAGCATTTTATAATCAGAGCCAGGGCTGATTAGAACCCATAAAGATTTAACAGTGTTAATGTAGAAAAACATAAAAATCAGTCACAATTCCCTATATTTAAGAAGATTACTTTCTGCAACTTTAAGCATGTAGAACGATAAAACCATCAGTAGTTCAGGATAAAATTGTAAAATATTTCCTTAGGCCCATTAACGAGATGTTACATAATGGATGATGGATGCAGGTCAAGCTTCAGACTAGGGTGTTTCTGGAAGGTTTGCGGTGCTGCGGTTAGGGACTGGGAAGCCTGTGGCAGGCTGTCTGCCAAAAGTGCAGAAATGCAATACAAAAATTGCTTTATAGTTTTTTTTTTATACGCAAATCTAAATACTGGTGTTCCACATTTTATCAATTCAAATCCAGCTCAACCCTAGTAATATACATCTACATCTGTGTGTTTTGCATAAAAACTATTTCAACCGGATAGATGGGAATTCACAGCGAGACTGATCTCCCAACTGCAAATGACTGCTAGTAACAAAGATACTTAAACTTATTCATACAGTGTACTGTAATATAAGGCTATGTACTTAGATTAGAAATGATGTTTAGTGATCATTTCCAGTAAAAGAAAAAAAAGTGCAACTTTAGTGCACATATCCTTTTTAAGCCCCAAATCTTTGTTAAAGCATATGGAACTCCCCAGCAATTTTGCTGATTATCCTTCTTTTGTTTTAAAGTTTTTATTGACATTTTCAAATAAAGTAAACAATAACATTACACAACAAGTTTGCATGGAATACCAGGAAGATAAAAAATATAAATACAAAAATAAACAAGAGACACTGAAATTGGCATTGGCATATGGGGTTCAAAACAAAAAAATGGAGAGTGCCAACCAGTAACCAGAGGTCATAGTTCAACACCTCTTAGTTTTCAAAGTCTAAATACAGCAGGCAATAAAGTAGTTTTCCAATATTGACAATAAAAAATGTATTACAAATAAGTGCAATAGTACAAGAGTAGTGTTATTCACAGATTTAAAACTTGTGAGGTATACAGGCATATCAAGTTTAGAGTGAGATCATAGAGGGTGGCAGGTAAAGGTTTTAAGCATTCACCCACTTTGTAAACATTTTTAGGAGTACAGGTGTAAGGTATTCACCCAGGCAGCGATCCCGTGTCGCCCTCACCGTTACGACCCCAGGGATCACTGGCAGCGTAGAGGAGACGCTGCAGTGTACAGCGCGCCTGGGGCTGCGTCCGTTATGCTCGCAGCGTAGCTCCGCTCACTGGCGGAGGAAACAGTCCCGACCGAACCACGGTTCAGCCGAACGACACCCCCAACGTCTCTGCAGCCGTGCAAAATACCCACACGCGCCCTCAGCATTTCTGCAGGTGGGCACAGTACAGCACGCCCCAAGGGTCCTGCTGTAAGGACTATGCGCACCTCTTGTACCCCCAGAGGGCAAGGCAGCCAGCTGCCTCGCCACGGGACGGAGCAAGTATAGTTTGAATTCCCTGCAGCTAAATGGGCTGCAGGGGATTCATTTTTCAGTATGTTTTCCTCCTATCCAATAGCGCCAGGCGGCACAATGTGATTGGGAAGCCTGCCAATTTAATAAGACCCTGTCATTAGCACCCTTGACCATTATAGCCTCTGTGTTACTGTGTCCTTGAGTGCGTTGCTTGTGTTGGATTACAATTTTGACCTCTGTTGTCTTCCCCTGTGTCTTGTCATCAGCTCAGACTTTTTACCAGCAGCGACCCGGTCTGAATATTGAACCTGCATGAACTGACCACCCTGGATCTTGCGCTACAGAAGAGGATTTGCGTTGATCTGTAGATCCGTGAACGCCACCTGAAGAAGGTTACCCGTGGAACCGAGGGTCATTCACTTCCTCAGTCAAAGCCTTCTCCTCTGATGACCCCTACTAGTTTTCCACCACGTGCAAAACTTTTACCTTTTTTTCTTGATACTGAGGAACCCATGGAGGTCAGTTCATTCAAGCTTGCACCCGCAGAGCGCAATCGGCGCCTGCAAGGGGGCCCCTGCCTCTATTGTGGTGATCCTGGTCATAGGGCAAGGACCTGCCCTCGCAAAGAAGCTGGAAGGCTCCAGTTTATTGGGAGTGCAGAGGGGAGCACCTCAGACCCCCTAGCCCAGGCTCAATGCCACCTCCTGGTTCTGGCCACCATTTTTTGGGACAGAAAGACCCGCCAGGTCCTTGCCTTCCTTGATTCTGGAGCAGATGTTAACCTCCTAGACCAGGATCTCGCCTCTGACCTGGGGATACCTGTCACCCCTTCTGGCCCCGAATTGTCCTTGGCTGTCATTGATGGCACCCCCCTTCAGCAGGGAGTTACACCTTCTGTTACCCCAGAAGTAAACTTAACAGTGGGGGCCTCCCATCAGTAAGTGATCAGCCTGATTGTTTTAGGGATGGTTAAAACCCCCTTAGTGATAGGCCTTCCTTAAAGGTTAAAGTCCAATAACCCTGTGATTGACTGGGAATCTGGTCAGATTGTCCAGTGGGGAATCAAAGGTCTGGCCAAGTGCCTCACGCAAGTAGTGCCAGTACGGTCCCTCCAGGTGGCAGAGAAGTTGCCTGACTCTTACCAGGAGTATTCTGATGTCTTTTGCCCTCAGGCAGCTGACAAACTCCCACCTCACCAGTCCTATGACTGCCCCATTAAATTACTCCCAGGAACCATGCCCCCTAGGGGTCATTTATTTATTCTGACTGTAAAAGAAATAAGGGCCCAGAAAGAACACATTGAGGAGAACCTACAGAAAAGCTTCATCCGTCCTTCCTCTTCCCCTGCAGGAGCTGGGTTCTTCTTCGTGGAGTAGAAGGATGGCGGGCTGAGGCCCTGTATTTATTATAGGGGCCTGAACAAGATTACAGTGAAGAACCATTACCCTCTGCCCCTAATGGAAGACTTTTTCTCTCAGGTCAACGGGGCTCGATTCTTCACTAAGCTTGAACTAAAGGGGGCCTAAAATCCAATCTGAATTCGGAAGGAGGATGATTGGAAGACCGCCTTTAAAACCAGGGATGGACACTTTGAATACCTGTTAATGCCTTTTGGTCTGTGTAATGCCCCGGCAGTCTTCCAGGAGTTCATAAATAATGTATTCTAGGGAATTTCTAGGGAAGTTTGTTATAGTTTACCTTGATGACATTTTGGTCTATTCACCCGATCCTCTCCATCACAGAGCCCAGGTGAGCCAGGTCCTCCAGAATCTCTGGGAGAACTGCCTCTATGAAAAACTGGAGAAGTACGCTTTCGAGGTACGTGAGGTTGCTTTTTTAGAATATATTTTGTCTCATCATTCGTTGGCCATGGGTCCAACCAAAGTCTCAGCAGTACTGGAGGGGCTCCAACCAACTGACCTCAAGGGTCTTCAGCGCTTCCTGGGCTTCGCAAATTTTTACAGGAAGTTCATCTGGAACTTCTCCCCCATTTTCCACCCTCTCACAAACCATACCAGGAAAGGGGTGGACTCCTCAAGGTGGACTCGGGAGGTCTGCGAAGCCTTCAAGACGCTGAAGAGGGTCTTCTGTTTTGCACCCACTTTGGTGCATCCAGTGCCCACTCTTCTGTTTATCACAGAGGTGGATGCATCAGAGATTGCCGTGGGAGCAGTTCTCTCCCAGTATTCTGAGGAACCGGGGAGATTACAGCCATGTGCTTTCTTCTCCCGGAAGTTCTCTGCAGCTGAGCATAATTATGACCTAGGCAATATGGAACTTCGGGGGGTAAAATGCGCTTTTGAAGAATGGAGGCATTGGCTGGAAGGGGCGGAGCATTCCGTGACGGTTTACACTGACCACAGGAATTTAGAGTATATTGAAGGGGCCAAATGTCTTAACTTCCGCCAAGCCCCTTGGGCCCTGTTCTTCACAAGATTTAATTTTCAGAATAAATACAGGCCAGATTCAAAAAACATTAAGGGCGACGCCTTGTCCTGTTGTTTCCCAGATGCCGCTTCCCTTCCAGATCCGTGCCCCAGCTGAAGGGCGTCTGTATGTCCTCCTCCATCTTCGCCTGAAGTTTATCCAGCAGTTAAATGGCTCCAAAACTGCCGGCCACCCAGGAATTAAAAAATTTCTTGAATTAGTAAGATGACATGTTTGGTGGCCCCACATGTCAGTAGATGAATCTTATGTTCGTTCCTGTCCAGTTTGTGCTCAGTGTAAGTTGTCTCGTTCCCCATCTCCGGCACTCTGCTCCCGCTGTCCATTCCTTTGGCTCCATGGACCCACATATCCATGGAATTTTTTTATGGACCTTCCACGGTCCTCAGGGTTTTCGATAGTCTGGGTGGTGGCAGATTGCTTTAGTAAACAAGCCCATTTCATACCACTACCCAAATTGCCCACAGCCAAAGAATTAGCCAATTTATTTGTTTTTAATTTATTATTATAATATTATTAATAAACAGGATTTTTATAGCGCCAACATATTACGCAGCGCTGTACATTAAATGGGGATTGCAA
>NC_092863.1:26340872-26341683 GCF_032062135.1 Pyxicephalus adspersus
GGTGAGGAGAAGTTACCATTGAAAGAAACTTGAAAGGAGTGGTCGGACAGATAGGAAGCAAACCAACAGAGAGCAGTGTCACTGATACCAATGGAGAGTATGATTTGTATTAGAAGGGGGTGATCAACTGTGTCAAAGGCAGAGGAAAGATCAAGGAGAAGGAGCAGGGAAAAGTTACCATGAGACTTAGCTCTGATGAGGTCATTGGCCACTTTAGTAAGGGCTGTTTCAGTGGAGTGGGCAGCTCTAAAACCAGACTGGAGGGGGCCAAGAAAGAGAGTTGGTGCTCAGGTAATGGGTGAGCCTTTTGTAGACAAGGCGTTCAAGAAGTTTGGAGACATATGGGAGAAGGGAGATAGGACGGTAGTTGGAGGGTAGGGAGGGGTCCAGTGAGGATTTCTTTAGGATAGGGAGAATTATGGCATGTTTAAAAGCTGAGGGGTATTTACCAGTAGAAAGGGTGAGGCTGAATAGTTTGGTTAGGGCAGGGGCCAGGGTGGAGGAATGGGCACGGAGTATATCAGAGCGAATTGGGCAAGTGGACATGTAGTAGACAGAGATGATGAGAGAGGAGTTAAGACTTTGTCCACAGTAACAGGGCTGAGGGAGGCGCGTGATGATTTAGAGGTGGAAGGGGTGGGTATGGTTGGAGTGGCTCTGTGGGCAGAGACATCATGTCTGATTTTGTCTATTTTATCTCTAAAATAGGTGGCAATGTCTTGGGCAGAGAAAGATGTTGTGGGGGCAGCAGGTGTGGGGTTTAGGAGGGAGTCTATTGTGGAGAAGAGGTTGCGTGGGATGGAGGCTTGAG
>NC_092863.1:26343050-26413653 GCF_032062135.1 Pyxicephalus adspersus
AACGATCGTGTCGTTATCTGTATGTACAGGATCGGTGCCATACGATCGTTCGCAGATATCGTGCAGGATCGTTCGTCGTTTAAAAATTGGAAGTGTGTACGCAGCTTTAGAAAGGAGAAGGTTTGTCTTTGACCATTATCCAGTTAAGTTTGTTTTTGGTGAACTGAAGGGGAATAATGGAAGCTTTCCAGTAACAAGCAATGGTAATCCTAGCAGTTTACAGGATATATTTATTTAGTCTAGTGAACTGTTTCGGAGCTATATTTTCTAATTGGTAAAAAAGAGCACACTTTATTTTCCTCGGGATGTTTACCTGGGTGATATTGTGTATTGCGTATTAGGTTGAAAATGCGGATCCAAAATCTGACCACATCCCTGAAAACAAAGAGGAGAGGCAGAGGGATTAGCTTTATGGATCCTAACTGGGACGAGGTACCATCTCATCAAAATCCTATAATTGGCCTCTATTCTCGAAATGTTCAGAGATATTTTGGAAATGGACACTGATAGATCCTGCCATTCTTTGGCACTCCGCTCCACCTCCAAATCTGCCTTCCATTGTTTCATATTGTTAGTTCAGGATAGTTTCTTATCGTGTGAGAATATTGTGTGTATAGTGTTATATACTACGAGAGCCTCATTTTAAATTCAGTTATAAAACTGCAGGTTTTTTTAAATCCTGTACTCTGGTAGGGTGGTTTCAACCCTTAAGGTTTATTTTGAATAAAGGACCTGATTTGTTGATAATGGAAAATTTTTGTATATGGAAGGGAGAGGCTCTCTTGTAAATGGAGGGGGGTCAGAATAGCCTTGCCATCGAGAAAATGTCAGACCAAGAGAATTGAGCCGGTTCACAACCTGGAGGAAATTCAGGATTATGCTATAGCAGAGTAAGTGGAGCATGGGGGGAGTGCAGGTTAAAATAAGTTTTTTGTCCATCTCATATTGAGAGAGCAAATGAAAGTAAAGGACAGAGGATCACAGGTCTCTTAGAGGAGGGGATCCACATAAGGACCCCAATCAGTATTGAGGGGCAAGCCAGGGCCTCCAGGTCTGTCCATTGTAGTCTTGGATACGGAATACTAGTTTGGCCTAACGCTGTGATTTGGGCTGCTCTGTGGTATAACATTATGTTAGGTACCCCCAATCCTCCCAGTTTTTTAGGAGTATATAGTGTAGTTGCAATAATGTGGTGAAGTTTGTCTCCCCAAACAAATTTCATGAGTTTGTTTTGGATATTCCTAGGTGATTGCTTTGGGTTTCCACGTGAAGTCTAAATTATCTTTGATTTGGGTGACTATGTTTGGGGGCAGTGAAATATTTAGGGCCTCTGATTTGGCTCTATTGAGTTTTAGACCTGACACCTCTGAAAAGGTGCTCAACTCTTTAAATAAGCTAGGCAAGGAGAAGTTATATACATTAAGGCGTCATCAGCAAAAAGTCCACATTTATGCTCTATAAGACTACATCTGATGCCCTTAATGTCAGGATTAGGCCTTACAGCTATTGCTAAGGGTTCCATAGCCAAAGCAAAAAGTAAAGGGGAGAGAGGGCAGCCTTGTCTGGTGCCTCTTTGGATTTTAATTAAGGGGGGATAGTGTCCTTTAATTACTTTTTTGTCGGAGAGGGAGGAGTATAGAAAGGATATAATCCACCAAAAAGTTGGGCCAAAGGCCATTTTAAGAGGAAGGGCTTTCAGATTGTCCCATGATAAGCTGTCAAAAGCTTTGTGTATATCTTATGAGAGTAACATTGCTTCTCTTTTTGGCCCGCCATCCCAGTTACCCAGTTACAGCTGGAATCAGGCCTATTGTACGTCTAGTTTGGTCCGAGGTTTGTCGATGGTGAAGAAATCCCACCTGGTCCGGATGGATGTACTGATCTAGGAAAGAATCTAGGGGCAGGGATAGGATTTTCGTCATAATTTTAAGATCGCAATTTATTAGGGAGATTGGTCTATAATAAGAGACTTCAGCAGAGTCTTTGCCGTGTTTGGGGATAACACTGATTAGGGCTTTATCATCTCCTACAGGTACTTCATTTCCTTTGCAAAGGTGATTTGCTAATATCTTGCTAAAATTTGCTTAAGGGGGTGTTTATATGTTGGTCTGGAAGTTTTGTCTAATATTTGATCTAGGGCCAATTTAGAGTCGCCCATCAAAATCATGACCCCTTCAATAGAAGGGCAGATTTTATCAAACATTTCATAGAAAAATCTCATTTGACCAGAAATAGGAGCGTAGTAACAAACTATAGAAACTAGGGACCCGCCCAAGTTTCCTACTACCATCACAAAGCGACGTCATGGTTTTTGAGTTCAGTGTAAAGTGAATGAGACTGACCAGGAGAACCCTAATGCAATCCCTCTTTTTTTTTCCTTGGCATTGGCTAAATACATCAGAGGGAAGTTTCTATGGAAATATTTGTGAAAAGAATCAGTAGAGAAATGAGTTTCCTGTAACGCTAAAACATCTATTTTCATGGCATGGTAGTATTGGAATGCTATTGTCCTCTTAACCGGGGAATTGAGCCCTTGCACATTATGAGTGAGAAAAGTTAAGCCTTGATTAGCCATTGTCATTACAGAGACTTGTTAAAAACCTGAAACCTGGACTCATATGTGTAAACTCCATAAATGATCTGTTATAAACCTGATTGACCTGTCCACCTACAGATGGACCATGGAGGGCACCAAACAGACAGACATAGGGAAGGGAGAGGGGTGGATTCAAGGGGGAGGGGGGTGCTTTGGAAAGCATATTATTTCTAAAAAAAAAACTCTTGGCAAAAAAACAAAACAAAAAGGGACAGAAAATCTGACCAAAATGTGAGCGGGATCTGCATACCTAGCATACCACCAGGCCAGGGGATGCCATGTTCTCCCCTCCCATATTTCAACTAGTATAACAGGTTGAATTTGAAATAATCAAGCCAGAATATCAAACCAATGAAGTAAACAAATCAACCAAAGATCAAAGTCAAAAACAACATTATTTTAACATTTTCACGGCTAAATATGAACTCCAGAGAAAAAGATGTTTAATGTCCATGGCTAGACACTAATTTTGGCGAAGAACCCAAATTTTCTGAGAAGGAGGACTCCTTAACATGATGATAGTCTAGAGGTTCACAAACGCTTCCTTATTGTTTTAGGGGAAGATTGCACTTGGGACCAGATGCGAGATATTGCTGACGTAGCTCCACCTGCTGGTCAGCTGTTGGTAGGATCCACATAAATAATTCCCATGTCTTTCAGTAGATTTTCTCCTTCAGCAAATGTTGAAAATGCATAAAATTTATTGTGGTAGTTGAAACAGCCTGAAGGAAAAGACCCAGTGGTATCTAACACTGTGAGAGAGAAGTGCCTGAAGAAGAGGTTTAAAGGACCTCCTTTTTTGTATTGTGGCTGGTGAGAGATCTGTATCAGATAACCTTCAATAGCCAAATCTGGAGTGGACCGGGCCGCTTTCATTAAGGCATCTTCGGTATGAAAATAGTGAAGCTTTACTAAAATGTCTCTCCTGGAGAGCCATCTGCCCTTGGTGCTGCTGTGGCTCTATGTAGCCGATCAAATTCCAAAGTCATCACATGATGGTAGGAGTGTTTTTTATGAATGCTTTTACTATAGCCTCTAAGTTTTTAATATTTTCAGGGAGACCTTGAATTCTAAAGTTGTCGATTTTCCAGATCCTCTATTGTGTCCTGTGCTATTTTCAATCTTCCTTCTAAGAAGAGATAGCTGTGGTATTTTGGGTGACCCGATGGGTAGTTTCATCTGATTTTGTTAAATTAAACCTAGCCGTTGGCCCAGGGATTGGAAGTCCTGTTTTAGGTCTGAAGTGATTTTAACTATAGCTATCCAAATCCCTTTCAAGCAGGGCTGCAAATCTGGCTATAAGAGAGGCATTGCCAGAATATTCAGCAGAGTGAGGTTGAGCTGCAGGGATACTAGCAAGGCTTTCAGAGCTTAGGCTTAGTCTACACTGACTGTTTCCCCAGCGTTTAACCTGAGGCTTTTAAAGCCCTTGTTTGAAGTCCCCATGCATTACAATGGGCTAATCTACACCAGAACGTTTCCTTCAGGCACGTTTTTGAGCTTTATTTTAAACGTTGCTTGCAACGTTTAAAAAATTAAAACGCTGGTAAATCGCGGGAAAACGCTGGAAATCGCGGGAAAACGCGTCCATTGATTTTAATGGGAGCGTTTTCCTGCGTTTATGCATGCTAGAAATTGTCAATAAAAAAGCTTCCATTGATTTCAATGGAGGCTTTTACAAACGTTTTAACAATAGCCTGTGTCCTGTGTCACTATTCCATGTACTATGCTGGTAAAAATTAACACCTATGCCTGGCACGTGTGAAGATTGTCCGCCATTGTGTTTGCTTTTGGTGCTTTTCACACCTGCAAATGATGTCATTCGTTATCACTTGTGTGTAGTCATTGTCTTTAATTGTGCTTCACTTTGCACTCTTTTCACTCTATTCTGTGTATACTGTTACATTTGTCACTGTACTGTTGCATGATCACATTATCACATGTATGCAGGGATGTATGTACTTCCTGTACTTGCAGAAATCACTGCCCAGGGTTACAATTTGCATTTCTACAAGTGCTAAAACGGCTTGTAGAATCGCGGTAAAACGCGGTAAAACACGGATAAACGCGGCATAGACGTTTTTCAGCTTTTTCCAGCATTAAAAAAAAGTTTTAAAACGTTAGAATAAGTGCATAAAAACGCTTATAAACGCAGTAGGAACGTTTACATGCCTTTTTACAAAACGTCCATGTAGACCCAGCCTAAAGGAGCCCTGATCTATAGTTGCGGGGAGGCTGAAAACTTGTAACATTGTATCCCTTGTCTTCTGATGATGAGGGGGAGGAAATGTCAGCTGATCCATGTGCATAGGAGAGCACATGGCAGCCTGCATTTTTTCGTGAAGGAGGGGGAGTTCTCACCTCCTTCCCTGATGTCTGCACAGAGAGCTCCATAGCTGCAGAAGTGCAGGATGCGTTGGATCCTCTTTTGTATTCTGATTCTGCAGAACGAGCTGGTGTCCTGCGTGCTGGGAGATGACGCCCGGATCAATCGCCATCCTGCTTGAGCTGGGGGCTCCACGAATCAGCCTCTCTTGGGATTTCTGGGGCTGCTTGCCTTTCATTTTTTAACCCTTTAGGATGTCTGCTACTGTGGGGAGCTGAATGAGGTGGCGTGGACTAACGGATTCATCCCCGTGTTACATTTTGTCTACTGTGACCAATAAAAGGTTTTCCATCAGCATCATTTTACTATATTTGCAAACATACTGGGGGGATAGGGGTGGTTTGAGAAGATTAGATGTGCTTAAAGTGCGCCCATATCTTACGAAGTGCACTCTATATTATAAAAAGGTCTTATTTACCGTTTTAAATAGATGTGCTTCTACACATGCATAATAATGTACGTATGTTTTACTGATTGCACATGCATCAAAATACATCAAAGCACAAATTAAAACATGCTAAAATGCATTAGCCTCTAAGACATATTTACATGCATCAATCTCTTCTGAAAGTTTTGAGAAAAGTAATGTATACCAATGTATAGCCTATTGAATAGAAATTCCCCAAAAGCATTGCTCTCTTATGTGTGGTCATTGAGGTAGGGTATATCCCAGCAATAGTTACCAACATCCTGGTTATAAAACGATGCTACCAACAAGTAAGATCCACAATATAGTATCTAGGAACACAACTAAATAAAACTACGGTAAGTGCATTGACCTGTCTGGGAATCTTTTATTGACACCTTGCCAACTCATACCAAACAAAAAAAAAAAACTTTGAACTGCCCTGATGGTTTATTGATATGGTTGTAAGGTTCAATTAAACTTTTTTGGTGGGTCACCTTTGAGCCCTCCTCACCTCATTGTTAGTTGCTGTCTGTATCAATAAGTTCATATTCTGTCTATTTCCTATAAGTCGAATTTCTTTTCTTTAGTTGTTATATGTATGCAGTTACATAAAAATATATGGAACATAAATACCTTTGGGCTCAGGCTTTACACACTACTCACACTACACAGCTACTACTACAGCATATAACAGTACATTTTAGTGGTAATGTATTAGGGTTGATTTACAATGCTTTTAGGCTACAAGAGATAATTTTCTTTATTTTCATGTTATTCACAAAGTGAATTTTACTCAATATGACCTAGATTATAAGTATTAGGATGTTGGACTTCTACCAAAACCTGCCTCCTTTTAATGTTAAGACACCATGCTATCATCAACCAAAGACTTTATTTCTGACCCAAAAATAGAATTGAATATATGGACTTCAAGGACTATTTTTTTCTCTTCTTATTTTTATCAATATGTCCGCTTATATTGACCTATTTATTATTCTACATAACATATAAACAAAGTTGTCTTTGTTATTAAATTTTAATCTTGTCATTTGTTATTTGTTTATACAATATTTTGAAAATCAATAAAAATTTATTGAAACAAATGAAGTGGAAATTTCCTTACAAAATATGGTAATAATTTACTTTTCACTGATTCATTCAGGATGACTATAGAGAGATCTAAAAAGTTAAACACACAGTAGGTGAAACATATTTAGGTATTTGACATGTCTATCCAAGCTTAGGTGAGTTCATGTATGCAGGTGATCTTCCTCAAATTTCAGATCAAATATTTATTACATATTTCTATACAAGACCAAGTTGTACTGCAGGGGTATAATGATCAGTTAAATGTTTTCTAAGCCTGATCTGGCAGACACCCCCTACAGCAATTTCCTTAGGAAGTGAGCTCATCCCCCAGTCTCCACCATTAACAAGTTTCCATAGAACATAAACCATAACATATCACTCTTTTGAGTCCAGATACATCTGTTTTTTTCTCTCCTTTCTGTTCTCTCCTTTTAATCACCTGGGCCATTCTAACTGCTTAGGCCTATTATATATATCACTAGCTGTATACTCTAATTGGCTTGTTTAACAAGGAAAATTGAATTGTATTGTTTAATCTGTAAGGTTTTTGCAGATGACTGTATATACAAACTGAAAAATCCAGGAAGAACAATGGGATTCTTTTGTAATGTAAGTGATTTTGACAGACAAATCTAAGAAATAGTATTTTACAGGTTATTATACTGCTTGTAACAAGAAACCAGCAAAGCACAATTGCAGTATAGCACTATTAAGCAGGTACGCATTATGTATGGAACTGGTGGCCTTGTGTAGGACGATAGCTCCCATGGTGGAGTCCTCAACCTCAGCTTAGACAAGCTGTTATTGGGCACGAACTTGCATCAAGTGCTGCTGGTTCAATAAGTTCTAAAATGCAGCTATGCTCTTTGTGGAAAGTTTAAAAGTCAGCTCATTGCACTTGGAAAGCATTTGAGTAAAAAGTTTTTTAGGTGGTTTAGAGCTTTGCCAATCCTAACTACTACTATGAATACAACCCTAGCCTGTATTCTGTTGCCTATAACTATAATTTAATTAATAAATTATCATTTCATGTGAGGACCTAACTAAAAATCCTTATCATTCATTTACTATCTGGCATGCCCTTCCACTCATAAAGCCCCCTGTTACACTTGCACACAGCTACACACATACATACATAAAGCTATCTGAGCCAGGAGTTTGCACATGTTCATTTGTTTTTAATATTTAAGTGAACTTTAAGCCGCAAAAGCATCATTTTTAGGAAGAATTAAAGTAAAAAAAAAGAAAGAAAGAATTGTATTGTGTTATACATGTTTATGCTGTTATGCAGGGTAAACAATATATATATTTAAGTATACTCGGTATATATATAAATAAATATTTGTTTAGCTTTTTTATTGTTGGTAGATCATTTTGACTTGATCATTTTGAAAGTAGCTCGCAAGCCAAAAAAGTGTGGGCACTCCTGTACTAAGGGGTTCAGCTGTGTATTGTATGCAAAATGTATTGTTGAATGATGTTACAATCACATTTAGTTTGAAGATGACATATATATCATTCCCAAGTATGTTACTTTTAAGGCTACATGATACTTTGAAAGAGATGACCAGAAAGGAATGCAGAAATGGTGTCAACATTTCCAAGCTTCAAAACAGGTTGGTGTAGGATAAGAGCATGTGAGATATTTTACTGTTTAAACAATCATTGTGTAAAAACTAATTTTTTGGGGTGTTTTTGTTTTGTAAAGGAGAACCAAGGATGTGAAGGAAAGACGGCGGGGATGTTTTCAAATGTGTGACTTTGTGTTTTGCATTTGTTTGAAACCAATAAACAAAAAGAAAAAGACAACAACATCTTACTTAGATTTTCTTTTAATTCTGCCCCCCAAACTGAATTTTTTTGAACAAAATAAATATATAAATATGAATATACAAACTTTAAAATATAAAAACGTTTTAAAAACATATGTACATCTTTTTTAACAGAACAATTTTTTTAGGGGGGGGTTTAAAACCTGTAGCAACTGGGCATACCCTGTGGAGGGGCCACCCTTAGCTGACGCTCTACAGCAGACATCCTCCTGTGAAGCCAATACAGGCTATCCCGTCTACTTCCTGGTGGGCGAAGAAAAACAAAGAATGTATTAACTGGAAGAGTTTGTGAAAAACATTTAGGAAAAGTACTGTCCTTGTAAAAACCAAACAAATTAACTAGAAACTTACCAGGGGGATCTCTGCGATCTCGTCTGGGTGGGGATGGAACCTCCTCAGGGCTGGCTGCCTCCATCGATCTTGAACTGGCTGTCTATGTGGAAGGAGACAAAAAAATTAAAGAGGTAAGTACTGAGCGAATGTAATAGTATCATATGCAGCTAGTTCTTAAATTGCGCAGTGCTGAAGAATGCAAGTTATAACTCATCAAGATGTGACTGTTGTTATGTTTACACCGAGTAAAACAAGAAAGAAAGCTGATTGCTGGGGCCAAGGCAGGTATGACAATGGAACTAAAGTGATGCAGTTTGTTCACAATGAAGGTTGTGGGTTTTCACAAGGAACAAACTAGTCCCTTGCTTAGTGGCTAGTCATACACTCATAATGATACTTATTGGAGCTAGGCCTAACAAACTATATCCTAGTTTATATTCATGGTCCTAAAGGAATGTTCAAAATATATAAAATATTGAAATACTCACATTCAGATGAGGAACTTGTGTCCTCTGAAGGAGGTGGTGGCAAGGCTGCTCCAATAGCTGTAGATGAATATAAACACCATAAGTAAAAGTTGGTTGGCCGGACTAAAGTAGATGTTTGTATTTTAGTCAAGGATAACAGATTAATGCTTACTAACTTCTAACTGATACTTTTGGCAAAAATTGGGCTTAAACATTTTCCAGTAAGGTACAACTGAACAATTCATGACTATTTTTATTCATGCTAGCCAACAACCTAGAAAGAACCTTCATATACAGGATTACATGAAATCGAGGTCGATCTTTGAATTTGTAAGTAAAAATGGTGAAAGTAGTGTGTGAATGTGTATTTGAAAAAGCAAAAGAAGATTGGAAGGTTAGCTTACGGGCAATGTCCTTGACCTTGGGCGCCTTCTCTCCCTTGTCTTCAGAGGCAGGCTCTTCCTCAGTGGGGTGCTCCCCTTCCATGGTAGGCTCCTCCTCCGAGGTGGGCCCCTCCTCTGTGGTGGGCTCCTCCTGCAGGGTGGGCTCCTCCTCTGTGGCAGGCTCCTCCTCCACGATGGGCTTCTCCTCCACGGCGGACAACCCCTCCACAGCGGATGACCCCTCCTCTACGTGCTGTGGGATAGCCAACCACCTAGATGGGCGCTCTACAATCAGCAGCCAGCGTGATTGAGAGTTGGCTGTAATACAAAAACAGAAAAACACACACAAACATCCAAAATTAATAAGGGTAATACAATCCAGGAAGTGATAAACAAACAGTTCTAAGGGTAAACAATACTTACTTTCCACAACCCAATAATATTCTAAAACACCGCAGCTTAACAAGAGGAGAAGACAAAATGCAATACTTACCAGACAGGATGGGGTCCCTCACTTCCTAGAGGAAATCCGGTCTCCTCCCCTTCAGGTCGCTCCAAACATGCTGGATTTGGTTCACTGTTGGCCACGTACCTGAAGGGGTCCATAGCCTGTCTGCCAGCCTCTCCACAACAATGCTCCACAACAATGCAGCGCTTGGCATAAATGGACAGCTGCTGATCATACCGCCGCATAAGCGTTGTCTAAAGAAAAAGATAAGCAAAATGTTATTTATTTTTACAACAATCACCTCGTAAACACCCAAAAATATAGATGACTGATTGATTTTCTGGTGCAAATTGACATAGTTTGTTTGCAATTGTGAACTGTTACTAATGTGTGTAGATGTATATATAGATATGTATGTGTATACTATTACTAAGAATTCCACCACACAAAGCTAAATCATAGCTACATCATTGTAAACAAAATAATTGGGCTTCTAGATGCAAACTCTCTTAGCCCTGTTTAAGTTTGAGTGAAGCATAAGTGCCAGACATCCATACAATCTAGGTGAAAAATATAGGCACAGTTGCGTTATGTCCGAAAATTCAGCACATGTGTATTTATTTGGTTGCCACAGGAAAAACAACAAAAAAGGGGAGAAATACAAAACACACTATCTATGTGAGATGGTTGAACTATGTGCCTTCCCAAAAATCTGTATTACGGTCTCATCTATTTAGAGGACATTCTCCCAGAAGGCTTCCACTGTCCTCCTGACAAAGAGAATTTCCAGCATTGCCTGATAGGTAGGAGGCCAATTAGTGCTCTTCAAATGATCTACATAGGATTGAGCTTAGTGGGGTAGAATCATGAAGATTTTTCGGCATCGTATACACACATGTGAACATACACATATGTGCATGTACATAGTTGTCAACAGCCAACTTGAGGTTGGTGGAGCTGTCACTCCCCCTTATAGCTGTGCTGTGGCTTCTATATAAACAAAATACTTGGGAAAATATATCCACTCTGTGGGCATGTGTAATGACATAATCGGCACAGTGTGATAGCTGTGTGTGGGAATGCTGTATGTCATATTCTGCAGCCTTACAACTCTGGCCCTGATTTATCACTGCGTGTATATACGGGCCAATATACGAGGCACATTTCCACGAGCTGGTTCCGGAGCCAGAGAGAAGTGCTAGTACACTCGCCTTCACTTACCAGACTGAATCTGGCTTGATAAATGAGCTATGAGGTTGAGAATATGCAAATTAAGGTGATTAAGTGGCAGCTGTGCAATTCAGGAGGATCTGTTAGGCTGGCACTGGTGATGCCAAAGCAATTATTTAGCGCACACCTGCCCCTGTTCTGTGTGCATCCACATTCCATTACAGGTGATTACATCTACATTACATTACATTTTAATCTTGACTGCTTGACTTTTTTTTGGTGTTACATTTTTTATGTTACATTATACTAATTCACAAAATTGCTTCATTTATACTTGCAATGTTGCAGTTGTTGTTTTCCTAGTTTTTTATTTGGTTGCAACACTGCAAACTAATTTATGTCAAGATGAATACATACTAAAAAGCACTTTATAATCTGTTATCACACAATAGTATGAATGTCCAAAAATAATGGCATCAACCATTTTGTGTTTGAAATGCAATATTTTAATAAAGGATTGTTGGCAAAGATGTTCTAATACATGTATCAAGGAACATTTAGTGATTTTACTTGTGTGTGTATGTCAAAATACTTTTAAATGTATCCTGATACATATTCATTTTCATTTTGATTAGTTAAACTGGGCTGGTTTGGGGGGGGGGGACTATTCAAGAAACTTTGGTTGTCCAGCATGAGTTGATGTGACATTTAGTACTTTTTCTAATTGTTAGCTTCATTTGTTGCTGCAATGTTTTTGTGCCTAGTTTATAATTATGCTTTCTGTTGTTTAGCAATTCTTCAGCAATGTTTGGACATTGTATCCCCAATTAATTAGTACAAATGTATGCATATCTTCCACTACAAACTGCTACCTGACCCTCCTTGTTGCCTTTGTCCCATTCTCAAAGTCACATTGTCATATATTGGTATTTAAATGTATTATGTACATATTCTTTTTATGACTATTTTGTCCTGGTTTTTCTGTTGGTGCACTCTGGCTCGATTACCTCTTTAATGTCCCAGGTATTACCATGGTGTATGCACAGATTGTGTAGGACGCAGCATACAATGATGACTCACGCAGCTTTCCAGGGTGCGTAGAGCAGTTCACCCCAGGCCGTGCCAAACCCAGAAACCATGCTTTTAGCAGCCTGATGATGTGCTCCACAACCCCGCAACTTTTATGCAGACCCTTGTTGTAATTATGCTCTGCTTCTGTCCAGGGGTGATGCACAGCTCTCATAAGCCATAGAAGCGGCCCGTATGATTTGTCACCTGTTAAAAGAGCAAATTACACTGCACTGTGGGTGCAGTGTAACCCTAGAGTTTCTTAGGTTGCAAAGGTTGCTAAGGGTTGTGCTCTCAGGTCAGTTTAGTGCTTTTTGGTTGTTAGGAGCAATTGTTACTACTGACTACCACACTAACATACTGTGATCTGTGGACATAGTAATTATAGTAGGGCTTTCGTTAATATCTGAAAGTTAGCTCAAGGGTTCCCCCATGGTCACAATATTGGACAATATTTATAAACTATTTTCTAAATTATATATTAGCACAAAATATTACATATATACAATCCAGGTAATAGCTTTTATTCAGACAATGCAAGGGGACTTTGAGGTGTACGACTGCAACTACTTAGCAACATAATAGGTGTTTCTTATGATTTAACTACTGTTAGTTGTAATACAGTAATGACATTATACATTACCTATTAACCAGCCCTCAGGCATTTGGCCAGAGTTGAATTTTTGGTAGAGGCCGGTCTAAAGGAGGATATAGGCATCATGGCATGATCCTGGGAAACCTGTGCATGCACTCATGATTCTACTTGGCATCACAGACTTCTTGTACATTCAGCGAATGATACTGCTTCCGGTAGCGAAATTAGATTTCCTGACGTTTTGAGGCCTGAATTGCCACATGGGTGCAGTCGATGGCACCCAAAACATTAGGAAATCCTGCTCGCCTAAAGAAATCCATCCTTTACATTCCTCCACTCCTGAGCTGTTGGAGGGAAGTGAATATATAGTGGGACAAGGTCCACAATGGCATTTATGACCTTCATAAACACCCTGGAAACTGTAGGCTGGCTCAGTCCACAAATTAAGGCTGAAGTTGTTTGTAAGGAGCCCCAGCCTAATATATACAGAGTTGCCGGGAGCCGCGTCATTCTTGACACAACCTGGCTTCTTCTTGTTTTGGGAGTGATGTTGAAGGCTGCTCCTCAGGTTGTTGCTGCTCCTCTTGTGCAGCAACCCAAATAGTTGCAGTTGTTGCCACAACAGCACTAGCCAGTAATATAATTTCATCCATGTACTCCATAATCACCAAGCCCACAATCCCCGACCGCTTAGGTGCATATTTCTGACGCGTAAGCGCACTCGTGTACTACTGCACACATACCATAGCTGTCTGCGCGTAACATTTATGTCCACGTGTGCATGCACTGCATGCCTATATATTTTCACAGAACGTCTTACCCCTTCTGCTTGCAACATTTGATAAGCTGTTGAACCCAAAAATAGATTTGTGTCAAACACATCAAAAAAATATATTTAAGGTAAGAATCCACCATTTACTTTATTCCTCCCAAATTTGTTTTGTTTGTTATGCCATGGCTGGTTTTCTTTTTTCCTTCTAGGACCATGTATGGCCTAAGGCCAACCACCAGCACCACTGCTGGCAACATCATCAGCACCACAACCAGCACCAGCACCACTGCTGGCCCGGGGCATTCTTGAGAGCTGGGTACTTGGCAGGCGGCATCAGTAACAGCATGAGGAGGAGGCGGTGGGCCCTGAGAAGGAGCAAGGGCGGCATTAGAGGTTGAGGCCATCACCTATATGGACAGTTTCGAAGCTGTAGCTATTGAAGACCTGAATGGATGAACAGGATTCCAATCTGTCCCTACCTACTATGTAGCGAAACCACATTAAAGGAAACAGGTTTAGCAGAATCAAAGGGGAAAGAAGACCCTGTTGAGCTTGTGTCTAGTCTGGCATCTACAGCTGGGTACTGGGCAGTGGTCATGCGGCAGCAGTAAGAGCAGGAAGAGTAGTCGGTGGGCCCTGAGACGTGTGGATGGCATTGTTAACTGTCATCTAGAGATGGGTACTGGGAGGAGGAGGCCGTAGGCCCTGAGACGGAGCAAGGACAGCATTAGTGGTTGAGGCCATCACCTATATGGACAGTGTAGAAGCTGTAGCTCCTGGAGACATTGCTGTGTAGGGGACTGCCTTTTCCTATCTGCCAGCTGTAATTTTGTAAAATGCGGCATGGACAGGGTTGTTAACTGGCATCTACAGCTGGGTACTGGGTACTGGGCAGGCGGCAGCAGTAACAGCAGGAGGAAGTGGTAGTGGGCTCTGAGACAAAGTGTGGACGGCATTACTAACTGGCATCTAGAGTAGGGTACTGGGCAGGCGGCAGCATCAGTAACAGCAGAAGAAGGAGGCGGTGGGCCCTGAGACGAAGTTTGGACGGCATTAGTAACTGGCATCTAGAGTTGGGTATTGGGCAGGCGGCAGCATCAGTTAAAGCAGGAGGAGGAGGAGGCGGTGGGTCCTCAGAAGTGTGGTTGGCATTGTTAACTGTCATTGAGAACTCGGTACTGGGAGGAGGAGGCGGTGGGCCCTGAGACGGTGCAAGGACGGCATTATTGTTTGAGGCCTTCACCTATATGAACAGTGTAGAAGCTGTAGGTCCTGGAGACATGCTGTGTAGTGGACTGCCTTTTCCTATCTGCTAGCTGAAACTTTGTAAAATGCGGCATGGACAGCTTTGTAACTGGCATCTACAGCTGGGTACTGGGTCCTAGGCAGGCAGCAGTAACAGCAGGAGGAAGAGATGGTGGGCTCTGAGACAAAGTGTGGACTGCATTAGTAACTGGCATCTAGAGTAGGTACTGGGCAGGCGGCAGCATCAGTAACAGCAGAAGAAGGAGGCAGTGGGCCCTGAGACGAGGTTTTGACGGTATTAGCAAGTGGCATCTAGAGTTGGGTACTGGGATGGCAGCAGCAGTAACAGCAGGAGTAGAAGGGCGTGGGCCCTGTGACGGAGCGTGGACCACATTAGAGGTTGAGGCCATCACCTCTATGGACAGTGTAGAAGCTGTAACTAATTGAGACATGAATGGATTAACAAAAATTACACTTTCCATACCTACTAGTCTAGACTATCTAGTGAAACCATATAAAAGGGAACGGGCTTGGTGGAATCCGCAGGGAAATACATACATTTTTTATCATTTGTGGATATTTAGCAAGTTCTATCACAGTTAAATATCTGTATTTATTTCACATAAATACATACATTGTTATGGGTTTTAGGATACATACCAAGTGCTATCTGAATAAAATTTCTGTATTGTTTGGAAAAAAATATATAATTTTTTATGGTGTTTTGGATAGATACAAACTACCAAGTGCTATCAGAATTAAATATCTGTATTGTTTGTAGAGAAATACATCAATTTTTTTGGCATTAGAGATATATAGCAAAGTGGGATCAGAACTAAAGATCTATTTTTTCTGTAGAGAAATATATAATTTTTATAGTCTTTTGGATCGGTACCAAGTGCTATCAGAATAAAATATCCAGATTTTTGGGAGAGAAATATAGAAATTTTTATGGCTTTGGAGATATATAGCAAAGTGGGATCAGAATGAAATATCTATTTTTTGGAGAGAAATTCCAAACTTTCTATGGGTTTTAGGATAGGTACCAAATGCTATCATAATAAAATATCTGTATTTTTTTTTTAATAGAAATACAGAAATTTTGAGGTTTATTTGTGATAGATTGCAAGAGGTATCCTGAAATATACTTCTTGTAATATATCAAAAAAGCCAGAAAATTTTCTATATTTATCCATAAAAAATACAGTTATTTCATTCTGATAGCACCTGCTATCTATCAAAATAGCCATAGAAAATCTGTATTTCTCTCTAAAAAATACTGATATTTAATTATGAATCATAATTAAATATCTGTATTTTTTGGAGTGAAATGCATTAAATTTTTATGGCTTTTTTGATAGACAGCAAGTTGTAGCCGAAACTAAATATCTGTATTTTTTTTTTTACAGAAAACAGAACTTTTTCTGTTTATTTTGATAGATAGCAAGTGGTATCACAATTCAATATCTGTATTTTTTTACAGAAATACTGAAATTTTTCTGTTTATTTTGATAGTTTGCAAGTGGTTTCAGAATTAAATATCTGTATTTTTTACATAAATACAGACATTTTTATGGATTTTTTTTTATAGAAAGCAAGTGGTAACCGAATGAAATATCTGTATTTTTTACAGAAATACATAAATGTTTCTGTTTGTTTTGATAGATTGCAAGAGTTATCATAATTTATGCTAACTCTGGCAATCTATCAAAATAAACAGAAAATTTTCTGTATTTCTGTAAAAAATTACAGATATTTTATTCTGATACCACTTGCTATCTATAACAAAAGCCAAAAAAATTCTGTAAAAAAATACAGATATTGAAATCTGATACCACTTGCAATCTATCAAAATAAACAGAAAAATTTCTGTATTTCTGTAAAAAAATTGAGATGTTTCATTCTGATACTACTTGCTATCTATCAAAAAAGCACTAAGAATTTTCGTATTTCTGTAAAAAAATACAGATATTTATTTCTGATACCACTTGCAAAAAATACAGATATTTCATTATGATACCACTTGCTATCTATCAAAAAAGCCATAAACATTTCTGTATTTCTGTAAAAAAATAGAGATATTTCATTCTGATACCCCTTGCAATCTATCAAAATAAACAGAAAAATTTCTGGATTTTCTGTAAAAAAATACAGATATTTCATTCTGATGCCATTTGCAATCTATCAAAATAAACAGAAAAATGTCTGTATTTCTCAAAAAAAAAATACAGATATTTAATTCTGATACCCCTTGCAAATCTATTATTATTACACAGTATTTATCTAGCGCCATCTTATTATGCAGCGCTGTACAAAGTCCATAGTCATGTCACTAACTGTCCCTCAAAGGAGCTCACAACCTAATGTCCCTACCATAGTCATATGTCATTAATGTAGTCCCAGGTATTTTTTTTTTTTTTAGGGAGAAGCCAATTAACCTCACTGCACTTTTTTGGGATGTGGGAGGAAACCAAAATACCAAGAGGAAACCCACGCAGACACGGGGAGAACCTGCAAACTCCATGCAGATAATGTCCTAGGAGGGAATCGAACCTGGGACCTAACGCTGCAAAGGTCAGAGTGCTAACCCCTGAGCCACCGTGCTGCCCAGCATCAAAATAAACAGAAAAATTTCTGTAAAAAAATACCGATAGTTAATTCTGATACCACTTGCAATCTATCAAAATAAACATACAAATTTCTGAATTTCTGTAAAAAAAATACAGATATTTCATTCTGATACCACTTGCTATCTATCAAAAAAGACATAAAAATGTTTGTATTTCTGTTAAAAAAATACAGATATTTAATTCTGATACCACTTGCTATCAATCAAAAAAGACATAAAAATTTCTGTATTTCTGTAAAAAACAGATATTTAATTATGATACCACTTGCAATCTATCAAAATAAACAGAAACATTTCTGAATTTCTGTAAAAAAAACTACAGATATTTATCTCTGATACCACTTGCAATCTATCAAAATAAACATAAATATTTCTGCATTTCTGTAAAAAAAATACAGATATTTCATTCTGATACCACTTGCTATCTATAAAAATAAACAGAAAAATGTCTGTATTTCTGTATAAAAAATACAGGTATTTTATTCTGATACCACTTGCAATCTATCAAAATAAACAGAAACATTTCTGTATTTTTGTAAAAAAATACAATTATTTCATTCTGATATCACTTGCAATATATGAAAATAAACAGAAACATTTCTGTATTTCTGTAAAAAGAAGTACAGGTATTTCATTCTTATCCTACTTGCTATCTATCAAAAAAGCCAGAAAACTTCTGTATTTCTGTAAAAAAAATACAGTTATTTATTTTTGATACCACTTGCTATCTATTCAAAAGGACAGAAAAATATATGTATTTCTCTACTAAAAAAAATTATATTTAATTATGAATCACACAGCTCCATCACAAGTGATATAGACCTCAAAGTAGATAGAGGCAGAGGGCCCCGAGGGAGGTGCTTGGTAAAAAAAATTAACCAGTTACACAGCTCCATTGCAAGGTATAGACCTCAGAGACAGAGTAGAGGTAGAGGGCAACTAGGGGGAGGAATAGAAGGAGATGCCGAAGGCTGTGAACGTGCTCTTCCCATCAAGGTGTCAGCAGGCCGTGCAGCAGTTGACGACTAATCAGTACTCTCTGCAGAGGGGGTGTTGAAGTCATTGCCGATCCAAGCCTTATTCATTTTAATAAAAGTGATTTGGTCGACATTTTCTGCGGAAAGTCGAATCTACTTGTCACTCACTACGCCCCCAGCTGCACTGAATGCTCTTTCAGATAACGCACTTGCGGCTGGGTAGGCAAGGATCTGAATGGCATGTTCTGCCAGCTCCGGCCACTGCTCAAGCTTAGATACCCAGTAGCCCAGTGGGTCCTGGCTTTGCAGGTTGCAGATGTCCCATGCAGAACTCAGGTATTCCTGCACAATGTCTGACTACCGCTGCTTAGTGTCATTGGCAATTGCTGCACGACTGGCAGCTTGGTCCTGCTGAAAAAAGCCTGCATGGTTTGGCTTAGATGACCACTACCGCTGCAATCCAATAGTCGTCAGTCTTTGTTTTTATGTGTTGTATGCGTAGATCTTTGGCTATGTACTCCTGCATGAAGGCTGTGATGTGGCTAAAACTACTCACAGCTGAGGTAATTCTGGACCCACACTCCTGTGGGTCGAGCAGCAGCACAGGGTCATCCTCCTCCTCCGCCTGGTCTTGCCATCCATGGAACATGCCGCCTTGTGTTTGGGTGGATGGATGCCATGTACCCTCATGGATGCCGTGTAGGCCTGTGAATATCAACCGCATGGCCTGAATAGTAAGGCCAGGCTAAATAGAGGAAGAGAAATGATAACAAGCTGCAGCTGAGACCAGGGGTGTGGTCATTACCAACAACAACCCTGAAACAAGTGAAAGCAAAGAGACTGTCAGATAACCTCACGTGCAGCCAGTCTCTCAGATTTTCTGAACTCAGTCACGGGAGGGTGACAGTGAGCTGTATAAGAAATAAATCTTCGCACTCCATGCTTGCTCGACCAACTGTTGGTTGTCAGGTGTACTTTTCCAGAAACTGAGTGCTGCAGGGCCATGAACACATTGCTCTGCACGTGTTCATGCAAAGCAGGAACACATTTTTTCTGCAAAATACTGTCACTTAGGCATAACGTACTGTGGGTTTGCGCAAAGGAATGAGGAACGGAACGCATTGGAGTCCACCAGCCGGTAAGGGGGGAGCTCTAACGCAATCAGCTGTGCAATTGCCACATTAATTAGCTTTGTTTTGGGGTCATTTGGGCCATATTTCCTCTTGCACTCCATGGCAATGATGCCTGGTCTTGACTGCTAGCAATGCAACAAACAGCAGCTGATCTGCGTTGGAGATCCTGCTCACCGCTGGTGGAGCCTGAAAAAGGTAATGCTCGGCTACATGCCCTATTCAAATTGCTGGCAGCAGCACGGGTAACTTTGGTGGCAGAAGGAGGAAAGGCAGCGGAGGAAGATCGAGCAGTTTGAGCTTGCTTCTTGGCCGGAGGTGGTCGCACAGAGCTCAGTGCTTTGACCCGGTGTTCCTGCCACGTTACACTCATGCAACTTGTTCCAAGTTTGTTTGTGTTTTTGCCTCGTTTCAAGTGTTGAGCACACAGTTTGCAGATGACCATAGTGTTGTCATCACTATGGACATTAAAAAATGTCCACACTGGTGAACATCTAACTGGGCCGAAAAAGTGCTCTGGAGCTGGTGCTCGTGGAGGCGGTCCGCGGTTGTTGAGGCATAGCTGTGGTGACAGCTTCTGACGAATTACGACTATGACTTGCCTCACTGGTACTTGAAGAATGCAGAGTGTGGGCAGCTTTTACTCTCTTCCTCCCTCTACCCCTTTGAGGGCGCTCTGCAACCTCCTCCTCCTCTTCTTCCTCCTCCTCTTCTTCCTGCCTATGATGATCTCCTTGTACGCCCCATGTCGGATCAAGGATATCATCATCATCATCAGAAGAGACAGTTTCCCTATATGTGCCGAAAGGAAGCAGCAGCCTTTTAGAGCAAATTTGAGTTGGATCGTCTGGCTCAGAGTGTTCAGGTGAAAAGTAAGTGGGGGTAAAGCCTGTGAACTGACTCTCTTCGTCAGATGAGTGAAACCACTGAGAATCTTGAAGGAATGCTTGTAGCTCCGCCTCTCCAACCCCTCGGTGGGACTCCTCTACATACTGCTGTACACGTGACTTTCCAGTGGCTGATGAAGAACTAAGAGGGACAGGTGTATCATGGACTGTTTGGGACACCTGTAAGGCCTGTGTCTGGGACTGGGATGAAGAGGGGGTACAATCACTTGACCCAGCGTCGTTGGTTATTTACGGTTATTTGGCTTTTTTACGAACGATTTTTTGCCCAATCGATCGTTCGTCGTTCGTTTTGAACGATAAAAATTGGAAGTGTGTATGCACCTTAACACACTGACTATCTATCTATCTATCTACCTATCTAGCTAGCTAACAGTAAAACACTTTACCTATCTGATTACAGTAGATTTCAGGACTGCACCAATACAGTACAATCCCACAATTTATCTGACTAATAGTGTGAGTATGACACAGTCTAAGTAAAGCACTTTTTTTTACTTTGAGAAAGCAAGCCAAGCAGCACAGAAAGGTTGTGATGCTAGCAAATCTCTGTCAGGAGTGGTAAATGCAGGCACGCCCTGGCCTTATATAGGCCAATGGCTGCTGTGTGGGATGCAGTGACAGACAGCCAATCAGCTGCCTGCTACAACAAACATGGAGGGGAGCATCCCTGCTGTTATTGGAGGGCCCTAGGCATCATGGGGGAAATTCCTAAACATTGTGGGAGGGTAAAATTTGGGGCTTCGAATCCAGCAAAATTCAGGTTGGGTCCACCCGAATTCGAACGGTCATATTCGGGTCGAACATTAGGACGACCCGAATTCGAACAACAACACTACTTTTAACCTCCTCAGCCTTCAAATTCTGTCCAAATTTCTGTGCAAAAAGCATTAGAATTTTTTTGCATGGAAATTTATTTTACATTGTAGGCTATAATTCTTAGGCATAACTCTCGAAAATATGTCCAATAGTTAATAAATTTAAATAATTTATATAATGATATATATATTTTATGAAGATTTCTTTGTATTGGACTCAATACAGCTATTTTGTATTGAATCCAATACAAAATTATTTGAATTTCCCACTGCCCTGCCCGCACCGACGTCATGGGAAACCCCGTTTATCTCGGCTGTTCACTTTGCTTCTGGAGATCAGAGAGAGAAGACGTTTCCCCAGGACCTGTGGGGACCAGAAGGATGATGGGGGGACGACAATGGAGCAAGGTAAGCGGGGTTTTTCATAGCTTAAAGCGACTCCGAGTGTGACTGGGGATTACCGCTTTTGTCATCTAAATCCACCCTGAGTCACACTCGGGATTACTGCTAGGGTGGTTAACATGTTTTTGGTGCTGCCTTACTTTGGAAATGTCTGCCTGCTTGTTAAGTAAAAATATAAACTAGACTCCAATTTCTGCCTGATTGTAAAATTTCGGGTTGCATTAGCTAATTATTTTGGACTTTAGATATGTGAAGATTTGCTTACACATTCATTCATTTTGATGTCATATATCATGTGCCTTTCTGGAACATCACTGTCTGCTGGTTTGTGGTTCTGGAGAGTTTTCACGGGCTGCATCCACTGTGGAGGTAGGCAAAAAACTGGTCCATTTGTATTTTTATTGGGATGGGTTGGGGGGAATTAACATTTCCCTCACTCAGTGGCAGATTGGCCATTGTGAGAGTGGCGGAGTCAAGGATGTCTGCCCCAAGCTCCACTAATTTGGGACAGGTCCTGATTGAATCAGTTCAACAACAATCGTCCACTTTGGGTGCCTACATTTTCCGAGTTGACCATCTCTGTAACATGTTAGGTGAATCCCTGGGCCAACAATCTCAAGTAATTCAGGCAGTACTTCACATGCTGGGTTTGAAAACCCCAAGAGCTCCTGCAGGCTCCCCCCCCCCCGGCTCTTGCAGGCCCCCTGGCTCCTGTAGGCCCCCCAACTCCAGCAGGCCCCCTAGCACCTGCAGGTCCCCGGCTCCTTACTGGTCACCGGCTCCAGCAGGCCCCCCGGCTCCAGCAGGCCCATCTCCAAACACCAGATCCCAAGCAATCCAGGCTGTTGAGGTGACGAGCAGCCGGGCTGTTGAGGTGCCCCGCGACCGTGGACGTGGCCAGGCTATTGAGGTGTTCCCCGCCTGCAGCCGTGCCCAGTCTGGCCAACTTTGATAGGTGGATGCCGGTGCCAGGTGAGACATTATTCCTGTCTTATTCTTCAACAAAGTAACATCACTAAATGTTTTCAGGACTCCATGACACCGACTGTATTTTTTTGAGTTATCCTGCGTGAAGACATTTGTTTGTATAAGCTAGTCTAATCTCTATTTTGTGTTTTCCCAATGTCCACATATTAGTGTCCCTCACAATTATTTAACACTTTACCTATATAAATTTCTTTGTATGTGGCCCAAGTATGACCAAATGCATTTTGTGCTAGCTATTCCCAGAAAAATGTTAAAGTTTGTAAATGTGTGGAAAAGTGATTCTAATCAAGTATGATGTCTCAACTCAATACTCTACTAGTATGGTTGAAATGACCTTAAAAGGTAAACATTATTTACCAAAACACAATTGAATTATTGTTCACTAAATGAGCAAAAAATCTAGTTATGTCTCGGGACTAAATCTGGCACACCTCACTTGCCTCTAGGAGATAAATGTGCTTGCTAATTGGACAACTACATTTCTGTTGTTTAAACTGACATACTAAGTTGTGCAGCTGTGTATAGTATTCAAAATGTATTCTCCACTGATGTTACAATTACATGTATCTTGAAGAGGACATATCTAACATACCTAACTATGTTACTTTTAAGGTCACATGATAGTCTGTAAGAGATGACCAGAGAGGAATGCAGGAATGGTGGAAACTCTGCCAAGCTTCCAAACAGGTTGGTGTAGGATAAGAGCATGTCAGATATTTACTGTTCAAACAACTATTGTGTAAAAACTGTTTTTTTTTTAATTTTGTAAAGGAGAACAATGGATGTCACAGTAGGATGTAGCTTTTTTAAATGTGTGGATTTGTTATTTGAAAAAAAATTGCTTTTGTTTTTTAGAAATTTTTGGTGGGTTTTATCCCCCCCCCCCCACCACACACACAACTGATTTTTAGTAAACAAAACAGACATCCTCCTGTGAAGCCAATACTGGCTATCCGGTACACTTCCTGGTGGGTGAAGAAATAACAAAGAATATATTAACCAGATGAGTTTGTGAAAAACATTTTCAAAAAGTACTGTCCTTGTAAAAACCAAACAAATTAAACTCGAAACATACTAGGAGGATGTCTACGATGTCGCTGGGGTGGGTCTGGAACCTCCTCAGGGCTGGCTGCCTCTATCGATCTTGAACTGGCTGTCTATGTAGAAGGAGACAAAAAAATTAGAGGTGTAAGTACTGAGCGATTGTAATAGTATAATATACAGCAGCTAGTTCTTAAATAGCACAGTGCTAAAGAATGCAAACTAGAACTCATCATGTTATGACTGTTTTGTTGTTTACATTGAGCAAAACAAGAAAGAAAGCTGATTGCTCGGGCCAAGGTAATTATAGCAATGGAACTAAAGTGATGCAGTTTGTTGTCAATGAAAGCTGTGGGTTTTCACAAGCCACAAACTTGGCTATGTGACATTTAACCTTTGGCTTCTGTTAAAAGATGCCTAGACATGAAGCTAGTCATACACTCATGATACTTATTTGAGCTAGGCCTAACAAACTATATCCCAGTTTATATTCATGGTCATAAAGGAATGTTCACAATATATAAAATATAAAAATACTTACGTGGCATACATACAGATGAGGAACTTATGTCCTCTGGCGGAGGTGGTGGCAAGGCCGCTCCAATAGCTGTAGATGAAAAATAAACAACATAAGTAAAGGTGGGTGGGCCAGACTAAATTAGACTTTTGGAAGTTTTGTCAACGAGAACTGATTAATGCTGAACTTCTAACACATACTTCTTCTCCAGCTCCTGGGCAACCGCTAACCGCCTGTACAATCAGCAGCCCCCGCTGGCATGATGGAGAGTTGTCTGTAATAACAAAAACAAACATCCCAAATTATTAAAGGTAATAAAATATAGGAAGGGAAAACCAAACACTTTTAGGCTAGACAATACTACTTTCCACAAACAACAAACAAACAACAAACATTCTAACAAGAGGAGAAGACAAAATGCCAAACTTACCAGACAGTATGCGGTCCCCCACTTCGCGGAGCAAACCGGTCTCCTCTGCTTCAGGTCACTCCAATTGTGTTGGATTTTTCCCACAGTTGGCCGCGTACCTGCTGGGGTCCAGAGCCTATCTGCCAGCCTCTCCAGAATCTGGCGCTTGGCATAAATGGACAGCTGCTGATCGTTGCGCCGCATAAGCATTATCTAAAGAAAAAGATAAGCCAAATGTTAGTGATTTTAAAAACAACCAAACACCTCTTAAAAAAAAAGATAACTGATTGGTTTATTTATTTTCTGGTGCAAAGTGACATAGTTTGTTTGTAATTGTGAACTGTTTGTTAATATTGTGTGTAGATATGTATGTGTATTTGAGTGAAGCACAAGTGCCATACATACATACAATCTAGGGGAAAAATATTGGCACTGTTGCATTATGTCCGAAAATGCAGCACATGTGTATTTATTTTGTTGACACAGGAAAAACATCAAAACAGAAGATAAATACAAAACAAAATAGCTATGTGGGACGGGCCAATGATGTGCCTTCCCTAAAATCTGGATTGTGGTCTGATCTATCCAGAGGACATTCTCCCAGAAGGCTTCAAATGTCCTTCGGACAAAGAGAATTTCCAGCCTTGTGTGATAACTGGAAGGGTTTTTCGGCATCGTATACACACACACATACAAATATGTGCATGTACATAGTTGGCAACAGCCAGCTTGAGGTGGGTGGAGAGCACGGCTGACATGCCTCCTCTACCCAGCTCTCATCCGCCGCTCTAATCCATTGAAAAGACAATAGATAGGCCGCTACATTCTCAGCTGTCATCCATGCAGAGGATTCCAGCTGCTGATAAGAGCTGGGCAGTGAGCACAGGCTGTCCCTCCCCCATTCTAGAGCTGTGCTGTGGCTTGTAAATAAAAAAATACTTGGGAAAATATATTCACTCTGTGGGCATGTGTAATAACATCATCGGCACAATGTGATAGCTGTATGTGGGAATGCTGCATGTTAGATTCTGCAGCCTTTACAACTCTGTGTACAAGCAAAAAGGACCCTCTTAGCTACTAGTCCCAAAATATATATACAAAATCACAGTCCACCAGATTTTAAGATTTTAAGATGATAAGGTGATCACAATTTAAAACACTCTAGAAATTCCTACATTGGGAAGATTTGTCCAAACAAAGTGTGCAGAGGAGTCCTTAATTGCAAAAGTGGACCCCCGGGCCCACTTACTTACATAGCAAAGAGCAAGTGTCCTCCACTTGAACCTACATTTTCTGGTTTATGCACCCCACCATTCCAGATAAATTGGGGTTCCTTAAAATGTAAAAAGCTCAAAAGCTCTCTTACTTTTTCCTGGCCCCAGCACTCCCACGCTTCTGAAGATGGCGCCGCGACACGGCAGACCGCATCATCATCTGCACATAAAACACAGGAGTCGCCTCTGCATACGAATACCACATACCACATCAACGAGTATCTCCCTCAGTATCTCCCCCCTCAGCACAGCAAGAGTTATGGGGGGCCCTGGATACCGCTGTAGGCATGACCGGGAATGCTACTTTGCAGACAGGCCTTATAGGGGGAATAGAGTTAGAGCACTATCAAGCAGGAGAGTCCTCACTATCTACAGCAACTCTGAGTGATGTTATTGTCACTCAGACACTCTATTCAACAAAATTTAAATTCTATGTTGGGCAAGTTTAACAGCACGCTTGATGGATTTGATGGAAACAAATCCACTATATGGAATCTAAGTTGGATGAATTCTATCAGGCCCACAATGATTTAGTTGATGCACATCATGGTCATGAGGATGAGATAACTTGGCTTAGATCAAAAGTGTCGGACCTAGAGGACAGGTCTAGAAGGTATATTATCAAAGTGAGAGGAATACCGGAAACAGTAGCACAAGGGCACTTGATATCTTGTGTCCAATCCATGTGCCAAGTATTGGTGCAACTGGATCTTACAATTGAAAGGGCGCATAGAATTCCCAAGCCAACCTTTCTATCTGCGGATGTACCCAGAGATGTTCTAGTTCGTATGCATTTTTTTCATGTCAAAGAAAAAGTAATGGCTGTGGCAAGGAAGGCGGCCACTCTACCGGAGCAATATCGCAATGTACAACTCTTTGCAGATTTGTCAGCCTTAACGATTCAAAATCGTAGGAAGCTTGCACATCTTACAAAAATTTTGAGGGAAAAGCAAATTGTGTATAGATGGCGCTTTCCGACTAAGCGATTGATTTCCTATAAAGGGAAATTGCACCTAGTGTTATCTGTGGAAACAGGGATGAAACTTATCGAAAGTTGGAATTTGGGCAACATTAATCTTTTGACAAGCTCACCTAGATCCCCAAGAAAAGTGGCTCATGAGTGGACCTGAAGCCGTCTGGAGTGATTATTTTAAAGAAAGCCCAGTAAAGGCTATGTTCTGGCTTTTCGCCTGATTCACGTGAATGTTCTACCAGGTTCTGGTTTTGCCCAATTCACCTGGTTCTCAACCAGGGAGACTTTCTTTGTTCTTAAAAATTCTTTTATTTTCAGTATGTTTTGCCAGTTCTTTTTTCGTTTTCACAAGGGAGCATTTAACACATGATCTCCTCTTTCCCTTTCCCTCTCCTTTTTTATATAAAAAATAAATGGAAGGCCAACAGGTGCCAGGCTTTTCTGTGTATGCAAATGTCACCATGCTGTGGGGTCTCAAAAATTGAGAATGGGCCCTGATTTTCATTGCGGATATCCCCATACAAGATGACATGTTTTGTGTCCCTCAAGGTGAGGGGCCTGAATAGCCCATTTAAAACAGCGTTACTGCAAAAGGAGATTCATCGTTTAAAGAGAGATGTACTTTTTGCCCAGGAAATGCATCTTCATAGTACTTTGACGCCCAAATGGAACATCAAGTCATTTTCTAATGTCTACATGGCAAGCATCCCTAAAAAGAAATGCGGAGTTCTAATAGCCATCAAGGACTCCTTAATCTTTCAACATCTAGACCATATTGTAGACGGGGAGGGGCGATATGGTATTCTGATTTGTAAATTAAAGTCTGAGCTTTTCACCTTAGTGAATGTATATGCGCCAAACTACAATCAACAGTCGTTTCTCAAGAATTTACTTAAAAAAGTTAAGCAAGGAGCGTTAAGAATCGAAGGAGATTTTAATATGACCCCATATTACACTATGGACTCTAACTCCAGTGCTAAGAGGAAACATAGAGACCTGCTAAATCTTGTGACTGAATTTGAACTCCATGACGTGTGGAAATGCCAGCATGGATCTGAGAGGGATTTCCCTATTTTTCTTCTACCCATCTCTCCCACTCGCGTATTGACTTTTTTTTGAAGGATTTTTGGTCTCTTCCGCATTTCAGCTCCTCGGCTATTGGGAATATAACTTGGTCGGACCATGCACCAGTGTCGGTTACATGGGGAAAACAACCATTGCGACCAGATAGACTGTGGAAGTTGAATACTTATGTTATGGACCACTCGAAGTACCAAGGGACTTTTGCACACGATCTAGAGGTGTATTTTTCTGTAAACGATACGGTGGACATTGATCCATTTAGTCAATGGAACGCCCATAAGGCGTACATGAGGGGAGTATTCATTGAATATTGTGCCTATGAAAAGAAATGCAGGACACGCCAGATTAATGAGTTGCTGAAATTTATAGAGGGGCAGGAGGAGGTAAATAAGAGATATCCCTCTCCTCAAGTATCAGCAAGTTTGGCGAAAGCCAGATTGCGACTTCAGTCATTGAATCATATGTTAAGAGATTGAAGGCTACCCATTATTCATTAGGGAATAAACCGGGGCCACTTTTGGCTAGGAAAATAAAGATTTGCAGAGCCAATCCCATATTTTTTCGGTGACTGACCCTGTCGGCAAAAAGAGTTTGTTTAGTCCTCAGGGGAGTGCGGAGGCCTTTTGTAACTACTACAAAGGCTTATATAATTTACAGGATGACACCAGTATGTATCAACCAAACGATATTTCTATTAGTAATTTCTTAAATGCCATTTCACTACCCACAGTAACGGCGGACCAGCTACAATTTCTATCTCAGCCCTTTATGGCCTCTGGAATAGAAACTGTCATCAAAACACTACCGAATCATAAATCCCCGGGGGGTGACAGATTTTCAAATCAGTACCATAAAAAATTAGTATCAAGCTCTCTCCATACTTAGCTCAAATTTTTAATAAAGCAGCCATGTTAGGGATCTTTCCAAAAAAAAAAATGCTCAAAGCCGTGATTATCACATTACCTAAGGAAGGCAAATATACCACTCTCACTACCCAGTATAGACCTATCTCGCTGCTAAATTCAGACATAAAAATCTGCGCTAAGGCCAAAGGCTCAGTTATCCCATATATAGTTCAACCCGACCAGGTGGGCTTTGTTAAAAACAGACAAGCTCCTGATGGCACTAGGAGACTAATTAAGATCATACGATATGCCGAACTACATAAATGTCCTTCTCTGTTGTTTTCTTTGGACGCAGAGAAGGCGTTTGAAAGAGTACGTTAGGGATACCTATCAGCTGTTTTAGACAAATTTGGTTTTATTGGGTGGATCAAATCAGCTATTTTATCTTTGTATTCTGTACCCATTGCAACGGTGTTTATTTAATACAACTAATGGGACACGCCAACGATGCCCATTGTCCCCGATTATCTTCACTTCATTAGTGGAACCCCTTGCTGAGCGAATACGTTTAGACTCTGGAGTGCAGGGCTTGTGTATCACAGGGAGGGAACAAAAGATTAGCCTATTTGCTGACGACATTATGCTGGTTTTAGCAGATCATCCAACCTCCCCGAAGACAGTTCTAGATTTCCTACTGCAGTATAGCAGGGCATCCCACTATAAACTGAATATGACTAAATCACACATATTGCCACTCAATGTTAAGCAGGATATGCTGGCTAAATTACGCTCTGAAGATTCCTCTTTTTTATGGGAAAATGAATCTATCTCTTTTTTGGGGATAAAATTGACAGTGCATTCTCACAAATTATATGATTATAATTATAAAACATTCTTATCCTCTTTGCCAGTGGAATTAGCAGGCATCAAGAAACAGGAGAAACTTGGAATCATGATATCACTAAAATATGGGTTGAGATGGAGCTTCAGTTTCTTAATTGCCCTAACCTCCAGTGGCTGTTAGTTGCCATGAAAATGGGACACCAGGCCCCTAATAACACACGTGTCTATTCAAGTGACACTTCAGATTTGGGAAAGTTATTTACTTTACGCACCATCCATGCACAACACTGTATCCCTGACCCCTGATTTGCGAATTTTGGAAATATTTATTCCGCATCTTAAATTCTCTTCTTGGAGTCAACCGGATATCAACAAAACTAAGGATTTATATTTTTTTCAGAGGGTTAAATAATGTCAATCTTTGCAAAAGATCTATGATCTCCCATCAAAAGAATATTTCACATATCTGCGAATTAGGCAAAGTTTGTTACAAATTATTATGTATGCTGTAATGCGCCTGGGCACACAAACCACAGCCAACTCCAAATGTCCTTTTATCAAGTTTTATTATTGTCATAAAACAAGACAAGGGTTAAGTCCGATAAACGTAGTACAGAACGGTAGGGCAAAAGCAGGTCAGGAACATTCCGAGGTCAGGGCAGGCGGCAGACAAGAATGGTCACAAACAATCCGAGGTCAGGGCAGGCAGAGTTCAGGCAAGAGTCAGGTTTCAGACCAGGTCGCTATGGAAATGACAAACGGGATTAGCATAAACCAACACAAGAACGCACCCAAGCACACTGTGTTCACAGAGGCTTATAGCAGGCAATGGTTGTCAGGACAGATTCTCCTTAAATGGCCAGAGTGACCAATGACCTCGCACCACCTGGCACCATTTGATTGGAGATCAGATGAATAAATCAAAATATCATCAAGATACACAACCACAAATTTACCCAGAAATTCTCGGAATACATCATTCACAAATTCCTGGAAGACTGACGGGGCATAACACAGACCAAAGGGCATTACTAAGTATTTGAAATGCCCATCCCTGGTGTTAAAGGCAGTCTTCCATTCATCACCCTTCTTAATGTGGACAAGGTTGTAAGCCCCCTTCAAGTCTAACTTGGTGAAGTATCGGGCACCATTGACCTGAGTGAACAGGTCATCCATAAGGGGCAAAGGGTACCGATTCTTTACAGTGATCTTGTTTAGGCCCCTGTAATCAATACAAAGTCTTAACCCACTATCCTTCTTCTCCACAAAAAAGAAGCCAGCACCCGCAGCGGAAGAGGATGGCCGGTTGAAGCCCTTCTTTAAGTTTTCTTGGATGTATTCCTTCTGGGCCTTTATCTCTGACCCAGTGAGATTGAACAAATGACCCCTAGGGGGCATGGTACCCGGGAGTAACTCAATGGGGCAATCATAGGAACGATGAGGTGGGAGTTTGTCAGCTGATCGGGGGCAGAAGACATCAGCAAACTCCTGGTAAGGCTCGGGCAGTTTTTTTTAACACCCATTTAAGGGCCCATACTGGCATTACTGGAGTCAGGCATCTAGCCTGACATTTGGTTCCCCACTGAATGATTTGTCCCAACTCTGAATTAATGATAGGGTTATGGGATTTCAACCAAGGGAGGCCTAGAATCAGGGGGGTTTTTACCATCCTGATCACAATAAGGTGGTCCAGTAGGTTACCATCTGCCCCGGAGTCAAGAAAGGCCATGACTTGGCGGGACTTCCCATTCCAGGATAGGGTAGCCCGCACCAGGATGCGTCAAGTAGACCAAGCCAACGGGTCTGAGAGGCTCCCTTCTGCACCCCCGATACACTGGAACCTTTCAGGTCCTTTGCGAGGGCATGTCCTTGTCCTGTGACTGGGATCGCCACAGTAAAGACAAAGTCCACCTTGCAAACGCCGATTGCGCTCGGCGGGGGCGAGTTTGGATGACCCAATCTCCATGGGTTCTCCCAGGTCAGGCATAGAGAATGGAAACTTCGCAGGTGGTGAGGCGTTGGAAGTATTCACCAGAGGTCTAGGTTTCAACTGAGGAGGAGAATGACTCCTGGTTCTACGGACGGCTTTTTCTAGACACCCTTCCCGGATCCTCCGGTCAACACAGATGGACTGCTGTATCGCAAGATCCAGGGTGGATGGAGAAGGGAGACCCAACAGCAGGTCTTTGACTTGATCGCTGAGACCTTGACGGAAGCGATGGAGTAGAGCAGCGTCTCCCCAATGGGTACACATGGCCCAGCGCCGAAATTCTGCTGCATATTCTGTTTCAATCAGTTTTATTAGGTTTTCAGAGAAATAAAAAAAAATAACAGGTAAACATAACAAAGGGTGTTCAATTTGGAATATGAGATCGGGGTTTTCCCTGATGACGTATCTATGCGGGGATCCAAAACACAATTAAAGTCCCCACCCACAATTATAGATCCCTCGGCAAACCCTTTCAGTAACTCTAAATATTGAGAAAGGGCCGTTGTGGGTTGGTGATTGGGAGCATAAAAAGAAGCCAATGTAAATTTCTTATCCCAGAGAGAAATTTTTAAAAACAAATACCTGCCCTGAGAATCAGAGCGAGAATCTAGTATCTGTACTGGTAACGATTTATGAAAAGCTTTAGAAACTCCCTTAGTTCTAGATTCAGGATTGGAGCTATGGTACCACAGGGGATAATAGCGATTGCAGAGAGAGGGAAGTCTAGTGGAATGAAAGTGGGTCTCCTGGAGGAGTAAGATATTCACCCGTGCTTTGTGTTGAGCATATAACAATTGAGAGCATTTGTTCGGGCTGTTTAGACCCTTCGCATTAAGGGTACGAATTTTCAAAGCATTTGCTGGGGTATGTACCGAGGACATTAGGGGGAAGGGGCACGGGAAGGGGCACAAGACGGGTGAGGCGGGCTAAAACCTCGACCGTGGGGTGAAAAAACTAAAGCGGGACCCCAAAGGTCCCAGGTCACTGCCCAAGAGGGCAGCAGGCCTATGTGGGGAAGTGTCTGCGAGTGGCGGGGCAAGGCAAACAAGCAATCAGAAACAAACATGTGTATCCCGCCTGGGGGAACCCGCAAGACCATAAATAATGTATAAAATAAGAGCAAATTCTTAGCATTTGCCGAATATACTAAACAATTAGAAACAACATCCCAGGTCCCATAATAGGGCCAACTAGGGAGGCGAGTATAGCTCGTGCGCCCCAAACATAATCAACCATAGGATCTAGAGGGCATTCAAGAATAGCAATCTGACAACTAGCAGAATCTGCAGCAATAAACACTAGAGAAATAACGCTCAACATAACTACCAGTATGGAGGAGTCCCACCGTGGAGGAAAGACGTCTTGCACAGGATCGGGTGTAGTCCGATTGTGCTAGGCAGCATAGGCAAGGCTCCAATAGCTCAAATGCCCTCCAGAAGCCTTACTGCATATCAACCACAATTAAAAAAAACAAAAAATAAAAATCTAGAGGACCATAAATAAAAATAACATTAACATATAGTAAGCAGCGCACTGGGTTCCTGTCCAAAGTAATTTGGTGAAACTGGGATGCTATATCCCATGTGCCATGAACTGGGTTAACTGGAGAGGCGAGAGCAATATAGCCTGTGCACCCCCCCAGTGGGCCCAAAACATAATGAAACACAGATTAACAGCAGGAAAAGCCTCAGTAAACACATAAAGATCGCTGAACATAGCTACCAGTTCATGGAAAGTCCCATCGTGAAGGAGAAAATTCCCAGACAAAGGCGGGCCGTGTACTCAGCCAGGCACCGCTGGATTTCCTCCATTAGGGCTGGATGGTGTGTGAGTGGCCCGCTATACTGTAATGCGCCTGGGCACACAAACCACAGCCAACTCCAAATATCCTTTTATCAAGTTTTATTGTTGTCATAAAACAAGACAAGGGTTAAGTCCGATAAACTTACTACAGAAGGGTAAGGCAAAGGCAGGTCAGGAACAATCCGAGGCCAGGGCAGGCGGCAGACAAGAATGGTCACAAACAATCTGAGGTCAGGGCAGGCAGAGTTCAGGCAAGAGTCAGGTTTCAGACCAGGTCGCTATGGAAATGACAAACGGGATTAGCATAAACCAACACAAGAACGCACCCAAGCACACGGTGTTCACAGAGGCTTATAGCGGGCAATGGTTGTCAGGACAGGTTCGCCTTAAATGGCCAGAGTGACCAATGACCTTGCACCACCTGGCACCATTTGATTGGAGACTAACTGAATCCCCTGCGGCCGATTGGCCGCAGGTAATTCAAACTAACTATGTCCCGCCCCGTGGCAAGGCAGCCGAGGGCCACGCCCTCGGGGGGTACAAGAGGCATGCGTGGTAGCGCTCGCTCCTCTTCCCACAGCACCCCTGGGACTTGCACTACTTTGCATATCCAAGGGAGTGCTGAGAACAGGAATTTCTGTAAACACGTCCATAGAGATGCAAGGGTTGCCGCCTGGCCGAACCGTAGTTTGGCCAGGACGGATCCCTCCGCCTGCAGAGAGAGACACGCTGTGAGCAGGGCAGCAGCCTCGGCCATGCTGCCTGCTGCAGCGGCGTCTCCCTCTGCGGCTGGGATCCCCAGGGACGCCGCGGGCTCGCAGGACAGGTAAGTTCCTTACATATGCTAGACTCCCTGTGGAAAGCTCCATTTATGGCTATTTAACCAATCCTCATAAGCGGCAAAAGAGATACCTAAGTTTTACTCACTGTACAGCTCCAATCTGGAATTTGAAAAAAAACAAACAATGCATAAACGGGAAAATGATCTTAAATTGCAATTATCGAATTCTGAGTGGTTAAACTTTCTGATGGTTATGTATCATTACTCTAGATGCGCAGATCATTGGGATTTTTTTCAGAGGGTTCTCAACCATTAGTATTTGACTCCAGTAAAGATGGCACATTTCTCCACTTCAGGCACTAATGTATGTTGGAGGGAGTGTGGCGATCTTGGCACTTTGCTACACATTATGTAAAATTCTGAAATCAGATTTTTGTGCTGATGTCTGATTTGGCGGGATGTTCCATGCAGGCTAATCCGGGTATGGCGATACTACATTTACACATGGACAAGGTATCATTGAAAGCAAGACCGGTGGTGATACACGTTCTTTTAAGTGCCAAGTTGGCTATTGTACGAAAAAACAAAAATATAGAAGTACCCAAGCTAACTGAAGTGATTTCCGATATAAATGTACAATGTTCATTTGGAAGAATATTTGCATTAGCTCAAAGGAGATATGCTGTTTTTTCTAAGACCTGGTAGGCTTGGTTTGCCTACTTTAAATGTGCTATTGATACCCATTTTTGATTGTGTTGATGCAGGAATCTTAATGTACGAGTCCTAGTAAAAGAATGTTCTCTATGCTCTTTCATTCTTTCTTTCTTTGCAGGATGCAGGAATCCTAATGTACGAGTCCAGGCAAAAGATTGTTCTCTATGTTCTTTTGTCTTTTTCTCTCTTTTGTTCTTTGGATATCTTTCTTTTCACTACTATTTTCTCCTTATTTTTCCTTATTTTTCCTTTGACAATGCTTTAGCTTTGGCGCCCGTTGTTTTGATGGTCAAAGTACACTCCCAGTAAATTTAATAGCTTGACAAGATGTTGCAATTTTTAGATGTTAAAGCTGCCCTTTGCCAAGATAAAAACATTTACACTTGCTGATATTTAGCTTGATTCCTGAGCCTGTACAAAAAATGTCAATGTTTAGTACTGCCCTGCTGAGAGCAGCCTCTGTGGTACAGAGGACAGTAACATCGTCCATGTATGCACAAATTTTGGCAGACTAACCACCACCCCCTGATATAGGAACTACCTGGATTACCTTCTTCTTTCTTAAAGATGACAGAAGTAATTCCAAGGCACAGATAAATAGAAGAGGAGAGAGAGGGCGTCCTTGTTTAACTCCGGACTTGAGTTGAATGTCATCCTATAGGAAGCCATTGACTAAGACTTTGCTAGAAACTCCACTGTAAAGACATTAGATTTGGTTATTAGTGTAACAGGAACACCCACTTTTTTTAACACTTTCCACAGATAGATATGTGAAACTTTATCAAACGCTTTTTGAAAGTCGAATGTGTAAGTTGTAAGTAACATTAATTTCTCTCCTCTAAGTTGTGGTTCGCTGCATACCCTGGTGAAAGCACAGTAAAATTTAAATGAGAGAAGGACAAACACAGGGTATTTTTGGAAGCAGCAATGTATTAATCCGTATGGATAAAGCATGTACAATGTTACAATTCACAATAGTACACGTATCAATTATATATATATAGAACGTTGCCACCTAATTTTCAGTGAAATAGAGTATAAATACTGGACATTGATTCCTAGGTGCACATGAGCTAAATGGGAAAAGCAAGTAGATATCCTGTCCCGAAGCGTTTCGCCCTATATGGCTTTCTCAGGGGACTTGTGGACATCAAAAGTGCAACTGTATGCGAAAGACAAACCATGTATTGACATTTAACTTCATGATATAAGGCAAGCAAATATACAATTGTATCACAATATTGAAACATACATACATTTTCAAATAATTCTTTTTGTGTGTCCAATAAATCTATACAAGTAAATTGTGTTAATTTTTTTTTGTGTGGCTAGTAATAAGACAATCATATTGGATCAGATAGGCTATACAGCAGTATTATGTGTTATGGAATGTCCAATAGATAAAATACACTTGAAAAATGTTTTTTGCTAATAAGAAAGTGATATTAGTTCTAATAGTTTATACAGCGGTATTAGACAATTGCAATTTTGTATGGTAATGGTATGTTAAATCAATGATAGTCAAATGAAACTCAAATGGTTGTATTTTTGGTAATTTTTAGTAAATAAGAACATAACTAACAGGTACTTACTATTAGTTCGTTGGTCAGGCTCATGCATTCCAAAAACTGGAAATTGTAAATATAATGTAGGATTAATATCTGGGAATATTATTGTGGGGGGAAAAAGTGATTGAAATTGAGTGTATATAGGTTATTGAAGGGCCATTAGTATATTGCATATGGTATCAAGATAAAGAAGATAAAGAAGCAGGTGAGTGAAAAAGGTGTAGTTAAACTGAATATAACAAGAGATGATGGCAGTTTGAGGATTAGGGAGGTAGTCTTAGTAAGGAGAAAATGGAATAGTTGGAATTATCTCAGTTTCTGAAGAGTGGTCTTTGAGTATTACCTGTGGTGGATGGAAGGCAAAATCCTGGGGGCGCGGGCGCCAGATGGTGGTGCTGTTGTAGGAGAGCAGCAACAACAAGAGGCTTGCTGCGTTGGCGCTTTAAAAACTGCCTGATGTGTGATGGAACATACCATCATGCTCTTTGCAGACGATATGTTATAGAGCTTAACAGAGCCAATTACAACTTTGCCTAACCTGCATAAATTGCTTACTCAGTTTTCAGAGATCTCTGGTTTAGTGGTGAACGATGAAAAATCTAAGACGCTTAATGTTTCTTTGCCACCCTCAGTAGTCGAAGCCTTGCAATCCCACTTTGCCTATAAATGGTTGGGAGTCATCCCCTATTTGAGTATAAAGATTAAGCCTCGCTTGTCTTCCATTTATCAAGCCAACTATCCGCCATTATTTTGTGAACTTTCTACTTTACGTTCCAAGTGGCAACATCTCCCACTGTCGCGGCTGGGCAGCATACATGCGATCAAAATGACCTATCTCTCAAAACTACAATTTTTCCCCCATTGACTTTAATGGGATTCGAATTCGGCATCCGACGACCCAAATAATTTTGCATTATTCGGCCGAATAGCGGTCGAATCGAATAGCGACCTATTCGACCAACACTAAGCTCAACCTTATCACAGAGCTCTTCAAAAGTAAGCAAACGTTTGTCCACAGGGTGTAACAGATGTCTGATTTGAAAAAGGCTTCTCTCCCTCCATGGCCCCGACATAACCCCCAACAAACTATCTGGAATTTGTGGGGTGTTAGATCGCAGACTTTTTAATTTATGATGAGTAGCCACCCTCCCCCTTTTTGTTTATTCATTTTTGTTGTCCCTAATTTGGCTTTGTAGTATTTGTTTTTCTCAATTTATCTATACTACTGCAGGTTTGGAGTACACCCATTTTACCTGTATTTGTTTTGTTTCTCTGTTTTTGTTGAATTGTTTACTTATGCTTTTTTATATTTTCTTTTTCTATGTATAATGATAGTTTTATTTTATCATTGTCTGTTATATGTATGTTCTGAAAAATTCTAAAAAGATTTATAAAAATAAAAAATTTCTATGCAAAACATATCCCGTAATGTGTGTTATAATTTCGGTAGGAAGGGTTTATAGCTTAATACATCATTTAGTCCTGGATATTTTGTTGCTTGCAGGTTTACAATCCATCTACATTCCAATTGTAGTAGGAGTGTGTTGATGTCCCCTCCTCTTGGGTTGGGGGGGATATGTTCTAGGCCAAAGAAATTTATCCCTTGGGGATTGATTTTATGTTTCATAGCTACGTGGTAGCTAACGGGAGTGGTGATTTTTCCATTCGTAATGGCATATATATGCTCACAAATTTGTTTATGTAAGGGCCTCTTGGTCTTACCTATATAGAAGGCCCCAAATAGGCAAAGAAGTAAATAGATGACCCCAGGTGTGGCACAGTCAATATAATGTCTAGGTCTGTGTGTGGTGCCATTTGGGAGAGTGATGTTCATGGATTTGTATATCCACTTGCATTCTGGACATCGGCCACACTTGAATGTTCCCCTTGTATTCCGGATAGTAGTAGGATTGCCAGAGAAATGGCTGGAAACTATTCTGTTCCTAAGCGATGGAGCTTTTCCGTAGACCATTGATGGATTTGGTCCTATAAACTTGGCTGCTGTCGGATCGGATCTAAGGATTTGCCAATGTTTTGAGCAGATGTCCTGGAATGGATTTTTTATTGTTGGCTGTATGTTGTGATGATTCTGGTCACTGGGGTTGTTTCCCTTAGTGGTTTGTGAATATTGGATAGAAGATCGTCTCTTGATAAATTTCAGGCTCTCTGAAATGCTTTTTTGAGGGGGTTTTTTTGAGTAGCCTCGTTGGGAGAGCCTTACATGTAGGGCTTATGTCTCCTTGTGGAAGGATGAATTGTTGGAACAGTTGCATTTCAAAAGTAGATATTGACTGTAGGGGATGCTTTTCACTGGAGGTCTGGGATGGAATCTTTTGGCATTTAGTATTGTGTTGCCGGCTGTAGGTTTTCTGAACAGGGAGGTAAGATTTTTAAATCCAGATCTATAAACAGTTGGACATCCAAGAGTGGAAGACTGGTTTTGCTGTATTCAAACGTGATTTTGAGGTTGTAACTGTTTGCCTGGATGACTCGAATGAATTGTTTAATGAGGTGGGTGGGACCCATCCAAAACATGAGAATATCGTTGATATATCTTTGCGATGAGAGGATGTGAGTACTAAGATGCATGTCTAGGTTAGTAAACATTTCCCTCTCCCACTCGCCCAGATATAAATTTGCGTAAATTTCCAATGTACTAACATCCCTTCAGGAACCTATATATACACTCCATCTCAATCAATTTTTCCTCCCACAAAATATTATTCCCAGATATTAATGCTACATTATGTTTACAATTTCCGGTTTTTGGATGGATGAGCCGCACCGCTGATTTCTTTGCAATCTCTTTGCATAAGCTTCTAATTGTAATTACCTGTTAGTTATGTCCTTATTTACTAAAAATTACCAAAAATACAACCATTTGACTGTCATTTGACTATCATTGATTTAACAAACCATTACCATACAAAATTGCAAACTATTAGAACTAATATGATTGTCTTATTAGCAAAAAACATTTTTTCAAGTGTACTTTCAAGTTTTTCAGTTTTTCAAGTGTATTTATCTATTGGACAGTCCATAACACATAATACTGCTGTATAGCCTATATGATCCAATATGATTGTCTTATTACTAGCCACACACAAAAATAATCAACACAATTTACTTGTAGAGATTTATTAGACACACAAAAATAATTATTCGAAAATATATGTATGTTTTAATATTGTGATACAATTGTATATTTGCTTGCCTTCCAATTTTTTTTTGCATTGTAAATAATTTGTCTCCCTTTAGCAGTTATGGCCTCTGCTATTTTTTTATTTTTTAAATTATTAATTTCTTCCTCCATTGGGATGCCATTTTTGCTAAACTTGATAAAGATTTGGAGCTGTGTGTTTAGTCTCTGGAACCATTTTACTTTCCTTTTTGCTTCCTGTATCCTGTATTTCTTTCTGGATAAATAAGGACCTAGTTTTCTTTTTGATGTTATCCCACCAACTTATGAGGTTGGGAAATTTTCCTATGTCCCTCCGCCATGACTTGTATACTGATTTGTATTGTGTTTTGATCCCAGGATCCTCTGGAAGAGTGGTATTTAGCCTCCAGATCCCTGGTCCCTTGGATGTAACTAATAAATTCAGATGAATGTACAATAACTTGTGATCAGAGAAAAGGTTGATTTGAAGAGTGATTTTCCCTGGAGTGATAGAGTGATGGCAAAAACCAAAGTCAAAGCGAGACTTGCTTACATTGCTGGACCATGTATAACTAGCATCATTTGGATATAACTTTTTCCAGACCTCTAGCAACTCGAGATCAGCCATCATGTTTTTCAGTTGTACTGATGTTTTATTGTGTCTCCTTGTTCTACAGCCGGCTCGCTTTTCACCTGGTAATACGCAGGTAAAATCACCACAAACAACTGCAGGGGAGCAACAAAATGATGAAAAAGTGACTTTGTTCCCCTTTGCAAGGATGCCAATACCTGTAGCTTAATTTCCATTGTCCCTTGACCACACTGAAGGGCCGTGAGTCCAGGATTGTCTGAGTTCTTCATAATTTGGGTGGTGGTCTATTTTGCACTCCTGAAGACAAAAAAATTCACAGCTAATGCTACTTAAATAGCTAAACATTGCTGCCCTCTGCTTTTCAGACCCTTGACATTCAGGGAACAAATTTTAAACTCCCCCATTTTTAGAGTGGTAGGACTCTATACAGACACCGGGTGCTGGACTGAACGGTTCCTCGTCTAAACTGATCGAAGGTGGAATAGCCACAGATGGTGGAACCTGTTCACTCAGTACAGTCAACTCTTCAATGACAACTGAATAGGGTTCCTGGTCCTTAACCTGTGCCAATACGCCAACTGCAGCAGACTTTCCACTGCAGCTGCGCTTAACTGTGGTTTCTTTCTCATCCGAACTGGACCGAGACTCACGCCTGGTCCTCCTTTGTCTAGGTGTCGGGGGGTTAGTCCCTGCAGATGCCTCCACTGGTCTGGCTTCCCCATCTGGAACAACTTTAGGACTACTTGGTAAGGCTTCCATCCTGCTGTTACTGCTTCTGCCTGCCCAGTAACCAAATCTGGATGCAAGTTACTAATGTCGTCCACACTTCATCTGAGAGCCCACCGCCTCCTCCTTCGGCTGTTACTGATGCTGCTGTCTGCCCAGTACCCAACTCTAGATGCCAGATACTTATGCCGTCCACACTTCGTCTCGGAGCCCACCACCTCCTCCTCCTGCTGTAAATGATGCTGCCGCCTGCCCAGTAACCAAATCTGGATGCCAGTTACTAATGTCGTCCACACTTTGTCTGAGAGCCCACCGCCTCCTCCTTCTGCTGTTACTGATGCTGCCGCCTGCCCAGTACCCAGCTCTAGATGCCAGATACTAAAGCCGTCCACACTTCGTCTGAGGGCCCACCACCTCCTTCTCCTCCTGCTGTTACTGCTGCTGCCTGCCCAGCACCCAGCTATAGATGCTGCCACTTACAAATGCTGTCCACACTCCGTCTCATGGCCTAACGCCTCCTCCTCATGCTGTTACTGTTGCCGCCTACCCAGTACCCAGCTGTAGAAGCCAGTTAACAATGCTGTCCATTACACATTTTACAAAGTTACAGCTAGCAGATCGGAAAAGGCAGTCCCCTACACAACAATGTCTCCTCCAGTAGCTACAGCTTCCACACTGTCTATGTAGGTGATGGCCTCAATCTTTAATGCCATCCTTGATCCGTCTCAGGGCTTACCTCCTCCTCCTCATGCTGTTACTGTCGAAATCAGAAGATCGGAAAAGGCAGTCCCCTACACAGCAATGTCTCCAGTAGCTACAGCTTCTACACTGTCCATAAAGGTTATGGACTCAACCACTAATGCCGTCCTTGCTCTGTCTCAGGGCTCACCGCCTCCTCCTCCCAGTACCTAGCTCTAGATGCCAGTTAACATTGCCATCCACACTTCTCAGGGCCCACCGCCTACTCTTCCTGCTGCCACATGACCACTGCCCAGTACCCAGCTCTAGATGTCAGACTAGACTCAAGCTCAACAGGGTCTTCTTTCCCCGCTGATTCCGCCAAGCCCGTTCCCTTTCATGTGCTTTCACTAGATTGCAGGCCCTGAGACAGAGTGTGGACGACATTAGTAACTGGCATCTAGAGCTGGGTGCAGTGAATCTTTAATGACACCCTGAAGTGTGTAATGCAAGTGTGTTACCTGAAATTTGTGATTGAATGTAGAAAGCCACATCTTCTTCTTCATCCATCGGACTGAATTTCTGTGTCTGTTGCCCCGGAACTGGGACAGCAGTCCCTCTGTATATTTCGGGGGGATAAAATGGGAGACACCGGTATGTGTAACGGGAACCGAGAGGTCCTGAATGACCATATTGAGCCATGAAGTTATTTAGCTCAGCAGATGTCCAGAGACTTCTCCACAACAAGTATGTGGCCGTCTTGTGAGACTCCATTCAAAGATCAGTCAACAAAGGTTTTGTGAAAATACTGCAGAATGATGAGTTTCAGACTGAGAACCAGCTGAAAGAGAAGGGTGAGATGTCATTTGCAAACGACACGTTGTGGGATCTCTGGGTGAAATGCACAATGGCATAATTTACCACGAAGTGCGTCATTAAAGAACTGACCGTCACCTTGTATGGTTCTATTTCCTGACCTGTGTCTCTTCGGAGTACATAGAGGGCATGCTGGCCCACTTCGAACAAGGACCTCAGCCCAACGTTGTCATCATCAAATCATGTATATAGGATGTTATCAAGATGTTATCAAAGCTGGTGAAGTGCTAGAGTACCCAATTCCTAATGTGCGCTGGGACATCATAGAAGGGAATTTCTACAGCGCCACTCTGGCAGACTTGCACCAATTTGATGACATGCACTTCCACTTCCGCTTCAAGATGCGCTCCAGGGTTAAAGATGCCACCCACTCGAACCAGCTGGCTCATCGGAAGTATACCTGCATTCTGATGGCTCACATTGATCAAGCCTGGGGCGTGCAGCAGGAGCAGCAGGAAGAGGAGGCGGTGGGCTCTGAGACAGAGTGTGGACAGCATTGGTAACTGGCATCTAGCGCTTTATACTGGGCAGGCGATAGCAGTAACAGCATGAGGACAGAGCAAGGACGGCCCAGTACCCAGCTCTAGATGGCAGACTAGACTCAAGCTCAACAGGGTCTTCTTTCCCCGCTGATTCTGCCAAACCCGTTCCCTTTCATGTGGTTTCGCTACATAGTAGGTAGAGACAGATTGAAATCTCATTCATCTATTCATGTCTCCAATAGCTACAGCTTCTACATGGTCCATATAGGTGATGGCCTCAACCTCTATTGCCGTCCTTGCTCCGTCTCAGGGCCCACTGCCTCCTCCTCCAGCTGTTGCTGCTGCCACCTGTCAGTATTCCATTCTTAAAAATGGTATTACAGACATCCAGATGGCATTGATGATGCACTACACCCAGCTCTAGATGCCAGTTACCAATGCAGTCCCTGCTCTGTCTCAGTGCCCACTGCCTCCTCCTCCTGCTGGTGCCACCTGTCAGTTGTAACTTATAACAGAGCGGTGTAACTGGCTAATTTTTTGACTGAAAGACCCCCCTCGGGGACCTCTCCCTGTACACTGAAGCCTGTGTATGGCTTGTAATGGAGTGGTGAAACCTGGTGGCTAATTTTTGGACCAGAGGACCCCCCTCGTGGCCCTCTCTGCCTCTACTCGGAGGCCAGTATAAAATCCTGCATGTTTCCTTGACGGCCCCATAAAATGGTCTTGATAGCAACATAAAAATGCCTTCCTTATATTTGTTCTTTTTACTTGTACAGTGTTGTGCAGAGCTGGGGGAGTCTTGACATGTCTTTTTAAAAGTATTTATAGACTGTAGAAGCTCTACTCAGTCCCGAAAAACAACCCAAACTTTTCCCCCTTGACTTTAATGGAGTTCGAATTCAACGTTCGTTCACCTGAATAATTTTGCTCTATTCGACCAAATAGCGGTCGAATTGAATAGTGAGCTATTCGGTCAACTCTAGTAAAGACCTCCTGGATATTAAGATCTTTCTGTGATCCTTTTTTTCTTCCCTCTGCTTCATGTGCCTCAAAAACCGAATCTAATAAATGGTCATATTTTCTCAAGTATGCAGCTGATCATGTGTTTAGGAGAATAGGATGATATCAACCACCCCAAGCAGTTCCAACACTCATCATTCCTCAAAACTGTACACAATTTTGGAAAAATGTATTCATATCTGAAACCTACAAAACATGGACCAAAACACCCTATTGGATGCAAAAAAAAAAAATGAGTAAATTGCACTTATACCCACTTTTACTACAGAAAGGTCAGCACAAATCTGAAAAAAGTAGACGAAAAATTTATATCAAAGGAATTAAAGACATTGCTTGGCAGGGTGTTCATGAGTGCCTGCCCCTGCCTGCCTTTCAGCATAGAAGGGGATTTGTGAGTTCTCCTGTATGTCCCCCTTCTGGATGTATGGTGGAAAAATCAACCCTACATCTCTTCTGGAATTGCCTGTATGTAAGGGCTGTGTTGCGGTCATCCGGGCCTTTGCTGAAAACTTTAACAGGCCTTCAAACACTTGACTACCAGGTTGTCATGTACAGTCCTCCTCTTTCCTTTTTTTCTTGTACAAAGATGATTTCATAAATGAAAAGGAGCGTATTAAGTATGCCTTGAGCAATGTTTGATTTCTTTTAATTGCAAAAATGGGTAAGCTAGAAGCCCAGAGAACCTGGGGAATGTATAAGTGGAATACACTTGTGTAATTTCTTTTTTGTGTATTTTCCGAAATAAATGTTTTTTTTTGTGAAAAAGGTAAATAAAAAATGTGTGTTTGTGAAAATGGTTTTTGGTTATGGTCAAAAATATATGTAAAAAATGTTCTGTATATGTTGGAAAATGCTATGTACTTATCTGTTCAAAAGATAATCTTGATTCTTTTTCAAATGTAGGAAAAGGGAAATTTGAAACTTCATACTTTGCTTTCAGGAATGAACCTTATGTTCCTTTTTTTCTGCTACGAAATGGACTTTATGTTATTTTCTTTTTCTGCTATGAAATGGACTTTGTTATTTTAGCCATGGATCATGGACTTTTATTTTTTGGAAAAAATGTGCCGATTCTTTGATTTGAATATGCAAAATGTATGCAAATTTTCTGCTCTGCTTTGGTACTTTATTGTAATATGTAAAATGATAATAATATGTAAAAATATGATAAAATATTTTATCTGTAAATAGGCAATTTACACTCTAATAAAAATGTGTAAAAAAAAAAAAAAAAAAAAAAGATTCTAAATGTTTTTCTGTTGCTGACCTTTATCTGTTCCTGGCACTCTGCTTGAACTCAGCCTGCATGGACCTTTGCTTGTGACACCGACCCTGCTTGTGCCTTGTCCTTTGTACCTTGTTTGGTGGACTGATCTCCTGTGTTTGGGATTCCATGATCATTTCTGTACTGTGCATCTGTGGGCTCCTGGTCAGCTGTCCTGGGGGCAACCAAGTGCTGGGAGACGAAACCAGTCTCCCGAGGCTAAGCGAGGGTTGGTATGAAGACTGCGGTGTTAGATTGGGGGACTGGTGTCTGGAGAATACTGGAGCTACCCTGACTCTCTGGAATGGTCTTCCTTATCCTATTTGGCTTGCTCCTACTTTCTGCTCATTTAAAAGAGCACTCAAAACCCATTTTTGCAAAGTTGCCTACCCGTCTTCTCCTGTCTTTTTCAACCCTCACTACTTCCCACAGTACATATCTTCCCTCCTATTGTGTGTTACTTCCCCCACCTCCTAAATTGTAAGCTATTTGGGGTAGGGTCCTCTGCTTCTCCTGTGTCACTGTCTGTATCTGTCTGTCATTTGCACCCCCTATTTAATGTACAGCGCTGCCTAATATGTTGGTGTTATATAAATCCTGTTTATTATTAATAATAATAAAGTGTTCGTGGGCCCAATACAATGGGCCCGATTTAATAAAGCTCCCCAAGGCTGGAGAGGATACACTTTAATCAGAGGAATGGATCTTGGAATGGATCTGGTCTATTACTCAAAACATTTGCTAACAAATAGCAAATTACTTGGTGGTTCACCCAACTTCACTTAAACAAGTGTATCCTCTCCTGCCTTGGAGAGCTTTAATAAATCAGGCTCAATGTGTTGGCAGAGTAGGCTGCCTAGAAAAAGTCCCCCTGCAAATAACTGAGATCAAGCCAAGACCCCAATTGTGAAACACTAGGCATCAGCCAGTTGGTCCACAAGGAAGTAGGGGATAATAAGGAGGGAGTATGAGGAGCCTAACACACATAAAGGGACAGAACCAGAAATAAAGAGGAGCAAAGTAGAGAAAACAGATCTGGAAGGGTAAAAGTGGAGAATAAGAGTAGGGAGGAAAGGGAAAAATAGGGGGAGGTGCCACATCATGTCCATCCCCAGCCAGACGGCCCTGTTTCATATTATAACTCAACATGTCATCCCAGTAATTTATTGAAGCGGGTGAGTGTTTAAACATTAGCCAAGCAGCACTAGTACCAAAGTAACACTTATCTACAATAATCCTCATCAGCCACCAACTCCTCCATACGTTGGATATACCATAATTCCTCAAGCCATTCATAGAGGAAGAGGGGATAAGGGAAACACCAATGTTCCAGTATAACAGTTTGTTCTGCAGTTAGGACATTTTTAAGGATACCTTTCTTTACAGTTTTAAGAGATCAAGAAAGCAAAGATAGCAGAGTCAGGGCTGGCTTGTTTGGTACCAAAACATATACATACATAAATCCTTTGTCCCAAAAGGCATGTATCATCGAGCACTACCACCAAATGTGTAGCACGGTGCCCTTGTGGGCTCAGCATCCCCAGAAAATCTCTGACAGTTGGCAGAGATTCAGGAGTACATAGAGGGCATGCTGGCCCACTTCGAACAGGGACCTCAGCCCAACGTTGTCATCATCAAATCATGTATATAGGATGTTATCAAGATGTTATCAAAGCAGAAAATCTCTGACAGTTGGCAGAGATTCAGGAGTTTAAGGGGGCAACAGTACCAACAAGATAGGATTTTATCATTTCTTTCTTGAGCTTTGCAATCAAGGGATATGCATCAATTGAAATTACTTCCCCCAGTCCTCGGCGGAGAGGGAGTGATCCAATGCCCGCCCTCATTGCCGAAGGAAAATAGGTGGTGCGATATGGGCATCAACTGAATTGAGTGCACTGCTGTTGTAGGAGTGTTGAAGTGGCGCGAGAGAAGAGACTCTGTAGCTCTGACAAAGAAGAAATAAAGAACCTGTCTGTAAAGGGACCACGAAAGCATGTGATTTGGGCAAGAGGCCTGCACAATTTGTAGGCAAATGGCTCAAAGTATTGCAGAATGCCCAGAAAAGGAGGGAAAGCGGGGTTATTAAACAGTGGGGCAAGCGGATCCAGCTTAGTTGTGGTGTGCAAGAGGTGGTTCAAAAACTTTAGAAGGGCCCCAGTAACTAGAGGGAGATCATGATATCAAGACCTTTATGCCTGTTGAGCTATCCAGAGGATCAAGCATAAATCCAGTGGGACCAGGGAGTAGTCCAATTCCAACCAGCTCCCAGCCGCGTCCAAAAAGAGGCTTGATAGTAGGGGATATTGTCAGGCATTCCCAACTCCGGGTCCAGGACTCTTTTAATGCAAGAAAATTTGGACAGCCTTGCTGTCTGTCACTCTCATGGAGACTCTGATATGTTTTAGAGTAATACGTCTCAGGGAAAGTAAAAAGATTATCGTTTAATATAAACACAGAAAACTGAGATTATAAAGATAATATTTATAAAAAGAAATTTGTTCCAGGTAAATCATTTTACTTCACATTCTGTGCCATGTTCTGCTTATTGCTTTTTTTGAGCTGTCTCTCATTATTTAAATGTTAAATCCTGTTGTCTCCAATCTTAATAAAACTTAGGATCAAGGTGGGGGATTTTCTCTGTAATGAAAAAAACATTATACACTATACCTTAAACTTGCTGCCAAGATGATTCCAAAACAGAACAATCTTTGTATACAGATCTGATTTTCTTGTGTCTTACAGGAATTCAATTTTGGAAAACTGTGCATAGGCTATGGGTATTTTTTCGAACAGTGGTATTTGTTTAGCAGGCAACTTTACATTCCCATTTTGAACCCTGGCAGTAAATCTATTGTCTGAATAATTATTACACAATCTTTCCCAGAGCAATTATTTATGAGTGCCTGCTTTCACTTATGGGTGTTAATTTGTGAAATATATGTTCAGTGTTGTTATTTTTCATAGCATAAATTATTTGGTTACTGTATCAATGCAAAATAAGTAAGATTTATTGGGGTTCATTTATGAAATACAGTAAACATTACCTTTGCAAAAAGAACTTACTCTTCTCCTTTAGGAAATCAACCCCCCACTATATAAAAATAAGAAGGTAAAGCAACTGTTTTAGAGATTTCATAAAGGATAAGGGAAGCTAATGTGTTAGCTTACTGTCTTCAATCCCAAAATAACCTACAATGAGAATCTACCCATTTGTACAAACTAGCCATGAATGTGAAGGAAAGAAAAGGGAGCAAGCTGCTTGCTGTTGTAAAAAGTACATCAGCTACAGGTGGATCATTTTTTATTTTATTTCTTTATGTCTTGTTTGGCAATAAAGCTGGTTATGGTATGTGCCATAATTGGCAAGTATGCATAGCATTATGGCAGTAGCTCAACACCCAACAACGACTTTAGTTCATCTTTAACCAATCAAAGCCTTGTCTTATCCTCATGGCTCCCCAAATCATCCCTTATGTAGCAGCCAATATATGGTATTCAAAAACGGACAACTTATCTGTGTCTCTAAATGTAACACTTTGCACACCATTATTCAATAAAGTTTTAGCTCAGACAGAACAGAAAGTTATATACAACACTTACAGCAGTAGACCCGATAAGAGAGGCAGATACTACAATGCTTCATCAACACCTGCCAGTCTGTTTATTACCCCTGAGGATTTCGGATTTTTAGTGTATTTAACTCTACTCATTCCCCTCTCTTTACCTTTTATTTAAAACAAAGAAAAAAAAATATTCTAGACATTCATAACCTTTTTTTCTTAATTGGAACGGGTCATAATGTACGTTTTACCTTCCAGAAAATAGGTTTTAGGTATGCTGGATGAGAACCAGTGTTTGATTTTTCCCCTATATCTGTACAGACAGATTTCAGGAGGTTTGGACACAATCTCCTTTCTGGTGGTCCGCTCATTGGTTGACTGTCAGATGTTTGCTGCAGATGTTTGCTGCAGGCAGCATATGTTGCACTACGTGGATGCACTTCACTTGAAAATGTAATTCTTGATTCCATTAAAAATTGTTTTAGTTGAGCTAAGGTAACAGTACAAACTGTTTTATGTTTGTTGAATGTAATATATGACCTATGAAATCCACTCAGTCCACAAAACATGTTTTACTAATATATATTGTAATTCCACAGCCAGACTTCAATTTACAGGCATTTACCTTACAATGTATTTCCTATTTATAGTGCAGCACTAAGCTAACATTTCTATAATTGGGTTACTTTTTTGCAAGATATGTTAGATATATGTTGGATTTATTATGATTTGTGTTGTACAAACATATTGATAATGTTTTTACTGCATTTTGTTTCTTCTATATACTCATGAAACATTACTTTCGCTTGAAAACCAACTAAATGGTAGTGAAAATCATTTTTGATTTTATTATTACCTCAATATCATATGTTTTTAATAATGTTTTGATTTCCTACATTTGATGAAATCACACCAAAACAGAATTATCTAATAGTGTTTGTATTTCTAAAAAAAGAAATAAAACTACATAAAGGTTTTTTAAGTGACACCATAGCCATTTGTTTTTCACATTCCAGTTGGTATTGATTGTTTCCAATTAGAGCTAAAGTGATCTCATTATTAGAGATAATTATTGTAACCTGAGGCGAAGTACTACAGGTACAGTTTTAGTTACTCAAAGCAGCACGCATACTGTAGCACAATACACATATATATTTCCCAGCACACTGTACATTGCACACATTTTTCTCAGAACACTGTACATTACATACATCATTCTCAGTACACTTTACGTGGTATACAACATTCACAGCACACTGTACACAGCGCATATCTTAACCAGCACAATGTACATAGCACACATTATTCTTCTGAGCAAACTGTACAGGGCACACATCACTCCCTGCAAACAGTATTTAATATATGTCATTCCAACACAATGTACAAAAAAAACAGTCATGATAAAAACACTGCACACATCATTTCCACCACACATGGCAAATATCATTCCTAACTTTTGTACACAGTACATAATTTCCAAAGCATATAAACCAGCACATGTACACAGCACACAACATTCTTTACACACTGTACACATTTAATTCCCAGCACAATATTCATTTCAACTCAACATTACTAGAACAGTCAGCACACATCATTGTATACAGCACAACCTTCTCAACACATATAATAACCAGCACACTGTGCATAGCACACATAATGCGCTGTGCATTATGGTCAAACATCTCAAGTTTGGTCTCATCTGTTCAAAGGCCATTGTCCAAGAAGTCTTGTGGTTTGTTCAGATACAACTTTGTAAATGTAAGCTGTGATGCCATGTTCTTTTTAAAAAGAAGAGGCTTTCTTTTGGCAACCTTTCCAGGACAAGGGCTCCGCACTGGGGGGGGGGGCGCACCAGCCAGAGCCATACGGACCGCAGACTTGGGGTGGTGGGCTGGTTGTGTCTCTGGACACAACCCGCCCACTCTCCCATCGCTGGTCTGAGCCTGAGTCTGAGTGGGTGGGTTCTAGCTAGTGTTGGTCGAATAGCTCACTATTCGATTCATCAGCTATTCGCTCGAATAGAGAAAATTTGTTCGGGTGGTCGAATGTCAAATTCGAACACCATTAAAGTCAATGGGGGAAAAATTTGTTTTTTTTTTCAGGACTGTGTAGAGCTTTTACAGCCTCCAAACACATATAAAAAGATACATTATAAAAGGATACATAAAAAGATACATTATAAAAAGATACATTATAAAGGTAATGTAATTACTCCCGCAGCCCTAGAGGAGCTGTAGTATGTGGTACAGATACAGAACATGTCACAGCTCCTCTAGGGTTGCGGGAGCAATCAGGGGAGCGGAGCTGTAAGCATAGCAGAGCCCTGCTGACTGCTCTGCTCCCTGATTGGCTGAGGAAAGGGAAATCCTGATGATGCTGGAGCTGTCATCAGGGTTTCCTATTTCTCACCCAATCACAGAGCATTAGAGATGAATGAGCTCCCCATTCAAGTCTAGTGCTGAATGGCTGAGAAACGTAAAACCTCAGCCAATCACAGAGCACTAGGGATGAATGGAGAGCCTTGTCCTCATTTAACCTCTAGTGCAACTTTTCTCACTGTTTAAATCCCCTCACTTACCTGGTCCCTGCTGTGATGATCCATTCTGTTCCAGCGTCGATCGCTAAAAAAAAATACTCACCTTCTCCCCGCAGCTCCTCCGGACACGTCTATTGTCTTCTTTCTTCATCTGGCGAGTGCAGTGACGATCTGCATGAGGCGGGGCGGGAAATTCAAAATCCTTTGCATTAAACTCAATACAAAAAAGCTGTATTGAGTCCAATACAAAGAAATCCTTATATAATATATATATAATTGTATTATATATATATATTATATAAGCTACTGTACAGGTACATTACATTATACACTTTTTTTTTAAACTTTTTTTAAAGATTTTTTTTTATGTTAATTTTTGCAGTCAAATCCCGTGTTTTTCGGTTCGGGTCTATCCGAATTTGAACAGCCACATTCGGGTCGAATATAAGGACAACCCGAATTCGAAACACCAACACTAGTTCCAGCATCATTACAGGGAAAGTTTCTTCCCCTTTGAGTGGCGCACGGCTCCCCCGTTTATTCGCGGTCTGGAGTCAATGCATTGAGTGGTCCGCGAGATAGAAATGTTTGGGGACCACTGCTTTAAACAAAATTTACCCAATAGATCTCAATTATTCGTGCTACAAAATTAATATTTTAAATCCAACAAAACTTGTTTGATCTTGACTACTAAACACTAGCCTGATTTTACCATTAAGGTGCATGTCTAACCATATCAGTATGTGACATCTTACAACAGCAATTTACCATGAGCGTTGCCGGTTTAGAATCAAATGTGTGGTATAAATTGCCCTATTATACAGAAAATTCTCCTATTAAGCACACTCCTTCTAGCTTCATCTACATATGCTTGACAAAGTAGCACTGAAGCAGGCTTTATTTTTTTAGAATGAATCATGAAAATCTTTGGTGGTGGCCTCTTTTGTGGACCACACAGTTTGTAATCTCTTTGATATGCTCTTCTATAAGTTTAAACAAAAATTAGAAAATTGTCATCTCTTTTCCTAGTTTTAGTATTAGAACATGAGGCCAATCCGTATCACCTCAGCAGTAATGCTAACACAGTCTGGTGTGCAACACCTTTCTAAATTAACAGGATTAAAACATTGTTGGCTGGCTAGCATTCATTAGAGCATGCCATTGGCTTAGTGTATCTTCTTTTTTTGTTAGAAAGTAGTCACATTCAAAAGATTTATGGACAGTGGATGCGTATGGTGAGATAATTACAGGAAATGTATTTTCCAAGGTATCCAGGCAGATTTATTTATAGATCACTACTATTATTATTAGTTGAAACATCATAACCGTCACTCTAGTCATATCTCTTTACTATTAACATGCAATTATCCTTCTACTGAAATTTATTGGAAAAGATTTTCCTTTAGTAGGAGATAAGAAAATGCTCTAGACAGGAATTTCTAGGGAGCACATGAAATATTAGATTTCATTAGAGAATGGGAAGTTAAAAGCCATAAACACAAATTTGTTTTCAGCAGGGGAAATATGAATAGACACAAAGAAAATACAGTGGTAATTTATGGTTGGTGATAGGGGCCTTCTTAACTTGGTAGTCATTGAGAAGTGCGCGTAATCGCACTCCACAATCGGACGCAAAAACCTATTTATCAACAAATTTCGGACAGTGATAATATGCTGGCGTATTCTCCCACCAGTTATCAACTGAAATGATCGCTCGCTTCGAACCTTGCATCTCCGGTAGCTCGACACTGGCGTGCTTGCATTAAAAGTCACTGTTCTCCAAAACATCTTTCCAGTGGCACACATCTTTCACTTAGACCTAAATAAAAATGCTCGGGCTGTTCAAATGTTTCAAACATTTATATTAGGTGAGAAATAAGCATATTTTTAAATTACCTAATATTTTTAGGTTCAGAAAGAGTCAACTGATCTCAGCTCTTTACACAGGCGCCTATCTACCTATCTAAACACATACTATGCCGGACCCGAAGATCCGCTTGGTGATAAATTCCAGCGAGCTCTGGAGTGCGAGAGCTCGCTTTTGCCAGCGAACTAGATTTTTTCAACAAAAGTCACAGGCACACACACATTCTTGTTTGCTTCCTGCCGGACAGGCGAGGTTTTTTTTGCTGTTTTTTTTATTTTATCTGCAACCTTCAAATAAACCTGGCTACAAGTCAGCTTAACACTTATACCTCAGTGTGTGATCTGAATTGGATGAACCAGACAAGTGTCCTTTGACCCCAGCAAAGGCCATCCTGAGCTTAACCCCTCACAATATATACACACATGCACACACACACACACATTTATATTTTGACACATATATATTTATGTACATCAATAAAACAATTAAAATATATGTAAACACCTAAATAATGCATACAATCCAGCATTTAATTAGACATTAAAACATCTGTTCATTTTTAGGAGCACTTGACCCTACTTGTGAGCTTGGCATCAATGTGGTTTGATGTTGTGCTTGGCAACCTGGACCTCCTTCCATTACCAGCAGGTGTGTTAGAATGAGTATGCAACGCAGCTGGACAACTAATTGACAACCTGTTTGGACAGCTGCTGCAGCACAGTAAGTGTACCTGTTAGGGTACAATACTATACTTTACTATACCTCATTCTTTATAGGCAACTTAACAAAAAAAAACTTTTTGAACTATTTTTCTATCTAGATGAGGACTATTGCTGCATTTTACAGTTGTTCTCCTCTGACTAAAGCACCACTCTGACCCAGCAAAACTGGTAGGTACCCCAATAGTACCCTAACTTTTAAGGATTTTGACCAATTAATAAACATAACATTATTTACCAATTTTTTTTACTGGCATAGGCTTTAAATACTAGACTTTTTTTTTAGGTACACACATGTTACATCGATCAGGAAATTAATAAGTACATTCTGAAGTACAGATGTTCAATAAAAGCATTCAGTAACATATATTAAAGAGAGCTTTATAAACTACTGCAAAAACTCTTTTCTGTGGTTTAACAAGTCAAATTAGGATAGTATCATACATGTTTTAGAAGATCTACTTGGGTGGGCATTTACAAACACACATGGACAAAAACACACACAGGCTTAAGAACTGTTCTGAGATTTCACCACCTGCTCTAAAAATATACTATCAGATGTTAGGAAGAGAGCTAATAACATACTTGGTGCATAAAGGAACAAAGACTTTATGACTTGGGGTTTTTAACTCAGACTCTGCAATTAACAAGGCACACAAGCTTCTGTAAAGTATAGATTTCACATTGGAGTGTCAAACTTATTGTTTTTCAGCCGGCTAGAAATATAAAAGTTTCTGCTTAACAATTCCTGCCCCATTTATTGGATGGTTTAGGTTCCCATTTCCAGAGAAAAATATGCACAAACATTTTTAATTTATTCTATACATTTAAAACTATAAATGTATATTGAACCACATTAGAGAAGTAAAACAGTATATTTTCTAGTAGTCATTGAAACCACAACTAAAAATTACAGAGCTATTTGAAAAACATTGCTTTGCTTATCCTATTTTATAAGGGTATTTAAAACAAATATAGATTTTACATTTTCAGCTTTCCTTTGGAAATGATTTACTGTGGATGAAAAGAAGAAAAAAAAATGCACAAGAAGAAAAAAAGTTAACTTCTGTAGATTTCATTACCCAGAAACACCCAATTTTAGGGGCTTTGGTGAGTCTGAAAGATGTTGACTTCCCGAACTCTTATACTGTATGTTGTTACTTGATTTACTTTAAAAAGGAGGAATTTGTGGTTGGACTTAGTTCAAACGATTAACTCAGTTTGCATATGAAAGTGACAGAGAAAACAGTTTTGGTCAGTGCAAGGCTCCTTTTCAACAGCCACAAATGACGTAAATGTGGCAATACACTACGATTAATGGTGGACACAAGCTTTAGATAAATTAGGTGATATAGCTCATAACTTCTGTCTGGATTTGATTTTATGTTCGTTGGTGGTATGGAAGCCTGGCACACATACAAAAAGAATTCCTTGTCTCACATTGTGGTCAAGTATATATTTAGTTCTAACCATATCAAATATCTGATTTAAGTATGAACCAATCCTAGGGTGTCAGAGCCAAACCTTTAAAGTACATTGCGTGCATTTGTACCCAAATGGCTTACTCTACCTCTACAATGATCTGCTTGGTAAATTTTATTGGTTTTACTATTACATGATATTTATTGAATATAATAGTACAGCTGGCACACACACAAAATGTGTACATCCTTTCTTTTATAGGGATGCATTGCCCTTTCATTTATTTTATCGATGTACATTTAAAAACGATCCACTTGATGTAACAATTCTTATCAATATGTGTTTATCCATTAAAATGTCTTTGTTTACTGCATGTTATATATATATATATATATATATATATATATTTATTTAATATTATGCTTTAACTCTCCTTCTTAAAACACAAGCTTGTAAATTAAAAACATTGTACTATGTATGTGACTTAGATCATTTTCAATAGTTTCAAATATATATTTGGCCCTGGGGGCTAAACTGTATCCATACTCAAAAACAAAAATGTAATATAGGACAATATATGTAATATATTTTCTTTTTAGGCTTTTTATCTTTTTTGTTACCTAGTTAACCTACAATTATTACACTTCTTGTCCTAGGGCGACAGCACTCACTGATTGTAGTGTACCTATCTCTTTATTTAAACTACAAGGACCTTGTCCTGTTCTCATCTCCACTACATAGATGGAGGTCTTCAGGAGATCACAGAAATAAATGGTAAAGCTGATGAAGCAGAACTAAACTCCCATTGATATGGGATAGCTTTTGTTATAATCATGGCACACTCCTACCTATTAACAGCACTGTAGCACGTACTTCAGGTCCAGGATCCTGTCACGATGCATGTCCCAAAGCCACGATCTTTGATGATACATCTTTGCCAAAGGCTCTTCTAGGTCTATCATGATTCTCTTTGGCCACTGGGCAGCCACTGCTGATTTATGTTGTGCACCATAATTACATTGTCCCTAGCATCCAGGTCTATTGTTAGTCTAAATCTAGGTTTATTTGTAGCAGCTTGTATCACATAATTTTATCAATATTTTTATGGAAGGTAAAACTTAAAGGCCTGATTTATTAAAGCTCTCCAAGACTAGAGAAGATACACTATTATGAGAGAAACAAATCCAACAATTCCTATTGGAAGAAAATATTTTTGTTGCCAAATACCAGTTGACTGCTTTAATTGCTGGACAAAAACCTCAATTGTTTATAAAGCAAAAGTTACTGTATCCAGAACTCTTTCAGCTCTGAACTCACAACCCTGCGATCCGACCTGGGTTCTAGAATTGAAGAGGTGGAGCAGGTTGTGGAGGACCTCCTCAGCCATGTTCAGAATCATGCCCATACCCTTAAAGAGCACTCAGTCCTGCTACAGCAATTACTGTACCAACAGGATGATCCTGAGAACCGCAGCCGTCACAATATCAGGAATCTTCCGGAAGCAATTAATCCAAAGAAGCTACATGCGGCTGCTACTTCTATATATGGGATCTAAAGACATATTCCTCTTTCCTGATTCTCAGGGACTGGTTTTTATGTATACCACATTACTGTCATTTTCTGTAAATGTTATTACTTCAAAGGCTTTTTTCCTATATTTTCCACTCTAGGTTTCTATGCCTACCATTTTGGGTAGTGGTTGTTCTTAAGATTTTGTTCCAAGCTGATTGATAAATATTTTTAGTACTCCCCCTGTACTGCTTTTATTGGCTTGATCACTGAACGTTACACTAGCAAGATAATAGCTCAGGCCGGGTGGTGAAAGCCCCGCTCCAACCATCTGAATCACCCTAAGGGAATTTACACAGATGACTTGCGCTTACATCGTTTTGTATTGTATTTATGTGTTTGTCTATCTCCCCCCTCTTTTACCCTCCACCTTGCCCCACCTCTCTCTAGAGGGCCTTAAGCATTTGATATGGGTGTCCTGAATATCATCTCATAGAATGGTAAGGGGTTGAATACCCCTGAAAAGTGCTCCATGTTATTAGCAGATCTTCATAGACAATGGGCACAAGTGGCCTTTATTCAGGAGATGCATTTTCAGATACCAAAGTTGGGAAACAGAAAGTTCCCCATGGTTTATCATAGCTGCTCTGATGCTTCCAAATCCAACGGAGTCAGTATTCTGGTGGCCTCTTCGGATGCCTGGCAACATAGAGATCAGTTGTGCTGCCCGGAGGGCAGATTTGTTTTTGCTAAAGGTTCAATAGAAATCTGTGTGGTTTCTTTGCCGCGGTGTGTCTTCCCAACACCTGTCAGGCTACCTTTCTGGGTCAGACACTGGGGACCTTTTGGGAGGGCACTCTAATCCTGGGTGGACATTTTAATTTCACCCCTGACCCATTAATAGACTCGTCCCGTGTTGCCTGCAGCCTCCCCTCACGCAACTCTGATCATGAACTGAAAGTTCTTTCTAATTACCAGCTGATGGATGTGTGGCAGATTCTTCACCCAAATTGATAAGATCGGAATTTACCCATTATTTTCATGTCAACTCAATTCCCGAAAGTGAACCGCTTTCGATCCGGGAGGCCCATAAGGCCACTGTACGTGGCGCTTTTATTAAACATGGTGCCAGAACAGCACAATTGAGCTTCAGCTCTAATTTCTCAATGACACATCCCATAATTTTTCTAAGAACAAACATTCAAAAAGGAAAGTAAGAAGGGACTTTAAAGGCATACTTAATCGCATATTTTACTGACTGATGTTGCATAGAAAACAATGATTTACAGTTATATTTTGTACTTAAACCAACTTTAATAAAATGTTTTTAAAAATAATTTTTCCAGACTTATGTTTATGTTGTCCTGATTACATTGACATATCGGACTTTACCTCAACGCGTTTCATGACCTTGGTCACTTCCTCAGGAGGAACATAAAGTAAGTTCTAATATAATAGTACTCAATTAGAATCATATATATTTACATACAAATCCTCATAATACATACATTCACTTAGTGCCCCTGATTCATCAATAAAATCCTCGCTCGCTGGAAGCGCGAAAGTACGCGCGGCCAGCGATCGCGGTTTACCGCGGTCCGGACTCGAGTGCTCGTACACGCGCCTCCTCACTGCCAGCCGGATTCCTGCCTTCATAATAATGAGCAATAGGGGGCGCGAATCTTTCCAATTAAGGCGATTAGATTTCAGCTGCGCGATTAAGGAGGATCTGTTAAGCTCAATGGTGCCATCATAGCAATCTTAGCGCACATAAATGTTTAAACCATTTAAACAGCGCAAACATTTTTTTTTAGGGCTATGGGTAATATGTGTGCCAATAGAAAGAATGATTTTTTAGGGGAACAGTGACTTTTAATGCAAGCTCACCAGTGTAAAGCTGCCAGAGATGCGCGGCTCCGGCCTCAAGCTTTTTCAGTTGCTGAATAGCGCGACGGCGTACGATTTCGGATCGCGAATACGACTGCGCGAATACGACTGCGCGAGCGATCATCCGATTCTGCTTGATAAATCAGGGGCATTGTGTTCATTGCTTTCTTACATACCCCATGATTCAGTGGAATCAAACTCCTTTGGATATTCCAGTATGCACAGAGTGAGAGACACAGTAGACACGGTAGAAACACACACTTGTAACACGCATCCACAGGTAGCTCTTAATATTTTGGATTTTGGAGATCCTTTTAGTACAAATAAATGTTTTTCATTTTACTATATTTATTTAATAATGGATTTCTTTCATTGTTTTGTCATACATTGTTATTAATTAATAATGAGTTCATATTTTTGACTTAACGACCATATTTATTCCATTAATAAACAGATCAATTGTGATTCAATGCTAAAAATGTCATATTCTCATTTCAATCCCTTAGTTATTCATATAGACATCCCCTATCTGCCCCTAGTAATAAAAGAGCCTCTAGGTTTTAAACAAATTTCTCCAACTTGAATAAATATCAAAAATGATAATAAAAATAACCCATAATTCATCATATATATCACATTTCCAAACACCTTTCCATTCCCACTAGCCATCCATTTATTAGTGAATCTCCATGCTTGGGGCAGAACCAGCCATCTCCCCCAGCCCATACAAACATCCAACCACCAATTAATCATATCAGTGACCACTGTATATATGACTCTCATATTAACCACCTGGGCGTTACACTGATGTCTAGATTTCTGTACCAAAAGCGGTACACTGTTTTTCATGAAATTTTCTTTTTTAATTGTAGACCTGTAACTTACAGAAATATGTCCGAACAAGGGTCTAGTAGATATCATAAATATAAAAAAAAGTTTGAAACACGATCATGTAAAAAAAATAAAAAAAAATTTACTTTTAATAGAATTAAATAAAAAACACAAAAATCAGCTTAAACAAGAATACATAAATAAATAAAAAATACTGAAAATGCAGGGGCGTGGCCTGGCGGGCTACTAAGATGGATGCTTGATCCGTGTCCTCCGCTGGCGCCGATTACAATCCGTGGCATCCCCGACAGCAGCAGATGTTATCATGGGCAAACAACGTAGGGCGAGAGTGGGGAAGCTTCCCCCCACCCGAGCGCCGCAACAGTTCTCGCTTCAGCCCTCCATACGGGCTTACATTGGGGATCCCTCTCCGGCCTCCTCCCCGGCATCTAAGATGGCGCTGACTCCTTCCCTGCACACGTGGCAGCGGGGAGAGAGAGAACGGAGCCCAGCTAACACAGAGCAGCAGCCGGCAGATCGCTACTCGGATGACAGGGAGTCATCATCTTCTCCCCCTCCCAGCCCGGATTCTCCTCCACTGGAACCAGTGAGTCACACAGATCACAATGGGGACACCTGCTCTCCCACAGCTTCCCCCACCGGGATGAATGCCCACCTAGCTGACACCCGGGATTCAATTAGAGGAACAGGGGGGTCTACAGCTCGTTCAAGCGGCCCCCATATATCTAAGCAGGCCACTTCTCCTGAGGAGATCGGGGATATTCAGGAGCCAGGCTCCCCCTCAGGTTCCTGGGACCCCCCCTTTGGGTGCCCCCTCAGTTTTTGGTGGAGATTTGCTGATAGCATCACCTGGCCTAAAGGCCTGGCCAGGCCCTAATATGAGGAGAGAGAAAAATCATAGCCTGTTGGATGATTGCCCCAACCCCCCATGGCAACATTACTTACAATCCTTACCTACTAAGGACGATTTCCAGAAATTAGCGGCATAGGTCCAGGCGACATGCCGCTCTGAAATTGGGGTCCTGCGTGCTGATTTGCATTCCTTGGCTGTTAGAGTTGATGACCTGGACGAAAATGTACAACTTGCCAAAGAGGATATTACAATGCTCTCACGCAAAGTAGGGGATAACGACCAGAAAATAAGAGAGCTTCAACGTTCGCTTGAGGATCTGGACAATAAAACTAGAAGAAATAATATTAGGGTACGGGGCCTCCCTGAGGCAACTCGAGACTCGGATCTTAAAGCGGTCCTGCAAGCCTTTTTTCCAGGGTGCTGGGGAGCCCATCCTCCCAGGAGGTACAAATATCCAGAGAATTCCGTACATCCAAGCAACCTGGGACTGTAGCCAGACCTCGAGATGTTATCTGCCAACTAATGGATGTGGATCTGAAGGATGCAATCATGACCACTGCTAGAAATATGCGCAATCTTGAATTTGATGGAGCCCCATTGCAGCTTTATCAGGATCTGTCCTGGCATACATTACAGCAACGCCGTTTACTTCAACCCCTGCTGACTGTGCTCAGAGATCAACGTATTCCATATAGATGGGGATTCCCGTTTAGCCTCTCAGCCCACCATGAAGGGAAAACGGCCTCACTGCGGTCTCCAGAGGACTTGCCCTCTTTCTGCAGTGCTTTGGGATTATCCCGCCCTAAACTCCCGGGTTGGGAGCGAGAGGAATTATTGCGACCCCGCTCCCCACCATGGCAGACAGTGGCGCCCCGGAAAAGATCCAGGGGCAACCATCGGGGCTCCGCATCTCAGACTGATCGTTCCCCTAACCAACATCGCTGACATATTGAACTGGTATCTTGCAAAATGCCTTTCTTGTGTTTTAATTTTTGTTAAAGCAATGGACTAATGTCTTGCAAAATGCCCTTTTTGAGATGCTATCTTTGTTTGTTATGTTGGAGCTGCTCTGGTCACTCTTTCTAAAGGTCTCCCATATCTGGTTTACACCTCTATAACGCAAATCGCTACCTTATGGTGGCTTGGCCTATTACACGCTACACCTTGCCTCATATTGGGTTTTTCATTACACTATTGGTCCTCATAACCTTTTATTTGTGCATCTCACTATGGTTTCTAATTGATGTGATACTGTTTTTATAACTGTCTTGCCCAAAAGCTTTACTATATGTACAGTTTTGCTCTATTATTGAAATGTCTGGGTACACCGAGGTCCTGGGGGGGGTTCGGGCCGATCCCCAACTTTTGGTGGGGCGGTCCTGTTCCTCACCCTAGAGGCCTGATACTTATTGTGGTCGGCGCTGGCCGGCACCATTCTGTTGTTGATGGGACTTACTGATTGGCGTCCTCTGGCCCTCTGGTTCCATGATCCTTCTGGGGGGATTCGTGCATCCGCCAGGCGCTTTTGTCCCCTGTCCCCATCTTGTAGACGGTCGGGACCGGCGGATGCTGACTCCTTCCCACTTGCCGTTTGGCGAGTACTCACCTATTGGTTTAAATGTTATTACTTTTGTTTTTCGGTTTTATTTCTTGATGTTATGGAGGTGTTTTGTGACCCCGTTTCCTTCCTCCCCTTTCCTGAATGTGACATGCTGTGGAACAGAATTTGGCTATGGATACTACTCTGCGGGTTTTCTATTGGCTACTGTCATGCATGGCTGATCTTGGGTGTGGCATTTTGGTCTTCTAGTGCTCCCTATGGCTACTAGGATATTATCTTTTAATGTAAAGGGTTTAAACTCTAACAAGAAGTGAAAACTGGCCCTGAGAGAGTTCAAACATATAGCTCCAGATATTGTATTCCTGCAGGAGACCCATTTAGATAGATCTGGTACTTTTAATTTTGCCTCTGGACTTTACCCTCAGACGTATCTTGCTAATTCCCTAGGCAAGAAGAAGGCTGGAGTGGCAGTCCTCTTAAAGGACTCCCTCAAATTCACGTTGTCCCGCTCTATTGTAGATTCTGAAGGGAGATATATTATTTTAAATGGTGCGGTGCATGGCGTGCCTACTACACTGTGTAACATTTACGCCCCTAACACCAATCAAATTCTCTTTATCAGTAAAGTATTTTCCCGCCTTCAAGATTTCACCCATACCTTTTTGATAGTGGGGGGAGACTTTAATTTAATTTTCTCTCCCTCTAGGGACAGACATACCCTGTTCCGTTCTCAGCCTTCGGCGCAGGTGTCCAAACAGTCCAGGGCTTTTAGGCAATTACTTAGAAAATACCAGCTTTATGACAATTGGCGGATCCACCACCCTTCCGGGAGACAGTACTCTTTTTACTCCCCCCCGCACAGTACTCATACCCGAATTGACTACCTTTTCACTAACCTTCCTCTCCTGAGGAACAGTATTTCCGTGGAGATACATCCAATTACTTGGTCTGACCATGCCCCCTTCACGCTGGATGTGACCCTCTCCCCCAAATCAGTGAGAATTTGTCACTGGAGACTAAATGAGTACCTATTGAAGCATCTAGACTCTAAATTGTCCCTAATGACAACGATAAAAGCCTTCTTTAGAGAAAATGAAGGCACTGTAGCCCATAACTCCACGCTCTGGGAAGCTCATAAAACAGTATTCAGAGGACATTGTATAGCCCTGGGTTCACGCCTTAAGAGGGACTCTAATCTCCAGCGGACACTTGTGACACAGGCCTTAAAGTCTTCTGAGGCAAAATACTCAACGAAACCATCCCTGGGCCTTTTGCGGGAATTAATCACCCTCAGGTCTAGGCTGCGGGCTCTGGAACTGCGGAAGGTTAGTTGGTGGATGTAACGTACTCGCCAACAATACCACTATAAAGGTGACAAAGTGGATACACTGCTAGCTCATAAACTGAGGGACATGCAGGTCCGCTCTTTTCCTGGAGCGGTTAGAGATGAGAACGGGAAGGTGCGGTACGATCCCTCCCAAATCGCCTCCTGTTTTGAGGCCTATTATTCAAAATTATACCAAACGGTTCACTGCGCCCAAGCTCCTTTGAGTAATTCACTGAGACCTAAAATAGACTCGTACCTGGCACAGGTTGCCCTTCCTAGGATTGAGTCGGACCATCTGGAGCAATTTAATAGTCCCATCACAGAAGAGGAGCTCACAAAAATTATTGCCCAATTGCCTTCCTCTAAAGCTCCTGGCCCTGATGGGTTGCCCTACTTTTACTACAAAACGTTCCTGCCAGAGCTCTCCCCATATCTCCTGAAGCTCTTTAATGATTTTATGAAGGGCAAGTTGATCCCCCCCTCTATGCTGGCTTCTCATATAACAGTGATACCGAAACCGGGCAAGGATCCACTGGATTGTTCGAGTTATAGACCGATAGCCCTTCTCAATGGTGATTTAAACATTTTTACAAAATTCTGGCCTCTAGGTTGTCCAGGTTCCTTTCCTCTCTCATCCATGGAGATCAAACTGGCTTTATTCCATACAGACAAGCGGGTGACAATACCAGACGAGTTGTCAAGATTATTGATATCATTAATAAACGAAAGACCCTGTCTCTGATTCTCAGTCTGGATGCCGAAAAGGCCTTTGATCGCCTCAGTTGGCCCTTTATGTTAGCCACCCTGGATAAAATGGGCTTTACAGGTCCCTTTGTTAAGGCGATTACATCTTTATATACGGCTCCTTCGGCCTCGGTCAAAATGCCCCATGCCTTTTCCGCTATGATTTCTATCAAAAATGGAACGAGGCAGGGGTGTCCATTATCGCCCCTACTCTTTGCCCTGTGTATAGAACCATTGGCAGCCTGCATCGGCTCCAACCCTAGTATACATGGAGTGCCCGTAAAAGGGAAACCATATAAGCTTTCACTATACGCTGATGATATCCTCTTGACTCTCTCCCAACCGACTGTCTCCCTCCCCAATTTATGGAAAGTACTGGAAGATTACGGTGCAGTCTCAGGATTTAAGATTAATTGTTCTAAAACAGAGGCTTTACCACTCCACATCACCTCAACGGAGCTACAGGCCCTGAGGGACTCTTTCTCTTTCACCTGGCAAGCGGGCTCTCTCAGCTATCTGGGGACCCAAATTACCTCCACATACTCTCAACTGTACTCCCACAACTTTCCCCCGTTATTAAGGGAGGTGAATAACTTTCTATCTAAATGGAAAGCACATCCTTTGTCGCTGCTGGGTAGGATAGCCTCTGTGAAGATGATGCTTCTCCCTAAAATTTTATATTTATTTGAGACACTACCAATCAGAGTCCTGTCTCATGTACTGAAAAAAATTCAAACTGACTTTATGCGCTTTATCTGGGCCTACAAAAGACACAGGGTACCTAAACATATTGTTTGTGCTCCTAGGGAGGGGGGAGGACTGGGAGGCCCGGATATTCACAAATACTATCTGGCGGCCCACCTGCGGCATGTTTTGCAGTGGACATCCCCTCACCCTCCTAGTATCGGTGTAGAGTTGGAGGGGGAATGGATAGCCCCTATTCACCCCAATGTCATGCTGTGGAGCTCCTCCTTATTACTAGCGGAGTCGGACCTAAAGGCCCCGATGGTGTTTACGAGGAGCATATGGAGGTCCTGCAAGGACAAATTTGGCCTGGTATCCTCAGCCTCGAGATTAACCTCTATAATTCTAAACCCACAGATTCCAGATAGTCTGTCTGGTTCAATGTCAGGCCCCTGGAGGGATAGAGGTCTATTCCAAATCAGATTCTAGATCCAATTGAACGGCGGTTGCTCTCTTTTACTGAACTCAGTGACAGAGTGGAGCTCCCCCGCACCTCTTTCTACGCATATAAGACATTATATTTTGTCTCTTCAACCTACGGCTACCTTCCAGCCCCTCACTGTTTTTGAAAGATTGTGCATGGAAGGCCCCCTTTCTAAAGGTACAATTTCGGCTATTTATCGTATACTTCACACCTCTACACAGGGGTTATCAAATAAGTTTGGCTATATGCTCAAATGGGAGGAGGTGCTGGGTCGATCCTTACCCCCAGAAGATTGGTTGGACATCTGGGAAGCCGCACACAAACGTTCTCAATGCACTTTATATAAAGAAAATCAGTATAAAATTCTGCTCAGGTGGTACCACACTCCGGCAGTTCTGCACCGACTGTTTCCTGATGTAGACCCTTCATGTTGGAGATGTGGAAAACATAGAGGTATGATAGAACATATATTTTGGTTCTGCCCTCTTATCCAGCCGTATTGGTCACGGGTTAATGATTTATTATCAGCTGTGGTCCAGCATCAGGTCCCATTAGACCCCCTCTCACACCTCCTAGGTCAACCCTCCCCAACATTGCCTAACGTGTCTCGCAAACTAGCAACTCATGTTCTAGTTGCAGCACGAACACTGATCCCCACTAGATGGAAGACGACTATGCCTCCTTCCATGGGTGATCTTCATGCACGGATCCAAGAGATTCGTCTAATGGAGTACCTTACGGCGCTCCTTAGAAATACAGTGGATAAATTTGAGGTGGTCTGGGAGGCTTGGGACCGTTATTATGCTAACTTGTCCAATTGACCCTCCAGTCGTTCTTCTTGTTGGCTATTGTCACAACATCTTTCATTGTTCCTACCTCCTTTCTATTTTTTTAAAAATGGTTATATTATACATTATGTCTGTGACATGGTTATTGGCTGTTTGAAATTCAGCTGTGTTCTGTTCTGGTTTAAGATTGTTAATTTCCCTTTGTGTAACTTCTCTTCCCTTCTGTACCCTATTATAAAACTTTTCAATAAAAATACAATTTCAAAAAAAAAATACTGAAAATGCAATAATTTGGTATACTGTATAGTAATATATTTTTCTAAAACACCTCCCTAGTGTCCAACGTCACAAAGCTATAGACAAAACTACATAAATATATTTTGTATTATTTTGTATTGGATTGGATACAGGACTTTGTATTGAATCCAATACAAAATATTTGAATTTCCCGCTACGACCCCCATCGACGGGCGCACGCACGGACATCATTAGGAATCGCCGAGGGGCGCATACGCGAACGCCGGGTATTCTAATTCTTTCCAAACTTCCATGCAAAAAGTGTTAAATTTTTTGCATGGAAATTTATTTTAGATTGTAGGCTATAATGCACCGAATTACCGCATAACTCGCCGAAATATGTCCAAAATTTTATAAATTTAATAATAAATTTTTTTTCTATAAAACATAAAAAAAAAATCTTAAAAAAAAAATGTGTAAAATGTAATGTATGTGTACAGTAGCTTATATAATATATATTAAATACAATTATATATATAATATATAAAGATTTCTTTGTATTGGACTCAATACAGCTTTTTTGTATTGAGTTCAATACAAAAAGTTATTTGAATTTCCCGCCTCCCGCACCGACGCATGCAGCGACGTCACCGGGAAACTCCGGAGATCGTCACTGCACTCGCCGGGAGAAGAAGCAAAAGAGAGGATGTGTCTGGAAGAGCTGCGGGGACCGGGTGAGTATATTTTTACAATTGTAATCCGATTGTCATACAATGTATGACAATCAGATTACAATACAACGTTTGTTATCCACCTGAAAAAAGTATGGGTTTAACGCTTTTTGCAAGTGTTATTACCCCGTACCAAGGTCGGGTTTACCGGCCAGGTGGTTAATTAATTCCTCTTATAGATGCACGGCATACCAGCAAACATTAAATAGAGCTATATCGTTTCAGCTTAATCCCTGTTTAGTCCTGTTAGAATGTTTCTCTTTGAAGTTTTCCACAGTAAGCTTCCACCAAGCTGCCTCTGTTTGATTAAAAAATCAAGAAGGCGCCATCCTGGAAGAAGGAAAACACACACAGCAGAAAGGGCAAATGATTCCTTTGTAAAGTACAGAATTTATTCAATAGAAAATGAACAAAAAATTATATTGAATACAAAAATCATGTAGCAGAACTCTGTTCTGCCAATTCTGTTTATCAATGTCTCATAGACCATATAGTGGTCATTCATTCATTTAGTCCAGGATACTTATTTGCTTTTAAATCAAAGATCCACTTAGTCTCTTTTTGCAATATAATTTTATCAAAATCCCCACCCCTAGGATCTGGGAAGTTGGTTTTAGTACAAAATAAAAACTGTAAATCATTGTTTTCTATGCAACATCAGTCAGTAAAATATGTGATTAAGTATGCCTTTAAAGTCCGTTCTTCCTTTCCTTTTTGAATGTTTGTCCTTAAAAACATGGTGCCAGGTTAAAGAGGGAACACCAAAAAGAAATAGTGGACACCAACAAAACACTGCCTTTGAACTCTCCCATAAAGCCACTTTAGAGGACACGGAGGCCAGAGAATTGCACGCTCTCCATGAGTAACTCTCCCTGGTTTGCCTTGAAAAAGCCAAGGCTGTGTTAACCAGATGCAAGTGCATGTTTTATAAACATGGCAACAAATGTGTCGGAATGCTGTCCAATGCACTCTGGACACAAAAGGTCCAGGTCATTCATACCGTTCCTCACGGACAGTTATGGGAAGAAACTTTTCTATACTAATTATATAGCAGAGGCCTTCCGCAAATTCTATGAGAATTTATATAACATTTCGGACCCCCAACCCCCCTCTGGGACGGATGAAAGGCTTAGAACCATTTAGGTTTTCCTCTCTAAATCGGGCCTACCTTCACTAGCCTTAAAGGGAACTCCCACGGGCAAAACTCCAGGTCCTGACGGCCTGCCACACTCATACTACAAGACTTTTCAGGGTATTCTGGATTCTCATTTGGTGCATGTCTATAATACCATTCTGAAGGGAGTAGGTTCTGCCTGGATTCCATACAGGCTACAATCACTGTCATACCCAAAAAAGGCAAAGACCCTTCACTTTGTGCTAATTATCGTCCCATCTCCCACCTTAACCAGGACTTCAAACTCTTCACCAAAATTCTTGCGACTAGACTGCTTAGGGTCATGCATGGCCTTTTTCATAATGACCATGTAGGATTGAAGCCAGGGACAACACAACCAGGGTTCTAAATTGGATACACTACGACCAAGCCAGAAATATCCCTTTAATGTTATTATCCACTGATGCTGAAAAAGCCTCCGACCTTGTTTATTGGCTTTTTATGAACCAAACCTTGACCCATATCGGTCTCGGGCCACACATGTTATCCTGGATCCGTGACATAAATTCACATCCCAATGCCACGGTTAGATTGAATGAGGTACATTCAGCTCCCCTGCATGACTCCAATGGCACAAGACAAGGCTAGCCTCTATTGCCATTATTATTCATCTTTACGCTACAACCTCTGCTCCATACCATCCGTGCTTCCGGAAACATTGAAGGTTTAGACTTGGGAGCCGAGAATCAGATTATGCGAAGTTTGCCATAACCAAGCTTAAGATCTCCCTGCCAAACCTCATAAAAAGCCCTTGGTGACTATGGCTTACTATGCAATTTAAGGATTTATTATGCCAAATCGGCGGCACTAGATAATTCATTACCAGTAATTATATTATGCCATTTGAAGAGCTATTTTGCCTTCAAGTAGGAACCTCATTCAATCACACATCTGGGTACTGTGATACCCAGAGACCTATCTGAAATGTTTTCAGAAAACTACCTTCCCCTTCTCTCCACGCTACATGCAGATTTGCAGAGGTGGGATAAAACGCCATTCTCCTGGATTCTTGGGTGGACTAGTATCATTAAAATGAATATACTCCCCAGGTTCTTATATATTTTTCAAGCCCTGCCAGTAAAGGTCCTGGGTTCCTTTTTTAAGACCCTTACTTCTAAAATCTTTAGGTTTATCTGGTGGAACAAATCCCCACAGATTTGTAGAACACTACTTATGAGTTGGGGGTTCCTAGCTTTTTTCACCATTATCTAGCGTCGCACCTGGCACGTATACTTGATTGGTGTCGCAATTCAGGTCTAAACAGTGTGTGATGCTGGAACAATCTTTCTCCCCTACACCTCTCCCTCTCCTGCCATGGCTGCCACCTTCGTCTATTTCATTGCTTAAGTTACACCCCACAATTAGTTATACATGGGGGATTGTTGCACAAAGTTTCCACAGATTGAGTCTCTCCCCTTCCCCATTACCTGTTTCAGATTCTGAGCAACCTGTCCTTCACCCCCTGGATGCAGGATAAGGTGTTCTTGGCTTTATTGTCTGCAGACATCTGCAGAGCATCTGCAGAGCACAACAGTTTTTGCAATCCGAGAAATGGATGGGGAGGTTGGAACTAAGTGACAGATCTGGTAACTATATTTTGGGTTTCTGAAGATCAGTACAACTTTCCACCAATCTGTTCTACCAGCAGCGGAATATCCTTTGAACAACTGTGTGTGGTTAGGGGAGGGATCCGGCTGTATATGGGCTTCTACATTCCATGCCCCCAGAATACACCCCTAACTACCTTCTATCTTGGGAGTCCGATCTAGGTCTTACATTGTCCTCAGAACATTGGGAAAGGATTTTATATTGGACACATAAAGCGTCCATTAGTAGCAGGTTCCAGGAAACCAGTTGTAGAGTCTTGTCAAGATGGTATCGCACTCTGGAGAAATTACACCAGCTACTCCCCTGTGTGTCTGACAGGTGTTGTAGATGTCAGACAGAGCTAGGATCCTTACTGCACATTTTCAGGGAATGACCTAGATTGCCGCATTTTTGGTCATTAATTAGGTTTATTGCTCAGCAGATTTCAGATCAAAATATCCCTGATGAACCTGTCTTTTTTCTGTTTCAGCACAACTCATTTCCCCTAAAAATGTACAAACACTCTGTGATTAGACATTAGTGTTGGTCGAATAGGTCACTATTCGATTCGACCGATATTCGGCCCAATAATGCATAATTATTCGGGTCGTCGAACATCGAATTCGAACACTATTAAAGTCAATGGGAGGAAAAATTCGGGTTTTTTTCAGCACTGTGTAGAGCTTCTACAGCCTCCAAACAGGTGTAAAAAGATACATTATAAAAGGATACATAAAAAGATAAAGATACATTGTAAATAGATAAATAAAAAGATACATTATGAAAAGATACATA
>NC_092863.1:26415532-26431458 GCF_032062135.1 Pyxicephalus adspersus
ATGTCATTGTCGGATAACCTGTAAAAAATAAAAAAAGAACAAGTTTAAAATAAAAATCACATACGAAATAAATAATTTAGGATTTTTTTTTTTTCCTCACAAATTTTTGCTGTCGAATCCCGTGTTTTTCGGGTCCGGTCTACCCGAATTCAAACAGCCATATTCGGGTCGAATATAGGGACAACCCGAATTCGAACATCAACACTATTAGACACCCCATTGTAGCAGCCGCTTACTGGCAGAAGCTAGAATCACCTCCTGTTCGCCATTGGTTGCAGCGGGTCAAAGAGATCCACCATATGGAGGATCTTACCTCTTCCATCCGGGGGAACGGCAGGAAAGTCACGAATGCCTGGTTCTACTGGTCTCAATTTGTCAACTCAACGGAGTATCATAGCCACTTAATATTATGTTCTACTGCAGAGAGCACCCACACTCTCATATCTCCCTTTACTGGTGCATATGTGCCTTTCAGGCCTTCATCCCAAACCCCGACTTCCTATGCCAGGCCAAGGAGGCCACATGTTACTACTATCTAGGTAGTAGATATCAATTTTCATAAGCTCAAAGATACCATAGTTAAGTCATTATTGGCTAAACATGATTGCATTATGCCATTTTATCCTGCATTGACTCAGGCCTACATGGCCTACAGGCCTCATTGTTATTACCTGTTATCCTGGCTCTCCAATGTTTTCTTTTTATGTAATTGTTTGGGTATTTTTTGCATTCTATTTTTCCATAATATACCTGCACCTTTGTTTTACCTATGCAAAAGTTTTTAAATGCTCTACTCCCCCATCCCCTTTTATGAAAACCTAAATAAAGAATGTTTAAAAAAAGGTCCAAAAACTCCAATCAACACCAATTCTAAAACAATGTCAGCAAACTCTATAGTCCATCAAACACCAACAGACTAGACAACGAGGGGTTAACACAGGAGCTGGACAGAGGAAACACTAAATTAAGCCACAGGTCAAACAGGAACTAGTTGCACGAACACTAAGTTCAGTCTGTGAGCTAACTACATAGCCAGGGCTGATGAAGAGGCTATTTTCTGATTGGCCAGCGTCATGGATGGAGTTGATAAAGCTTGGAAACAGAGGCACGCAGCATCAGAATTGCCCGCATGCGCAGGAGAGAGATGCCAGTGATTTAGTGAGGAACAGATGTGACAGCAACAAGCCAGTGATTTATTTTAAATTAAGAAATAGAGCAAAATATACATTATACATATCATATTTACATAGCTACCTAGTAAGTCAGGTTGAAAAAATCAAAGTCCATCAAGTTCAACCCCTAGGGAAATAAACATATACTAGATAAAAAAAACCCTGGTACATTTTGCTCCAGCAGAGTAAAAAATTCCTCTCTGATTCCAGGAGGCAATCAGATGTTCCCTGGATCAACAGTCTGTTATCTTTACTTTAAATTTTAAATACCCAGTTACAGTTGACATTCGGCCACCGATAATCCGTTTACTTCAGTTTCCCGGCATGAATTTTAGATCGCATATTCAATACAGGGATTGCAGTACCGTGTTTGGCCACTAATATTTTGGTGCTGTTCTGCAGAAACACTTGCTTGCTAAACTAAATACATGCTGAGACAACCCTGCTGCCTGCTCCCTGGAACTGTGCCAGATGTTCGCGGTGCTGTGAGAGGAAGGCTGCCTGTGTGTGGAGGTGAGTATTAAAAAAAAAAATCTTGAATTTTCCAAAATCCTCAGGTCCCGAGGTTGCCGGATTTTTGAAGGTCAACTGTATATTCTGTTCTTCAAGAAAAGCATCTAGTTTTTTCCTAAAGCAATCTATAGAACTTGCTGAAACTACTTCCTGAGTGAACCTATTCCACATTTTCACAGACCTTACAGTGAAGAATCCTCTCCTTATTCGGAGCTTAAACTTCTTTTCCTCCAGACACAAAGAATGCCCTCTAGTCCTTTGTAACAATCTTAAAATCGTAAATAGTTGGGAAGAAAATTCTCTATATGGATCATATATATATTTATATTGGGTGATCATATCCCCACTTAAACGTCTCTTCTTAGGGGAGAATAGAATTAGTTCAGCTAATCTCCCTTCATAGCTGAGCTCCTCCATTCCTTTTACTAGTTTAGTTACGCTTCTCTGCTCTCTCTCCAATTCCACAATATCCTTTTTGTGAACTGGTGCACAAAACTAGACTGCATATTCCAGAAGTGATCTGACCAATGCTTTGTACAGGGGCAGGATAATGTCTTAATCTCTGCACCCTTTTCCTCTTTTAACACAAGAAAGTACTTTGCTAGCTTTAGATATTGCAGCCTAGCATTGCATGCTATTATTAAGTATATGATCTACCAGAACCCCCAGATCCTTTTCAATTCCTTACTCCCCCAAATTTATTCCCCCTAGCACGCATGTTGTTTGCCTCCCAAGTGCATAACTGTACTTTTCTCAATTTTTAAATGTCATAGCATATAGACATCCTGTATGCACCTAATTCCATTACCATTATCCATTAGTTTGGTGTCATCTGCAAACACAGAAATAGTACTTTTAATCCCAAACTCTATCACTTATAAAGATGTTAAACAGTAAAGGTCCCAACACTGAACAATGGGGTACACCAATAATAACCTTAGACCATTCAGAGTATGAATCATTAATTACTACTCTCTGAATGCAGTCTTTAGGCCAGTTCTCTATCTATACCGATTGGCTTTTCTTAGTCTATTGACCCTAACTTACATATTAACTGTGTGTGGTACACTACCACAGATATTAACTGGTACACTATATCAACTGCTACTCCACTGTCTACCTGTTTACCTACCTACTCATAAAAAGAGAGCAAATTTGTTTGACAACTTTGGCCTTTCCATGAATCCATGCTGACTATCCCTTATTATATTATTTTCTAGCAGAAACTCCTCTATGTGGTTCTTTATCAAACTCTCTAGGACCTTTCCAACTATGGATGGTAAACTTACCGGTCTGTATTACTTGGTAATGACTTTGCTCCCTTTTTGAAAATAGGAATCACATTGGCCTTACGCCAACCCACTGGTACCAAGCCACTGATTTAGGAGTCGCCTAAAATTTAAAACAATGGCTTTGAAATAACTGAGATCAGCTCGTTGAGGATACGTGGATGTAATCCATTAGATCCTAGTGCTTTGTCAACCCCAATTTTGCTCAACTGTTTCTCAATCATACCAATTTTGAGCCATTGTATTTCATTTAAGGCAGTGACATTGCTACTAGCAAATTGGACTTGAGCTCTGCCATTTTCCTTTGTGTACACAGAGCTAACAAAAAGTGTTTAGTAAATCTGCCTTTTGTTTATTCCCAGTGACCAACCCAGAGGCATCCTTTAGGGGCCTACATGCTCAGAACTAATCCTTTTGCTTTTAATATATTTAAAAATATTTTGGGGGTTTGCTTTACTTTGCTTTGCAATCTCTTTTCATTTTAAAGATTTGCATATTCCATCTCATTTTTACATCTTTTGTTATATTCTTTATAGTTTTCAAATGATGAAGTTGATCCTTCATTTTTATATTTTTGGAATGCCCTTTTCTTGTTCCTTATGGCTTTTTTAACAATGGCTGTGAGCCACATAGGTTTCAATTTTAGCCTCTTAAACTCATTACCAATTGGAATATATTTTTAAGTGTGCTTTTGTAGAACAGACTTGAAACATTCCCATTTCTGTTCTGTGTTCTTTGAGGACAATATTCTCTCCCAGTCCAAGTCACAGAGAGACACCCTTAATAATGGAAAATTTGCTCTTTTAAAATAAAATGTTTTTTATCTTTCCTGTTTTTGCTTCCTGTTTACAGCTTATATTAAATGAAATCATAATATGGTCTCTGCTACCCAGATTCTTTTTTATATGCACATTGGTTATAAGCTCTGCATTGTTAGAAAGAACTAGGTCCAGCCGATTATCATTTCTAGTTGGGGCTTCAATAAACTGTGCTAGTAGTTGATTCTATATTTCTTCCTTAGCACTCGGGGGCCTATTGCAGACTCCAATAATTAACTGTGTATTATGCATCCTTATATTCAACTCCACCCATACTGTCTCAACTTCATTGTTTCCTCATCAACAATTTCTTCTTTTACATTCACTTTCAAATCACCTCATACATACAGACATACACCACCACCTTTTTGTTTGGCTCTGTCTTCGAAAGAGAGTATAACCAGGAATATTGACAGCCCAGTCATGTGAAGAACAAAGCCAGGATTCAGCAATACCAACTAAGTCATATTGTTCTTTATTCATTAAGGCTTATAACTCCCCTATGTTTGCCAGACTTCTAACATCTATTACATAGATATTAAAAAAAATAATAGTATGTTTTAATTCATAAACAGATGTCTTATAAACTGAAAACCAATGTATTGAAGAGCAAGTATACATCAAGATGTACTCACATACCTACAGTATTCAGTTAGCTGCATGATAAAGATGGAGTTGCAGGTTTAAAAAGGGCATTTATATGTCAAGGTATACTCACTGTATCTACAGTTTGTGCTTTATAATGAAGAAGGACAAGGACAGCAAGTGAAATATAACCCATACAACATTTAAGTTCTCAAAACTTCTTTGTGAAATATTAGTATATTACACATCTGCTCACACGGTAGCTCACTGCCAAATCAGTCCTTGTGTCCTGGAGATGACAGAGCACTACTAATTTTTAGCAGTGGTGAGAATTTAGACAAACAAGACAAACGTGTAGCACTTACTGTGTCTCCTTTGGTGATTGTAATTTTTATGTCTTTAAGGACATCATTGCCAACCCTAAATATCGTATATAGGTAAATGAAGAGAGAAAGAAAAGGGTATTTTCAGCAAAATATGTGTTGTATTACCTCTCTAGCGGTACATTTCTTTTTGGTTTTATGTCTAAAAGCAGTACATTGTCTTTCTTGAAATTTTTTTTTTACAGTATAATATAATAGTATGAGTATAATAAAGTTTGAAACACAAAATCATGTAAAAATAATAAAAATATTAAATAAATAAATAAAAAAAATATATAAGCAAAGGATGTGGGCATGCCCTCATCTCTCTTATTAATATTTATTATTATTAAACAGGATTTATATAGCGCCAACATATTACACAGCGCTGTACATTAAATAGGAATTGCAAATGACAGACCGATACAGACAGTGATACAGGAGGAGAGAACGCTCTTCCACTACTGTCCCCATACAACCTTATGCTCATTTAAGAAAAAAACAAGAAAAGACAAGAAGAGAAGCTTAACCTCCCAAAAAAACAGAGAAAGGTAGAAAGTAAACCCCTCCCTTTCACGCTGAGGGAGACAGAGCCACTAGGGAGTGCTATGGCTTGCACATGGTGTGAGCCCTGAAATGGGCCAAGGCACAGAGTCTAAGCAGTAACCAGGTCTTCTCCAAAGCCTCTGATGGTGAGGATGTCGCAGGTTACTGCCAGGTTGCGGTTTTTGGGCACACCAAGGTGGGCAATAGGAAACACGGTACCAAATCCCAAAGTAGAGGAAGGCCGGGTTGAGGCAGGCAGCAAGCAAGAAAGGTCAAGTCACACGCCATGGGTCAATTACCAGGGATCCAGGAGACAGACACCAGTGACACAGTGGCCACTGTAGACACAGGGAGACTACAGGTGACACTGGAAGCAACAGGAGGCACAGGTGACACAGGAATATCTACAGACAGACAGGAACACTGGGACAGCACAAGGAAGTTGGCTGGGAACCAACAACTGGAACTGGACAACGAGGGGTTAATGCAGGAGCAGTAAAGAGGAAACACTGAATTAGCCAACAGGTGTACAGGAACTAGCTCAACAGAACTAGGGGCTCGGCACCCATGGAGACACGTTGCACAAACACTAAGTGCAGTGTGTGAGCTAGCAAAAAAGCCAGAAATGATAAAGAGGCTATTTTCTGATTGGCCAGGGAATTGAGCGAAACTGATAAAGCTTGGGATCAGAGGCACGGCCAGAGTCAGTACTGCCCGCATGCACAGGAGAGAGATGCCTGTGGCCTTAACCCCTCCTCTCTTTTACAGGGCCTCCCCACCTGCCGAGGTCCAGGTTTAAGGGGAAAATGAAGGTGAAACCTCTTAGCAAGAAGAGGTGCAGACACATCTGTAGCTGGTACCTACGATCTCTCTTCAGAACCTTTACAGTCAATTAGATACATTAGCCTTTTGCAAGAAAACTAGGAATCCAGAATTTGATGGATATCATCCATGTGGAGGAAGGCATAGTTTGTAACTAACCAGGTTGCCCTGGGAAGAAATACCATAAGGACCAATGAACCTTGGAGCAAACTGTAAGGAAGGGACTTTGCAACGAATAATCTTTGTGGAGAGCTTTATCCCCAGGTTGGAGAGGGGGTACCTTATGGCGATGCTGATCTGCAAACGTCTTATGTCTGAGAGCTGCATGTTTCGGATGCTTGCAGGTAGAAGACTACAGACTAAAAAAATTCCTTTGCAGGGCACAGCGTGCAGATACTTCCTCAGAGCAGGGTATAGGAACCAGAAGATGGGTGTGTTTGCCTTAGACAATGTAGAATGGGGATTCCTTAGTGCTGGAGCTAACATGGTTGTTATGGGCAAACTCCACCCATTGTAGCAGTATTACCCAATCATCATGGTGGGCAGATACAAGGGCTCGAAGATATTGCTCGAAGGCCTGATTAACTCTCTCTGTCTGCCCATTAGTCTGCGGGTGATAGGCTGAGGAGAACTCTGCAGAGATGTCCAGGGATTTGCAAAAGCCTTTCCAAATGCGGGAGGTAAATTGCACCCCACAATATGATAATATTTACCTGTTTTTACTGTTTAAACAGGCACTTTTCAGCCTTCGCATAGAGTCTGTTGTCTTGGAGTCTTTGTAGGACCAGGCGGGCATGCTGTCTGTAAGAGGGCAAGTCAGGGGAAAATATCAGGATGTCATCCAGATAGACCACAACACAGATGTAAAGCAGGGCATTACAGAGTCCGAAGGGCATCACCTGATACTCATAATGCCTATCCCTGGTAATAAATGCTGTCTTTTATTTGTCCCCCCTTCTTGATCTGAATTAGGTTATAGGCCCCTTAGAGGTCCAGTTTGGTGAAGACCTGAGCACCACGGAGACGGTCAAAAAACGTAGGGATAAGCGGCAGCAAGTATTGGTTCTTAACCGTGATGGCATTCAGATCATGATAGTCAATGCAGGGATGGAGAGTCCCATCTTTCTTCTGGACGAAGATGAAATCCTCACTGCAGGTTTACCTTGATGTACTCACTCACTCATTTGGAAAAGACGTCTTGAAAGTCCAAGTGCTGAGTATGGATGGTTGGAGCAACCTCCAACATGGAGAGAACTAGCAGCTTGAGAGGCTTGAGCTTAGTCAAACACTGGGAGTTGCAAGAGGGGCCCCAAGAGCAATCTAACACTGGGGAGTGTTGTTGAAGTCATGGGAGTCTCAGGATGACCACATATGAGGCCCTCAGAAGAACCAGGACAGTGACGGTTTCCTGATGTAGCATACCTACAGACATTTTCATGGGCAAAGTTTGGAAGGGGATTAGTTCACAAGTCAGAATGGTTCCATCCACAGCAGAGGTACGCAGGGGTTGAGGCAAAGGCTCTATAGGCCAGGAAAAAATCCTTGACAAGGAAAGCAGAAATTAAATTACCTGCCACCTCGGAAACGATGAAGGCCTTAAGGGAAAGTGAGGTCTTATTTTGGTGAAGCTGAATGGGTATGGATGGTTGCTGAGTGGAGGGGAGAGAGGAGTGACCTAGAATGCCCCCCTCGGGGCATACTAGGCACTGCAGTTTCCCAGTTCTTGTGGACAGAGTTTAATGAAGTGTCGTTTTTGTGCACAATAGATGCAGAAGGTACTTTCAAGTTAATGTTTCTTGTGGACAGCCACACAGAATCACCCAGTCCTATGTCCGGACCACTCATACATCTCTTGTCAGCCATTCATTTATACTTTTTGCCCATCCTTTTAAAATTATTTTGAATTTTCCACCAAATAGATGACAAAGAAGAGGAAAATCTTCCCTCTTCAGGAATGCCAGAAGTCTCAGTACCAGAAAATGTGCCAAATTGCGGATGGAACCCATATGCCCCAAAAAACGGCGACTTATCAGTGGACTCTTGTCTACGGTTATTTATGGCAAACTCGGCCAAAGACAAAAATGAAGACCACTCCTCCTGATTCTCTGAGACAAAACATCTCAAATAAGTCTCCAGATTCTGATTAGTGCGTTCAGTCTGTCCGTTCCACTGAGGATGAAAGGCCAAAGAGAAGGACAATTGTCGGCGAGTGCAGAACGTCTTCCAGAATCTGGAAACAAACTCAGTCCCCCTATCAGACACCACATCCGAGGGAATACCATGTAGCTTCACAATGTTATCGACAAACACTTGAGCGAGGGTTTCAGCATTAGGTAGTCCTGACAATGCAATAAAGCGTGACATCTTACTGAAGCGATCAACAATCACCAAAATCACATTTTTTCCTGAGGAATTAGGCAAATCTGTGATAAAATCCATGGATAAATGAGTCCAAGGTCGAGATGGGATTGACAACAGAAGTAGGGATCCTGAAGGCCGAGTACGTGTCACATTAGCACGAGCACAAGTACTACATGCTGACACATTGCCCTCAACACATTTATGCAACCCCGGGCACCAGAATCTACGAGAGATGGGATCGACCATGGACCTGCTCCCAGGGTGTCCTGTAAGGACTGTACAGTGGTGTTTCTCGAACACCTTGTACCGTAATTCGTAAGAAACAAACAACTTCTAAAAAGGACAAGAATCCAGTGCATCTCCCTGGGCCTCCAACACCTCTGCCTCAAGATTGGGATAAAGAGTGGATATTACTACCACTTCAGACAATATTGGACCAGGATCTTCCGAATCACTTCCCCCTGGAAAGCTACACAACAAAGCGTCCGCCTTGACCATCTTAACGCCAGGGCAATAGGTGACAATGAAATTAAACCTGGTCAAAAACAACGACTATCTGGCCTGTCTTGGGTGTAGACTCCAAATACGCCGGATTTTTGTGATCGGTGATTACCGTAATAGGATTAATCGCTCCTTCCAATCAATGACGCCATTCCTCAAAAGCCAACTTAATGGCCTGCAACTCTCTATTACCTACATCATAATTTTTTTCTGCATTAGAGAGTTTTTTAGAGAAGAAGGCACATGGGCGCCATTTACTAGGTGAAGGACCCTGAGACAAGACTGCTCTTACCCCTACTTCAGGTGTGTCAACTTCCACAATAAATGGTTGTGACGCATCTGGTTGCACCAGTATAGGAGCAAAAGCAAAACATTCCTTACCAGCTGAAAAGGTTTGTAATGCCACATCTGACCAGACTGAGATATCTGAACCTTTCCTTGTCATATCTGTTAAAAGTTTAACCACAGTCGAGTAATTCAAAATAAAATTTAGGCCTGCGGACCGTGCCGGCGCCGCTGCCCCTAATCGCAGGCACGGGCGCTGGGTCCTCTCTTTCCTCTTCTGCCACCATACTGACCTAGCAGGCAGCAGGTAGTGTACCCTGCTACCTGAGTTCCATGCCAGAGTTTCCTTCCTGCTGGAAACTTGCTCTGGTGTTTGTGCTGGCGTGGGTGTGTCCTTCTTCATCTATGAGGCAATTCTTACACTCCCTCCGTTTCACCAGTCTATAGCTGGGGTTCTGCAGGTATTTAAAGGCGCTTCCTACTACAGGAAGATGCCTGAGCAATCTCATGGTTTTAGCTAGTCTAACTCCTAGTGTAAGGGTGCTTCTTCTGTCTGCTTTGCTGTGTACCAGATCTTGTTTACTGATCCCTGAACCCATGCAGGTCGATCGGGTTAGGCTGTCTGAACAGGAGGGTAATCATAGCCGTGCTAAAGGACTTTCTTTCTATTGTGGTAGTTCTGATCATGTGTTCCGCACTTGTCCCCTGAAGCCGGGAAACTTCCGAGCCTAGGGCCCGTGGAAGAGGTTACCCTAGGCGAAGATAATTCCTCTCTTCCTCTGACTCTGCCAGTAACCTTGTCATTAGGCTATGCTCGATTTACTGAAATGGCGCTTCTGGATTCTGGAGCCGCAGGGAACACCCTGCAACAAAGCCTAGTGGATTGTCATCAGATAACTATTCGACGCCTACAGAGTCATCTGACCGTATCGTCCATTGATGTAAAAGCTCTGAGTCCATATACCTCATCACGGAACCTGTAAAATTACAGGTGGGAACAATTCATTCTGAAGAAATTGCGTTCCTGGTTTTTTCAAGTCTGTCGCATCCGCTCCTTCTAGGACTTCTGTGGCTTCATGTTCATGAACCTGTCCTTGACTGGAGGTCCGGAAAAGTGCTTCGTTGGGGATCGTCCTGTCATGGAAAGTGTCTCCTTTCTGTCCCGCCAGCTCGGTCATCTCAGGTACCACCAATTCTCCAGGGTCTGCCGGCAGCCTATCATGCTTATATGGATGTCTTTGACAAAAAGGAGGCTGAAACGCTACCCCCTCACAGGCCGTATGACTGTCCTATTGACTTAGTCCTGGGCTCCTCGCCTCCCCGTGGGCGCATCTATCCCTTTTCACCAGCAGAGACTCAATCCATGTCCGAGTATATCAAGGGGAACCTTGACAGAGGATTTAGCCGCAAATCTTCCTCTCCGGCTGGTGCAGGTTTCTTCTTTGTGAAGAAGAAAGATGGCTCCCTATGTCCTTGCATCTACTACAGGGGTCTACATAACAACAGTAAACAACATACCAGTAAAAAATAAGTACCCGCTTCCCCTAATTCCTGAACTGTTTGATCGCCTTAGGGGAGCTAAAGTCCAATTTGATCAGGATTTGCCAGGGGGATGAGTGGAAGACCGCTTTCAATACCTGGGACGGTCATTATGAATACCTGGTAATGCCCTTTGGACTAAGCAGCGCCCCTACAGTGTTCCAGGAGTTCGTTAACAAGATCTTCTGAGACTTGCTATATTCCTGTGTTGTAGTGTACCTTGACGATATTCTTGTTTTTTTTCCAGATTTGGCTGTTCACCGGAAGCAGGTTTGTTTGGTTCTTCAAAGACTAAGATAAAATCGTCTGTACGCCAAGTTCGAGAAATGCTCCTTTGAGAAATCCTCTCTTCCATTCCTAGGATACATAATATCCGACACTGGTCTGCAGATGGATCCTGAAAAGCTGTCAGCAATTTTAAAGTGGCCCCGTCCTTCAGGTTTAAAAGCAATCCAACGGTTCCTGGGATTCGCCAACTACTATCGCCAGTTCGTACCGCACTTCTCGTCCTTGACTGCTCCCATCTCCGTTTTGACCCGTAAGGGAGCAAACCCTAGGAATTGGACAGCTGACGCTGAATCAGCCTTCCAAACTTTAAAACAGGCCTTCTCTGCAGCTCTGGTTTTCCATCGCCCTGATGCTAACAAGCAATTCTACTTGCTTCATCACTTGGAGCTGGGGCAGTGCTTTCACAGAAATCTGATTCCGGTAAGATGGTGCCCTGTGGTTTCTTCTCCAGGGCTTTCTCTGCTCCTGAGTGCAACTATTCATTTGGGAACCGGTAATTATTGGCCATCAAAATGGCACTAGAGGAATGGCGTTACCTTCTCGAGGGGGCATTTCATCCTGTGGTGATCCACACCGACCACAAAAATTTGACTTATTTGCAGTCTGCACAACGATTGAATCCTCGTCAAGCTTATTTCAAGGGCCAAGGATGTCAAGGACCTCAAGGTCCTTATTTATTGCTCCTTTTGATTTCTTCCTCCATTTTCGTACTGCAGAGAAGAATATTAAAGCAGATGCTCTCTCAAGGTCCTTTGATGTTACTGATCAAGAGGAGGAGCCTCAACACATCATTGATCCCACAAAAATTGCTGTATGTCCTGTCAGGATTTCTGAGATTCCACCCGGAAAGACTTTTGTTGCACAGAACCTCAGGAAGCAAATTCTAGTCTGGGGTCATTCCTCAAAAATTGCAGGTCATGCTGGACAACGAAAGACTTTCAAACCTATTTCTCAATGGTACTGGTGGCCATCCATGCGGCAAGACATCCAAGAGTTTGTCGCTGCCTGTCCGTCTTGCTCGCAGTATAAAACCTCCAACCAAAATCCAGCGGGCCTCTTGCTTCCCCTGCCTGTTCCTGAAGCTCCTTGGCAACAGATAGCCAAGAATTTTATTACTGATCTACCCTTGTCCTCTGGGTGTTCTGTGATCTGGGTAGTGGTGGATCGTTTTTCCAAAATGGCGCACTTCGTTCCTCTGCCTGGTCTCCCTTCTGCCCCTCAGCTGGCCGAAAAATTTATTGAGCATATTTTTCGCCTTCATGGTTTCCCCCACTGTATTGTGTCAGATAGAGGTGTACAATTCACTTCTAAGTTCTAGAGAGCTCTTTGTAATCTCTTGAATGTGTTTCTGGCCTTCTCTTCAGCCTATCATCCACAGTCTAACGGTGAAGTGGAACGTGTCAATCAAATCCTGATCAACTTTTTACGACATTTTACCAACCTCCATTATGATAACTGGGTTGAGTTATTACCTTGGGCTGGGTTTTCGTATAATAATCATGTCAGCGAATCTTCCAAGAAATCGCCATTTTTTGTTGTTTATGATCAACAACCCAATATCCCACTCCCGGTGTCCTCTTCCAGTATCCCTGCCGCAGATGCCTCCTCAAGAGAATTCTCGGAACTCTGGGAGGAGACTAGGGGAGCCCTGAAAGAGGCCTCCGTTCGCATAAAGGAATCCGCAGACAAGAGACGTAGAGTTTCTACTAAATTTCGTACAGGTGATAAGGTCTGGCTCCCTTCAAAATACATTCGGCTCAAAATACCCTCTTCCAATTAGGTCCATGCTTCATCAGGCCTTTTGAAATTCTGGAACAAATTAACAAAGTTTCCTACGAACTTAAGTTACCGGCCTCACTCCGGGTACTGAATTCCTTCGATGTCTGCCTGCTTAAGCCCGTCATCCTGAATCCTTTTTTCAAGGGGCCTGTCTCTGCTCCCGTAGCGGTCAGTGATGAGAATGTATATGAGGTAAAGGCCATTCTGAGGATGAAGAGGAGTAGAGGAAGAACCCTGTTTTTGGTGGATTGAAAGGGGTTTGGCCCTGAGGAGAGATCTTGGGAACCCAGAAAACACAGCAATGCGCCCTGTCTTCTGAAAAAAGTCTTGTCCAGGACCAGGTCTGAGGAGAGGGGGCGTAAGGGGGGGGGATGTTAGCCCTGCGGGCCGTGCAGGCACCACTGCCCCTAATCGCAGGCATGGGCACCGGGTCCTCTCTTTCCTCTCCTGCCTCCATGCCTCCGTACTGAACTTGCGAGCAGCGAGTAGCGTAACCCTGCTACCTGAGTTCCAGGCTGGAGTTTCCTTCCTGCTGGAAACATTCTCTGGTGTTTGTGCTGGCGTGGGTGTGTCCCTCTTCACCTATGAGGCAATTCTTACACGCCCTCTGTTTCACCAGCCTATAGCTGGGGTTCTGCAGGTATTTAAAGGTGCTTCCTACTACAGGAAGATGCCTGAGCAATCTCATGGTTTTAGCTAGTCTAACTCCTAGTGCAAGGGTGCTTCTTCTGTACCAGATCTTGTATACTGAACTCTTGGACTTTGCCTGATTGCCGGCTGACCCTGACCTCAGATTTTGTTTATGGACTTTTGCCTGTTTACCGCCTGCCCTTGATCTCGGATCTTGTTTATGGACTTTGTTTAATTGCCGCTTCTCCTGACCCATACCCTCCAAGCCACGCAAGCTCCCTCGGTGCTTGCACCGAGTGCCCTGATCCCTCTGGTCAGTTGCCACTGACTGATACCTGCTTTGTAGTGGCACGTGGCAGCTACCCTGCAGCCCAAACCTATGCTCACCGTCTGAGGCTCTAGTGAAGACCAGGTAACTGCTTAGTTACGCCCCTCCCCAGCATACCCAGTCAGTGGCACAGTGGGTCCACACCCCTGTGCATTACAATAAATTTACAGTAGTAGTTGGTGAACCCCAAAAATCGCATAAGTGCTTTCAGATTTTCAGGTCGATCCCAGTCCAAAACCGCACTGACCTTTTCAGAATCCATACAAAAACCTGAAGATGAGATTAGGTAACCCAGGAACTGCACCTCTGGAACTGCAAAAACACACTTCTCCATCTTAGCATACAATTTATTTTTTCTTAGGATCTGTAAGGATCTCTTAGGATCAGGAACTTGATTCATGTTATCCTGATGAGTCTCCATGTCTGGAGAATAAATTAGTATATAATCCAGATACACCACAACAAACCTTCCCACCAGATGATAGAAGATGTCAATAATGAAATGTTGAAAAACTGCAGGCGCATTGGTTAACCCAAACGGCATGACCATATTGTCAAAATGACCCTCAGGGGTATTAAAGGCCCTCTTCTATTTGTCCCCCTCCTTGATCCTTACCAGATTATACGCCCCCCTCAAATCCAATTTAGAGAACACCTTGGCACTGACAATCTGAATAAACAAATCCGGGATTAAAGGAAGGGGGTATGGATCACGGACAGTAATACAATTGAGCTTACGGAAGCATAAACATGACCTAAGAGTTCCGTTCTTTTTCTTAACAAAGAAAAATGCTGCAGCTACTGGAGATTTGGATGGTCTAATGTGACCTTTAGCCAAACTCTCAGTGATATACCCCCACATGGCCGCTCTTTCAGGTTCGGAAAGATTATACAACCGAGACATGGGCAGCTTAGCTCCGAGAATAAGGTTGATGGGGCAATCATACTCCCGACGTGGAGGTAACTTCTGATCTCCACTTTCAGAGAATACATCAGAAAATTCAAAAATAAACAAAGGTACAACTGGTGGTTACCACAGAAAGCGATGTGTTAAGACAGTTGTCTATACAATATTAACTCCAATCAAGAATTTGTCTCACTTGCCAATCAATGGTAGGATTATGTTTGCTTAACCATGGTAAACCTAGCACCAACGGGGCAAGTAGACCCTCCATAATAAAACACAAGATGAATTCTTGATGAAAATCACCCACTTTTAAGCAGAAGGTTGTATACCAATCAACATTTTTTGTGTCCAAACAGGACTTATACCAAGTTGGACTTATTCCAAAGCAGACTTATACCGAGGTACCACTGTACTTGTATGTAATGTACTTTTAAAGAGACACTAAAGAATTTGAAATGTCACGAAGGAGTCGGTGAGTTTGGAGACCCCTGGTTCAGATGATCCATAATACTCCAAGAATTTTTTTTTGTTGTTTATTAAATACCAATTGTTATAAATACTAAATATTAAATACCAATTGTTAAATAAAGAATATATACCAATACTAAAAACAATAATTTCAAAGTGTAAACTTTATAAAAAATGCCAATGAAATGAAATGTTTAGAATTCCTTCAATAACACTTTTATATGCACAACACTTATGCTGAAGTCCACAAAAAAACATAAGGAACTTGGTTCCCACTATAGTTCCCACTGGCATACACCCATACATGTAGTAACAATTTTGGAAGATCTTTTAATTCATTTGAGTAATGGGATTTTTTTAGGAAGACTGCTTTCTTACTTTACTAAATTAAAAGGCTGTGAAGGTAATAGCAAATGACTAAGTATGACAATTAAGGCGATTAATTTTCAGCTGCGCGATTCAGAAGGAGATGTTAACCTCAATAATGAGGTGATAGCAGTTGATTAGCGCACACCTGCGCCCTGTTCTGTGCGCATCTCCAGTCCATTTTACAGGTCAGTTTGAATCTTTAATGCTTTTTTTTTGTAAGTGCTACTTTTTTATGTTACATTCTACTCACTAATCACAAACTTGCTTCATTTATAGTTACATTTGTTGCACTTCTTGTTACTTTTTCTTTTGGTTGCAACACTGCAAACTAATTTCTATCAAGTTGGATATATACTAAGTGGCA
>NC_092863.1:26431808-26436313 GCF_032062135.1 Pyxicephalus adspersus
ATTGTTAGTTTCATCTGTTGCTTCAATGTTTTTGTGCCTGGTTTGTAATGCCAGTTTCTGTACTTTAGCAATTCTTCAGCAATGTGTTGTCATTTTCTCCACAAATATTGATTACAAATGTCTGCATGGTTTCCACACCAAACTCCTACTTGACCCCCCTCGTTGCCTTTTTCCCTTTGTCACATATTTGTATTTGAATGTATTATATACATAGTCCTTTTCTGAATAAATTGTCATGATTTTATTTATTTATTTTTTTAACAGTCTGACATTTGCACTCATGTTGATTTGTCCCCACGCAACTCCTCTGTTCATTTGTAGTTGTGTTATAGGTTTGTTGTCATTGTGCTGTGCTGCCTGATCCTAGCACTATTGTATACATGCACACTTCCACTTACTGTCCAAACTGGTTGTCAATTAGTTGTCCAGCTGAGTTGCATACTCCTCCTAACACACCGATAATGGAAGGAGGTCCAGGTTGCCAGGCACAACATCAAACCACTTTGATTGCCAAGCTCACAAGCAGGGTCTTGCACTCTTAGAAATGATTAGATGTTGTGTTGTTGCTTAACTTATGCTTATAAATACTAGAGTGTATGCATTATTTAGGTGTTTACACAAAATAAATAGTACTAGTATATAAAACTTCCAAGGCCAAATCCACTTTGTGCCAAACATTTTCTTGCTTTTCCATCCCTTCAGGGTGTTTTTGCAGATTTGAATGGCATTTTAGATCTTGGCCCACTATATATATTGACTTACCTCAGCTTGGTAGTGGAAGCACATAAAGGTGGATTCCTTCTTTTAACCAGAAGCAATATCCTCCATGAATATTGCTTGTAGCCAAGCCCATGATATCAGAAATCATAGGAAGAAATAGGCAATCTTTTCAATGTGAAGCAATATGGTCCAAAAAAGCCCTCTTTGCCTATTTCTTCTTTTAATTTCTCTTTTCTATGTATATGTACACATATCTAAATGCATACATATATGTTTGGGTTTATGTGCACTTATGTCTATACATACATGAGTGCATATGAAGCAAAACAAGCAATATACACAAAAAATACAAACTTACCTGAATGAGAACTGTGCAAAAGTGCAGTGCATTTTTAACAGATAAAACGATTCAGGAGCACATAGTGGGTCCGCCGTGGCGCACAACTATGAGCTACATGCTCCTTTAGTTTGGCGCAGAACTATGCGCATCAAACAACTGGAGTTTTAACAAGACACTTGTGCTGTTTTTAGCCTTACAAATAATTCAGAGAAAGGAACAGTTCAAAAACAATCACAATTGTCTTTTTAAACTGTGTGTCCTGGGAGATTGGAAAGGAGATCACATAACAACAAACCCCCAAAACACAAACAACAACATTTTACAAACAACTTTAGTCAAGAGAAACATTTGCTGAAAGGTCACAATAAAATTAAAAAAAACACATCAAAACAAACAAAAAAAAACACACATCACTAAAATTTACACTAAATGACAAAAAAATTAAAAAGAACAAACAAAACACATGTAAACCCACACTTCCATGTAAAGCCAAAATAGTTCAAAAATGGCCCAACAAATATTACATTCAAAAAAATACTTACCAAACCAATATGCAATTTTGCCCTATGATGGGTGGAAAACTGGATTAGAAAATATTTATGCAGGACAAACATTGAAAAGTGGTAATAAAGGCAGAATTTTGCAATCAATATGGCCAAAAACAATATGGCCACAAACACAATAACATAGCATTAACCTTGACTTCACAATTGCAAAATGGACATTAAAACATTCAAAGTAAAAAAAAAAAAAGAAAAAAGCTATTGTGCTAAAGGGTAAGCAAAGTATCAAATGCAGCAACATATATTAATTAGGATAACACACAAAACAACAGCCCCTCCAAGAAAACGAGAAAAAAAAAGACAAAAGGAAAAAGCAAGTTAAACCACACCCTTATATATGGTCAAATTTAAGTGCACAGGTGATAGAAATTCACTTGCAATTAGCACTTGCGCAGTCTGTCAAAATTGGCTGTTTGTTTTGGAATTGGACATTTCATTATCATTGCTTGATATGATCCTTTAGATTTGTACACCAGTAAACAGATATTCTATTAATTAAAAAAAAAATAAAAGTTGGGGAGGATTTAATGCTAAAAGTATTTTCTATATGTGTGTGTATATATATATATATATATAATACAATACTACAATACAATATTATTTTTTTTTTTAGTATTTTACAATACTACAATACAATAAATATAGTATTTATATTTATCGTATTTAAACGAATACGCCAGCGCCTGAAATTTAGTTGGTGAATTGAGCGAAGACTTCCGATTTTGGGTCGCAAAAACGAATGCGTGACCGAGCCTCTGATTTTGCTTGGTGAATCAGAGCCATAGTGTTTCTGAATTCCTTTGCTGACAGATGCTTGGAAATTTGAGGATTTGTCTGTAACTGTCTATTTTTGTTAGGAGAAAAAATAATTTATTGCCATGTTTCTGTTTTTAAAGTAAAACACCACGTTTATGCAATGGATTCACCTTGTTCTCATAGACATTTTTTCAAGAAAGATAAAAAGTAAAGTCACTAATTTAACAGTAGCTTTTAATTTGTAATTGTTTGTTATAAGGTTCTATTCATATTTTCTTTATTATAGGTCAAATTAAATGCAAAAATCAATAAAGTGAAGATGCTTAAAAATATTAAAGCAAATAAGTAATATTTCTCAATGAACAAAATTCTACATACTAAAGAAAGGAAACAAACCTAAATTTTATCAATGTTTAATGTGTTTACCCTTTGCCTTAAAACAATTCTGAAGGTATATGACCCAATGCATAATTGAACAGTTAAATTATTTTGTATTGATGCAACTACATATAGCACTATATATAGGTAAAACATATATCAGAGTCAACTATGAAGAAGATATTAAAGTGGGTGAGGAAAAGCTATGCTCTACTAACAATTTGGGTCAATGAAGACAGATCACTACTAGCACAGACAGAAAAAGCAGCAAAGAGTGGAAGTGTTTTAATCACAGGAGGTTTCAACTACCCTCATATTGACTGGAGTAATGGCACTACAGGAAGAGCAAAAAGGAGGAAGTTTGTGAATTTAATACAAGATAATTGTATGATACAGTTTATAGAAGCCCCAACTAGAAATCACACTCAGCTGGACCCAGTTCTTTGTAACAATGCAGAGCTTATAACAAATGTTCATAACAAAGACAACCTGGGTAGCACTGACCATAATATAATTTCATTTAATGTAAGTTATAAAAAGGAAGCAAAAACAGGAAAGATAAAAAGACCTAATTTTAAGAGAGCAAATTTTCCATTATTAAGGAGGGCTTCTCTGTGACTTGGACTGGGAAACAATATTGTCCTCAAAAAACACAGAACAGAAATGGGAATGTTTCAAGTCTGTTCTACAAAAGCACACAGAAAAATATATTCCAATGGGTAAAAAGTTAAAGAGGTTAAAATTAAAACCTATGTGGCTCACAGCTGATGTTAAAAAAGCCATAAGGAACAAGCAAAGGGCATTCCAAAATTATAAAAATGAAGGATCACCTTCATCGTTTGAAAACTATAAAGAATATAATAAAAGATGTAAAAAGGAGATAAAATGTGCAAAACTTCAAAATAAAAGAGAGATTGCAAAGGAAAGTATGGAAAACCCCCAAAAATGTTTAAATATAATAGTAGCAAAAATATCAGATCTGAGCATGTAGGCCCCTTAAAGGATGTCTCAGGGTTGGTAACTGGCGATAAAAAAAGGCGGATTTAAAACAGTTTTTTAGCTCTGTGTATACGAAGGAAAATGGCAAAACTCAAGTCCAAAATTATAATAGCCATGTAACTGCCTTAAATGAGTCACAATGGCTCAAAATTGATATGATTGAGAAACAGTTCGGCAAAATTAAGGTTAACAAAGCACCAGGACCCGATGGATTACATCCATGTGTCCTCAAATAGCTGAGCTCAGTTATTTCAAAGCCAATATTTCTAATTTTTTAGACTCTGTAGTCACTGGCATAGTACCAATAGATTGACGTAAGGCCAATGTGGTTCCTATCTTCAAAAAGAAGAAAAGCCATTACCAGGTAACTACAGACCCGTTAGTTTAACGTCCATAGTTGGTCCTAGAGAGTTTGATAAAGAGGAGTTTATTCTAGAAAATAATATTATAAGTGATAACATGGCTTGAAGAAATACTGCAATTGTCAAACAAATTTACTCTCTTTTTATGAGGAAGTAAGTAAACAGGTAGACAGTGGAATAGCAGTTGATATAGTGTACTTGGACTTTGCTAAAGCATTTGACACCGTATCCCACAGACGTTAACCCCACCTAGCATTCTAATTTTGTCCGTATTTTCATGCAAAAAGCGTTACTTTTTTTGCATTGGAATTTATTTTACATTGTAGGCCTATAATTCTTAGGCATAACTCACCAAAATATGTCCAATATTTATTAAATTTAAAACAT
>NC_092863.1:26437062-26592385 GCF_032062135.1 Pyxicephalus adspersus
AAAAAAAGGAAACATATTATGTAAATCACTCATTCTAGCCTCTGTCTAGCAGTTTCCTAGTGAAGGTCTTTTATTCTTGGGTGCAACTGACATTTTTAGCAAGTTATCCTTTTATTACTCTGTGCAAAAGAATTACAAAATATGCTTCTGAATGCCTGAATGGTGTTTTTAGACAAGGACAACATGGGGAAATTCACTACAGCCTTATCCAGAAGCTAAAACATCAGCGTAAAATCTTTAGTTGTTAGTTTGGATTGCAGGAACAAAAAGTAATGAACTGGGCACTGTCAAGTCCATCAGTGATTATCTCTACTACAAGATGGATTTCATGGCAGAGACAATAAAAAGTGATAAAAACAATATGGTGATGGGTTCTTGGGGGGCTTAGGACAGGATTTTAGATTAGTGAATTCAGCATCCATTCACTCATTTTTTTTGTAGGCTGACTCAATCTCTGGCTTTTTTTAGGGACTCAAGTTGGTGGATGCTAGCTCAGCTTTTTCCAAGTCTTCACCATTCCAAGTCCACTAAAAGATATTTACTTAATAAGTTAGATTTTTGAATTGTTTTCCATTGTTAATAAAGAAAATTACTTGGTGGCATCAAAAGAGTAGGGATGGGCAGATCTTGCAAAATCTCAAAAATCATAAAGCACTCACCTGTTACTAAAATTTTTAGTCTTTAGACAAAAGCTAATATTTTATGATTTGCTTACTTTTTAAGTTGTTGAAACCTAAACCATTATAGTAAATTGGTGATACAAGTTTCTTAGATTCATAAGCAAGGGTATGTTAGCCTTCATTATTATCTTATAAAAGTAAAACTGGGTTAGGTGTAATTGTTTTCTAAAACAATTTGGATATAAGGGAGGTTTGAAGGGTTAGGTTTCCCTTTTCTTATAGAGAATTACTTTTTGTCCTTAGCCAACCCATGAAAACTGAATAATGAAAAGAAACAAATCACACAAGTGGGGTATAAGGTCCTGGTCAGCACCAGTCCTCATCAGACACCAGTCCCCCAATCTATCAATGCAGTCTTCACTTTTAGTAAGCCCCCACTCAGCTTTGGGAGACTGGTTGCATTTCCCAGCACTGCCCCCAGGATTTACTGCGCAAAGGGTGGTGTCTGGGAATGAGCTGGCAGCAAGCCAGGAGCCCACTGTTAAGAAATGCTCTGTTCGGCGAATCCATGCTGTGCACCATCACAGTATAAAACCCTGTTTGTTCTGTCCAGCAATGTCATTTGCAGCAACCAGGAGAACTATATTAGCAGCAGCCTCTGCTTCCCTTTAGTTGTACAATCTGATGTATTTTTGGCATGCCCAGGGTCCATGGTTAGGCTGCACACAGCTGAAGGGGATTTTAGAGGCTGATCAGCTCCTGACTCGGTCAGGCTGAACGACTAATGGAAAGCAGGGGCTGCTGCTATCTTAGTTCCCCTGGCTGCTGCAAATTACATTACTGGACAGAATAAACAGTGTTTTATACTGTAATGGCACACAGCACAATGTCACTGGACAGATGAGGATCTCCTAGCACAGGATTTTTTAGTGGCTAGATATATTAACAAAGTTGTGAAGAAAAAAAAAACAGTAAAAAAAGAGAGTTTACATACAAGATATTTCTGATTATTCCACCCCCTCAACTTTACCTATCATATGCTTTCAGGGAGGGGGGAATTTTTATAAGTAACTGTACCGGCACTTCTATTAAAGTAAAAGTGATCCTGTTCCTTAGACAGAAAGGATCAGTTATTTGAAATGCAATGGAATCCTTAAGTCTCTTTACCCAACCCGTTTCCCCTTAATAGCTTCCTCAGGGGAATATAAGATGGGAGAACCAATAGATTAAACACATATAATATGTGAACATATATACATCTGTGACATTAAGTACACATGACTCCATAATTCAATACATACAATAAAGCATAGTCAAATAATTAATAGATACTTCTAAGACATTAAATAATGTATACCAAATTAAACACCATTATCACTGTATACATATCAGTTTACGAGACTCTTGTTCATAACTTCTTAGTCTAATCTCAGTCACGAGCAAGTTACATTGTAAAAAATATACATGTCAAAAATAACAGTTTCTGTGGCATAGTGTTGTATAAAGGATATGATATAAAGTCTACTTACTTGTAGGTTTTTGAATAGAGGAGTGTGTATTGTTGAATTGCAGTGGTCGCCAACCTTTTTGGACCCATGGACCAATAAATTACCGGCACTGGACCACGCATGGGCGGGGGGCCGGGTGTCACTCAAAGGGGAGGAAACGTCGTCCAGGGTGAAGTTATGATGCCAGATCCCGCCCACTCTTCCATCACAGGCCTGAGCTTGGGGGACATGGTCAAGGGCTCAGGCCAGAGCCGCAGACCACCAAAATTTTCCTCGTTGGGGACCGCTGGTATAAAGTACTTATAATGAATCAATTCTTAAAAATCAAATATTAATCATAAATATATTTGCGTACAGTTTAAATCATAAATGGGAATTCTATAGTTAGTAATTAAATAAAGTCTTACCAGCTTTTATGTTTAAGAGACAATTCTGGGTTTTTAGCTAGAGATGTGTGTCCAAGGTTTGGACAGATGAATCTTGTGCGAGAAACCTTGTGATTGTGCGGACCAAAAAAAAACATGTAAAGATCTATAATACAAAAGATAGGCTTTTATAACTGTATTAAATGTGTTATACTTTATTGTTTTATTTACCTAATGTAAATGCTTACCTTTAAATGAATAAAGGTGGCAAACCTGTGAGTTTTTGTGCAATACAAAAACATAACTATGGCGAGACCAAAGGCTACCCATATCTTACTTGGTAGTGAAAATGCAATACTGCACCATCTAGTGGTTGATAGCCTAATTTGTACACACACAATTTTGTTGCTGTCTTGTGCTAGGGTCAGTCATAAAATCTGTAAAATGAATTCATTTTAGAGAATATATACATTAAGTGGGTTTATTTGATATTTATTACTTTACTTGATATTTATTATTTACAAAATCCATATAATGTTTAGAAAAAAACATTCCTATATACAGATATAATACATTTAGCAAACTTTTTTGCCCATATCTACTGTTAAAAGTGTAAAATAATCACACATAACAAAGCCACATTACTAGCATTCAAAGACTATATTTATTTCTGTAACAATGCTCTGCAGATCAATATTTCAGTCTAATCAGAATGCCAGAACTTTAAGCTGTTTTTAGGAGTCATTTTGGTCATCTGAATGTGTTCTTTAAACGTAGGAACTTTGTACTTGAGTCTTCCTGTATGAACTGTGTTGCCTTTTTGTGAAATGTAAAGTTTTCTTTTAAAGGAATGTCGATTATGGAAAAAAAGAAGATAGGACATCTAGGAAAGTCTGAAGATCAAAACTGAATTATACCTATTTAGTCTGCCTTCACCTAATAGGTAAAGACTAGTAATAAAGAAAATACTACAGAAAAAAATAGAAAAACATAACTACAAGTTGTAAAACCAAGTTTTGAGAATTTAGGTCATGTGAACTGAAGTTGCAGTGCCCGAGAACAGGGTGTGTGGCAATATGTTATATGCTGTGAATGGTCTCTAGGGGTCTCACTACTGAGATACTGGTACAACTGTATTATTGCAACTCATTGGTGGGGGTTGAGGAAGTAGGTATATACATATGTATAGATTTATGTAATGGCAGTAGGAATGAACACCGAATAAAAATGTCTGCTACTAACTACTGTGTGTGAGCATCTGGAGCAGGACCAACTAACAGAACATGGTGGCAGCGGTGCACAGAACCTCTGAATTGCAAGTCTGCTGTCTATAAATACAGGTTGGGTGACACTAGAACTGTTCAGAAAATCGGCGACTGTAAGTACAGAGTCCCTTTCATATTGCATTATGGACACAGACAGCCTGCCACCGACAGACATACTGTTGGCATATGATAAACACTGTGACCCCAAAATGAACAAGACAATGGAGAGATACAAATTCTTCTCAAGGAATCAGGAGGCTGGGGAAAGTGAGGACAGATATGTGACAGAGCTGAGGAGACTGTCTGCAACCTGTGGATTTGGAGATATCAGGGACTCCCTCATCAGAGACAGGATAGTGTGTGGCATCAGAGACTTGCACCTCAGAGAAAGATTACTGAGGGAGGAAGAGCTGGCTTTGGAGAAATGTATACAAATATGCAAGGCTGCTGAGCTGAGTAAAGACAGCCTGAGGATGATGGAGGGCACCAGTGATGCCTCAGTACATGCAATATCTGTGAAAGGGAGAGCAAGGCCCAGGCTCCCTGTCCAGTGTAAATACTGTGGAAAAAGACATGAGAGAGACAAAGAGAAATGTCCAGAATATGGGTGAGACCTGCAAGGCTTGTGGCAAGATGAACCACTTCTCAGTTGTGTGCAGATTGAAAACCAGCAAACAGTACAAACAAATCCATACAGTGACCCAGGACACAGACAGTGACAGCACAGAGGACATCACATGGCTGCAGCTGCAGCCTGCAAAAGAGAAGGTCAATGTAATCAAACATCCAGAAGCCAATGATGCAAAGCAGATCTTTGCCATATTTATGGTGGATGAACAGCCCAAAGGATTTCAGCTGGTTTGTGGAGCTAGCTGCAATGTCATTTCTTTTACTCTGCTTAACAAACAGGTTCCTATTGAGCCCACTGATAAGGTACTGGTGATGTATAACAAAAGTGTTTTGAAACCCATGGGAACATGCAAGCTAAAATTAGGAAATCCATGCAAAAGAAAAAGCTACAGAGTGGAATTTACTGTGCTGCAGGAGGACGATTACATTCTTTTGCTGGGAGTGAAAGCAGTTCAGGCTATGGACTTAATAGAGGTGCAGTCCCATAACATCATGGCTCTGTAAGTTTCTAAGAATACTCAAAATCCTAAACAAAAGGTAGAATGCATTTTGGATTTTGGCACATACAAACAGAGTATGCTGATTTATTTGAAGGTGATAGGTGCCTGGAAGGTAAATACAAACTAGAAATTGATCATACAATACAGCCTACCGGACTGCCCACAAGAAGAGTACCTGTAGCCTTAATGCAAAAACTTAAAGAGGAACTGCAGGAGTTGCACAGCAGAGGCATAATAGCACCAGTACAGGAAAGCACAGACTGGATAAGCAGTTTGGTGGTACTGAAAAAAACATCAGGCAAGTTAAGAATATGCATTGATCCTAAGCCACTGAACAAGGCTCTTAAAAGGAATCACTATCCAATGTCTACAATAGAAGATGTTCCCCCTGATCTCTCAAAGGCTAAAATATTTTCAGTATGTGATGTGAAAAATGAGTTCTGCATGTGGAACTGGATAAAGAATCAAGTTTATTGACAACATTTTCTACCCCATTTGGACGCTATAAGTGGCTGAGAATACCCATGGGAGTAAGCCTGGCTCCAGTGTTTCAACAAAAATTGATGGAAGGTTTGGAAGGACTGTCGGGGGTAAAAATAATAGCGGACGATATACTAATAGTTGGAGAAGGTGATGATCTAGAATCGGCAACAAAGGATCACAATAAAAAGATGATACAATTCCTGGACAGATGTAGAAAACAACAAATCAAACTGAACCTGGAAAGATTCAAATTAAAAATGACACAAGTACCGTATATTGGACATCTACTAACCTCAAAGGGTGTTAAAGTTGATCCAGAGAAGGTGAGGGCAATACAGGACATGCCTACACCTACAGATATACGGGGGGTACAACGATTTCTGGGCATGGTGAATTATCTTTCTAAATTTTGCAAGCATTTATCAGACGTGTGAGCCACTGAGGCAGCTAACTCGCAAAGACATGCTTAAACTGCTTTTAAGTCAGTAAAAAATGCTACTGCAGACACAGCAACACTAAAATATTTTGATCCTGATCAAGCAGTGGTAGTACAATGTGATGCCTCAGAAACAGGCCTTGGAGCCACACTAATGCAGGATAAACAGCCAATCACATATGCAAGCAGAGCTTTAACTCTAACAGAGCAAGGATATGCTCAAATCGAGAAGGAACTACTAGCTGTAGTATTTGTGTTGGAGAAATTTCACCAGTAAACCTATGGTCCACAAGTAGTGGTGCAGTCAGATCACAAGCCTTTAGAAAGTATTACAAAGAAGCCACTACTGAATGCCCCAAAAAGACTGCAGCGTATGCTTTTAAGGCTTCCGAAATACGATTTTAACATTTGTTACTGTCCAGGGAAGGATTTACTGATTGCAGATGCCCTAAGCAGAGCTTACTTACCCATCAGAGGTGAAGAAGAAAAAGACATTGAAAGCATAAATATGTGTGAATATCTGTCTGTCTCAAAAGACAGACTGAAACAAATACAGACCAGCACAGAGGATGATAAAACTCTACAGATCCTAAAGAATGTCATCTTGAAGGGATGGCCAAAGTACAAGCATCATGCTCCTATGGAAGTTTCTCCATTTTTTCACATAAGAGATGAACTCTCTGTGCAGCATGGCATCATCTTTATAGGAGTAAGGGCTGTTATACCGGTATCCCTTAGAAGAGACATAATAGAAAGATTACACTCTACTCACTTAGGTGTAGAAGGATGTCTACGCCGTGCACGAGAATATGTTTATTGGGCTGGAATGAATGACCACATAAAAAACTTTATAGCACAGTATGAAACATGTGCATGCAATGATAAGAAACCGAAAGAGACATTGCAACCACATACAATTCCAAACAGACCATGGTCAAAAATAGGAACTGATCTGTTCTTGGAGATATAATATATTAATATCTTTTGGGACATAGACTATTTACAGGACACAAGGGCAGAACAGTAATTAGAAAACGCAAGGCCCATTTTGCCAGGTATGGCATTCCTGATATTGTGTTATCTGACAACGCTGCTCAATTTACATCTGAAGAGTTGAACAAATTCAGGGAAAGGTGGGAATTTGAGCACCAGACATCATCTCCAGGATATCCTCAGAGTAATGGTAAAGCAGAGTCAGCAGTAAAACAGCCAAAAGACTCATGCAAAAAGGAAAACAGGCAGGTACAGATATATACCTGTCTATACTGGACCACAGAAACACGCCCACACAAGGCCTAGACACCAGTCCAGCACAGCGGCTTATGAGTAGACGTACAAGGACACTCTTACCAACTGCAGGTCAACTACTAAAGCCAAAGCTTGTAGGCAATGTTAAAGTCAAACTCAAGAAGAATCAAGATAGGCAAGCTTTTATTACAATAAATCTGCTAAAGATCTGCCTGTTCTCCAGAGAAATGAAAATGTACGGATTCAGCCAATGAGCAAATATGACAAACACTGGCAAAAGGCGAAGGTTGTCCAGAAAATTGCACCACGGTCCTATGCAATTTTAACAGATGAAGGACGAATATTGAGGAGAAATAGGAGACATCTGAGAAAAACACAAGAAAGAGAGGTTACAGGGCCCGAGGAACAATATATAGGCACTGGTACAACTGTATTATTGCATCTGGTTGGTGGGGGTTGAGGAAGTAGTTATATACATATGTATAGATTATGTAATGTCAGCAGGAATGAACACCAAATAAAAATGTATGCTACTAACCACTGTGTGTGAGCATCTGGAGCAGGAACAACTGAACAACTGAAAATAAAGGCAGGTTGCAGATGTCCACTCCAGGTCATGTGCCCTAACATACACATGCTTTGGATCACATGACGAAGAAGCTAAATACTTCTAGATCTGCTGCAGACACTTTGAAACCTTATCTCCACAGTCATGTTTTTTTTTTACCTCCCTAGAGGTAACCCCGAATGTGACTCGGGATAGAAAAAAGTTGCTAAAAGTGGTAACCCTGAGTCACACTAGGGGTAGGTAAACCTATTGCAGATAATGGTAAATAGAGTCTTACCTGATCGGCTGGCGTCCCAAGTCGTCCATCACCGCGATCTCCGTCTTTCTTCTTCCGGCCGGCTTCTGCATCCGATGGGTCAACAGGGAGTTCCCGGTGACGTTGGTGCGTGTACAAAATACCTGTATTGAATGCAATACATTGTGTAAAAGCAGTACATTGTTTTCAAGAGTGTTTATTTTACAGTATATATATTAGTATATATAAGTATAATATGTATTTTTTTTTTTTTTTAATTTAAAAATTATTTTTTTTTTTAAATATATAGGTTTTTTATTTATTCAATCTATTATTTTTACATGAATTTGTGTATCAAACTTCATTATACTCATACTAATATATTATACTGTAAAATACATTTTCATTAAAAAACGGAAAGAAATGAACCGCTAGGAAGGTAGAAAAAAAAAAAAAAGTAAAACCTTTTTTTTTCTCCCATCCACTCATTTTTTTCAAAGTGTATGAAGTGTAATGATTTGTGTAGCTTAGTGACTAGTGGTGAACAGAGGAGCATCAAAGGACACTACTTTTCCAACCGCTAGTCAGAGTATAGGTTCTCAGCATGGGTGCTAGTTTTAGCATCTGATGACTTCACAGGTGGGCAGGATGTGGCACACTCATGATTGATCCAGATAGAAGTTGGGTAAAAAACCCAGGAAAACAAACCAGAAAGAGATTCCAAGGAGAAGGAATTTGAGACTGGAAGTATTTGAGGCGGGTAGCCAAGGTCATTCCAATACACGTAACAAGAACCTTAGCCAGTTTAGCAAAGACATAGTTGCTAACAAAGCAAATACAAGAGGCATTTTAGTGGGGTCATGTCATGCAGGTAATCAAATACAAGGATTACAGAAGGTCAGGGAAAACAGTGAAGGCAGATAACAAGAACTACACAGAGCAAAAAAGCGAGTGAAAAAAAACTAAGAGACAAGAGTACAGGGACTGGGAACTAGGCTATAAACAGATAATAGAGATCACTCTACAGACAGAATGACAAGACCAAACACCAGGACTGAGAGCAGAATAGAAGACACAAGACTGATATAAGATTTTAATGTCACACCTGACATAATGCTATAATTGGGAACAGGTGCTTTGATCGCTGTATTGTTTTAAAGAAATAAAGCACAATCCTAAGTATCCTCTTGTCTATATCCACCAGAACAGGAAAGTGAAACAGGCATGCACAGCTGTTGACTTATACATTTCTCTCTCATCTTTCCTCTCTTTACCTGTCCCTGACACTCCTTTCTCACTTTGCCTGGCTCTGACACATCCAACACTGTGTTTATCCACACTTGGGCCTGATTCATCAAGCCAAATCAGAAGCTCCCTCGCGTGCGTATTTGCGATTCGGAATCGGAGCCCCCAAACCTATTTATCAACCAAATTTCAGCTGTCGAGAATACGTATTCTCCTGAAAATTATCAACTGAAATGATTGCTCACTTCAATCTACGTATCTCCAGCAGCTTGACACTGGCAAGCTTGCATTAAAAGTCACTGTTACATGCACGTCCCAATTACATGCAAATTTGTATCAGCTGTGCGCATAAACATGAGCATATATAAGGGTGTTGTCTGACTTGCCTTTTCCTTTGTCAGATTTGGGTCTTGGGGGGGAGTTGTTTGCTGTGTTCTCCTAATCTATGTTGGTACATTTCATACTTTGCTTACCATTTAACACAATAGCTGCTTTTGTTTTTTCATTTTTAACCTCCTAGCCGTTAAGCCCGACCTTCGTACGGGCAAAAAAAAACGGCTAGGATGGTTAACCCCGAGTTTTTTCCACCAGTGAAGACTTGTTGCACGAACACAGAATGCAGTCTGTGAGCTAGCTAAATAGCCAGGGCTGATCAAGGGGCTATTTTCTGATTGTCCAGCGGATTGGACTGAGTTGATAAACAGAGGCACGCCCAGCATCTGAACTGCCCGCATGCGCAGGAGAGATATGCCTGTGCTTTAGTGAGGAACAGGAAAGTGTGACATTACCCCCGCCCCCCTTTTACGGGGCCTTCCCACCTGATGGGACCTGGGTTTAAGGGGAAAATGAAGATGAAACATCTTGGCAAGAAGAGGTGCAAACCACCTGTAGTTGGAACCCACAATACGATTTCTCTTCAGGATCAAAACCTTTCCAATCAATTAGGTACATTAGCTTTTTATGAGAAAACTTGGAATCCAGAATTTGATTGACTTCATCTTCCTGAGAAGAATCCAGTGCAGGAGTAGCCAGCGGAGAGAGACGGGAAAAGTGGTTCAGGACCAACGGCTTAAGCACAGACACATGGAAGGCATTAGGCAGCTTGAGATGTGGTGGAAGACGTAACTTGTAGCAAACTGGATTAACCTTGCCAGAAATGGCATAAGGTTCGATGAACTGAGGAGCAAACTTCAGAGAAGGCACCTTGCAACCACTGTTCCTTGTGGAGAGCCAGACTTTATCTCCAGGTTGGAGAAGAGGCGCCTTACGGAGACACCAATCAGCAAACCTCTTGTGCCTGGGATCGGCATGTTTCAGGTGCTCACAAGTGGAAGACCAGATGCGGTTAAAGTCTCTCTGTAGGGAAGGTATTTCAGGAGAGCAGGGTATATGAAATAGAAAGCGAGGATGTTTGCCATAGACAATGTAGAAAGGTGATTCTTTGGTGCTGGTGCTGACATGGTTGTATTGGGGGCGAACTCCGCCTATGGTAGCAGTGCTACCCAGTCATCATGATGGACGGAAACAAGGCCTCGGAGATACTGCTCCAGGGCTTGATAAACTCTTTCTGTCTACCCATTAGTCTGTGGGTGATATGCTGAGGAGAAGTCGGCAGAGATGTCTAGGGGTCTGCAAAAGCCTTTTCAAAAGCGAGAGGTAAATTGCACCCCACAATCAGAATCTATATCCATGGGCATACCGTGAAGCCTAAAAAATTCACGAATGAAGACTGGCACCAACGCAGCTGCTGATGGTAAAGGTGGAAGGGGTACAAAATGGACCATTTTGGAAAAGCGATCCACAACCACCCAAATGACCATGAGATCTGTAATAAAATCCATGGACAGGTGACACCAAGGCTCCTTAGGAATGGGCAGAGGCAGAAGCTGTTCTGCTGGGGCATAAGTACACGACTTGGTTTGAGCACATACAGCACAGGCCTTGACATAGTCCGTCACATCCTTACGAAGGTTGGGCCACCAATACAGACGAGAGAGAAGGGGGAAAGTTCTGTGAACGCCCGGGTGGAGTCATGTGCCCAAACTAATATTTTGGTGCAGAGTTGGGGAGACACCAATGTTTTTCCTGGGGAATAGCAGATTCCTGAACAGAAGTCAAGGCAACGATACGGGCTGGTGGGATAATAAACTCAGCAGTGGTTTCAGAATCCTGTGCATCGCAGGAGTGGGAGAAAGCGTCAGCTCGTAAATTTGCGGAACCAGGTTTAAAGGTAATTATAAAATCAAAACGGGAAAAGAAAAAAGACCAACGAGCCTGCCGAGTGATGAGGCAATGAGACGAATGTAGGTATTGGAGGTTTTTGTGATTGGTGAAGATGGTGACTTTGTGAAGAGAGCCCTCCAAAAGATAGTGCCATTCTTCTAGACCGAGTTTGATGGCCAGCAGCTCCCTGTCTCCAATGGAGTAATTCTTCTCTGCTGGGTAGAACTTGTGTGAAAAGAACGAGCTTGGCGTAGGGCTCCTGTGGGGGTCTGGAAAAGAAAAGCTCCCGCTCATACTGAGGAGGCGTCCACTTCTCTTGAGAAAGGCTTTGAAACATCTGGCTTAATCAGAGTTGGGCCAGAAAGAAAGGCTTTCTTTAAGGAATGAAAGGCCACAATAGCTTTAGAGGGCCAGTTTTTAGGGTCAGCATCCTTTCGGGTCAGTGCAGAGATAGGCACTACCAGTGTGAAGTAATTTTGGATGAACTGCCGGTAGTAGTTGGTAAAACCCAGGAAACACTGAGTAGCCTTAAGACTGCAGGGTAGAGGTTAGTTGGAGATAGCTGTAACCTTCCCGGGATCCAAAGACAGGCCATCCTTGGAAACAATGTCACCCAAGGAGGGCACCTGGGGGCATTCGAACAGGGACTTCTCTGCCTTAGCGTAGAGTCGGTTGTCTCTGAGTCTCTGTAAGTCAAGAAGGACATGCTGTCTGTGGGTAGGCAAGTCAGGAGAGAAATTCAAAATGTCATCCAAATGGACAATGACAAAGATGTAGGGATGGTCACGAAACTCTTCGATGACAAAGCTTTGGAAGACAGCTGGGGCATTGCAGAGACTGGAGGGCATCACCAGATATTCATAATGCCCATCCCTGGTATTAAATTCTGTCTTCCATTCGTCCCCCCTCCTTTATCTGAATTAGGTTGTAGGCCCCTCGGAGGTCCAGTTTGGTGAAGATTTGGGCACCACGGAAACGGTCAAATAGCTCAGCGGCAGTGGGTAGCGGTTAATAATAGTGATGGCATTCAAACCACAGTAATCAATACAAGGACGAAGGGTCCCATCCTTCATTTAAACAAAGAAAACTCCTGCGCCGGCGGGGGAAGAGGACTTACGTAAAAATCCTCTCTGCAGATTCCCCTTGATGTATCCACTCATAACCTTGGTATCCGGAAGACTGAGGGGGTATAACTGACCTCTGGGAGGTGTGTAAATAGGTATGAGGTCTATCACACAATCATAGGAGCGATGCGGAGGAAGTTGCTCGGCCTGGCATTTGGAGAAGAAATCTTGGATCCTTGTACTGGATAGGAATGGATGGAGCCAACTCTGACGTGGAGAGGGCAAGAGGCCTGAGAGGTTCGAGCTTGGTCAAACACCGAGAGTGACAACAAGGGCCCCAAGCCAATACTTCTGGAGTATACCAATCTAGCACTTAAGAGTGTTGTTGAAGCCATGGGAGTCCCAGGATGACTGCAGATGAGGCCTGGGGAAGTACAAGGAAGGTTAGGATCTCCTGATGTAGCACTCCTACCATCATTTGCATGGGCAAGATGGGGAAGTGGATAAGTCCGCAGGGGAGAATGGTCAGTGACTCTATAGGCCAGGTGCACTCCTGGACAAGAGTAGCGGAGATGAAGTTGCCTGCTGTTCCCGAGTCGATAAAAGCCTTCAGGGCAAGTGTGGACATCTTGTGGTGGAGCTGAAATGGTGTTGAGGGATGCTGAGTGGAGGGGAGAGAAGAGTGACCTAGCATGTCCCCCTTGGAGCATACTAGACACTGAAGTTTCCCGGCCTCTGTGGGCAGAGTTTAATAAAATGTCCTTTCAATCCACAGTAAATGCAGAGACCTGATGATTTATCGCCAGGATCTCTCCTCTGGAGATAGGCATGAGCAGCCAAGTTGCATGGGTACTTCTGATGAAGGAGAAACAGGGGAGACTGGAGGTTCCAGAGGCCTCTGGAAGGATGGAGCTAGTCGTGGGGAGAAAACCTTGCAGGGGCGAGATTTCTCCTGCAAATGCTCCTGGAAATGTATATAAATCCTGGGTAGCCAGGGAGATCAGATCATCCAGGGCAGTGGAAATTTCTCAACCAGCCAACTCATCGGTAATGCGTTTAGAAAGGTAGCGTGGAGGGCCTCGTTGTTCCAGACGAGCTCTACCACAAAAGTGCGAAACTTAAGAGCGAACTGGCCCACAGTAAGTAATTCTTGGTGAAGAGGCAGGAGAGCGCTGGCTGCAGAGGAGGCCCAAGCAGGTTCATCAAAAACGGTACAAAATCACAAGGCAGGAGGATAGTCAAGAAAAGCCGGGGTTGAGGCAGGCAGCAAGCAAGAGAGGTCAGGTCACACACCAGGGGTCAATAGCCAGAGATCCAGGATACAGACAGCAGTGACACAGGGGCCACTGCGGGCACAGGGAACACAGAAAACACTGGGAGCAAAAGGAGGTACAGGTGATGCAGGGATATCCACATACAGACAGGAACACTGGAACAGCACAGGGAAGTTGGTTGGGAACCAACAGACTGGACAACGAAGTGTAAACACAGGAGCTGGACACAGGAAACACTGGGTTAAGCAACAGTTGTACAGAAACCAGATCACAGAACTAGGGGGCTCAGCACAAGTGAAGACTTGTTGCACGAACACAGAATGCAGTCTGTGACCTAGCTAAATAGCCAGGGCTGATCAAGGGGCTATTTTCTGATTGTCCAGCAGATTGGACTGAGTTGATAAAGCCTGGAAACCAAGGCACACCCAGAAACAGTGGATCACTTTTGGTACAGAAATCTAGACCTCAGTGTAACGCTCAGGTGGTTAAATGTTTCAATGTCCATTTTGCAATTAGGAAGTCATGTTAAAGTTATGTTATTGTGTTTGTGGCTATATTGTTTAATTGAAATAATATGTCCTATTTACTACCTTTAAATGTTTGTCCTGCATAAAAATTTTCTAATCCAGTTTTCCTACCCTTGATAGGTTCAAATTGCATATTGGTTTGGTAAGTATTTTTTTGAATCCAATATTTCTTGGGCCATTTTAGAACTATTTTGTCATTTTATGGAAATGTGGGTTTACATGTGTTTTTTTTTTTTGTCTTGTAAATTTAGTGGTGTCTGTGTGGTCCCTATATTTTAATGTGACATTTTAGCAAATCTGAAAATTTTGAATAAAGTTGTTTTCAAAATGTTGTTGTTTTTTTGTTTTTTTGTTATCTCCTTTACAGTCTCCCAGGAACTTTTAACCTTGGGTGATCCAACAGACCTTCAATTTAACAAGTCAATATATTGTGATTATATATATAGCTGTTATCATTTTATGTACATATATATCTATATATACTATGAGATATAAAATATACCATATGATGTAAAGGTTTTCAGGAATGGTTATGATATAGGAGGAAAGTTTTCTATATTGTTCATGAATCATAGGGACCAAGACGAAAACCTTTTACTACCACGGACATCAAATACAAACAAGGAAACCGATTACCACTGGGTAACAGTAAGTCATCATAATGATTTACTCATGTTTATTAAAAACTCTTCATTGATTGTTTACCTATGTCATACCACCACAGAATAACCAACCACAAATATGTCACTATACATACACGTCTTTTAAAAATCCTGCCTACGCTCTAATCTACAAAACATTAACCAATCAAACACAATATAAAAATACACTACAATATTGTCAGACAATTTGTTTATTATGGTTGTTTACACTTTATCTCATGATTTATATACCTCTCACAAAGAATTCAACATATACAACATAACATTATGCATTTACCTTTGTTAATTATACTGTTACTACAAGTTTTGTAAAATGTCTCCTTTTCTGATTGAGTTGTTATTCTGCTCTTTTCAGAGTATTGCCAGTCTTATCCAATCTCCTGAGGAAGCCTTCCAGGCGAAACGCGTCGGGACAAGAGACACAACACCTACCTTCTATTTTTGCTACCCAGTCAGGGATGATTTATGTATAGCTATTGGTTCATATGCCTATGATGATTGAAAAGGCATGACCATATACTACATCATATTGTACCTATGTCCATTTTTTTAAATTATTGAATACAGTTGTTATTTTGCCTAAAAAACCCCAGCTCTTTTCTAAAGTCTAAGCCGTAACCAGGTTTTCTCCAGAGCCTCTGATGGTGAGGATGTTGTGCTGCTGGTTAAAGGTCAGGTTGCAGTCCTTGGGCTCACCAAGGTGAGCAAGCACGGTACAAAATCACAAGGCAGGAGGATAGTCAAGCAATGCTGGGGTCGAGGCAGGCAGCAAGCAAGAGAGGTCAGGTCACACACAAGGGGCCAATAGCCAGGGATCCAGGATACAGACAGCAATGACACAAGGGCCACTGCGGGCACAGGTAACACAGAAGACACTGGGAGCAAAAGGAGGTACAGGTGATGCAGGGATATCCACATACAGACAGGAACACTGGAACAGCACAGGGAAGTTGGCTGGGAACCAACAGACTGGACAACGAGGTGTGAACACAGGAGCTGGACATAGGAAACACTCGATTAAGCAACAGGTGAACAGCAACCAGATCACAGAACTAGGGGGCTCAGCACCAGTGAAGACTTGTTGCACGAACACAGAATGCAGTCTGTGAGCTAGCTAAATAGCCAGGGCTGATCAAGGGGCTATTTTCTGATTGTCCAGCAGATTGGACTGAGTTGATAAAGCCTGGAAACCAAGGCACACCCAGCATCAGAACTGCCCGCATGCAAGAAGAGAGATGCCTGTGCTTTAGTAAGGAACAGGTAAGTGTGACCTTACCTTTCTTCTTTTATGGGGCCTCCCCACCTTCCGGGGGCAAGAAGAGGTGCAGACACATCTGTAGCTGGAACCCACCTTTCCAATCAGTTAGGTACATTAGCGAGAAAACTTGGAATCCAGAATTCGATAGACTTCATATTCCTAAGAAGAATCCAGTGCAGGAGTAGCCAGCGTTGAGGGACGAGAAAAGTGGTTCAGGACCAACCGCTTAAGCAGAGAGTGATGAACAGGTAAGTGTAACAACATGTATTATAACATATTTGCCAACAATCCTTTTTGCAAATATTTGATTTCTCTAAAGCCAAACTAGAATGAAGTTTAAATCAAAAATTTAAAGTCATACTATTGTGTGATTATATATTATAAAGTGCTAATTAGTATGTATACAGCTTTATATCAATAAGTTTGCAGTGTTGCAACAAAACAAAAAAGTATCAAAACAACATGTGCAACAAATGTTACAATAAATGAAGCAATTTTGTGAATAAGTATAATGTAACATAAAAATGTAGCAGTTACCCAAAAATACGATGAAGCTTTAAAGATTCAAACTGACCTGTAATGGACTGTAGCTGTGCACAGAACAGGGAGCAGGTGTGCGCTAATTAATTGCTGTGACCTCACCATTGACAGAGCTTAACAGATCCTCCTGAATCACGCAGCTGAAATTTAATCACCTTGATTGGTATATTCTCAACCCCATTGCTCATTTATCAAAGCAGGGATCTGGCTGACAAGTGAAGGCAAGTGTACTACCACTCGGCTCTGGCTCGCAGCAATACACCTCGTATATCGGCGCATATTTACGCGCAGCGATTTCAGGTAAACTCGCTTGATAAATCAGGGCCATTACCTCATCCTTCTGAAAAACGGACTCCTTGTTTGTAGGTATGGACTGTACAATTAATATATTTGCAGCATACTCATCCAGTATTGCCATATGGATCACATCACAACATATGCTCTCAAGCATAAGAAGACATCTTTTTTTGATAATTGTTCATTCCACTAGAGCTATAGGTCTTTGTAGACTATTGCTCAGTGTCACATGTTTGTATGGTGGATAACCTAGTGTTTAATACATACTTTTACAACATTCTACATGTATTGGCTTATTCTAGCTGTTTATCTTCATACAACAGCTTTGTCTCTTAACTAACCTAACTATACATACTAACATTCTTTTTTTATTTTCTATGTTTCTTGTCTATACCTCTTTAGGAAATGAAAATAGGTGATTCGGCACTTAACTCTTTGCCTCTCATCAACTGTTTCCATAGTTATTTAAAGCCTAGGGGGACAGCTAGTAGAAGGTGTCCACCAGGCAACATTGCAGTTACCATACGATAGGCCCTTCCTCTCCCTCTACAGTCTAGAAAACAGATGACTCAGAACACAGCATAAGGATAGACTTAGGCCTGGAACATACAGATAGTTTAAACTGCAGCTTCTGTGACACCATGTGTTGCAAGAGTAAGCATTTTGATTTTTTTTTAGAAGCACAATAAGTGAGTGGTAACCATACCAATTAATTTTTTTTGGATGGCTGTGAGAATGGATGCATGATGCGTGAAAAAGAAGTAAGCACAGGCACCACCACCATCTATGTGAACAAGGCCTTAAAGAAGTAAAAGGAAATTTTAGATTAGGATATTTAGGGAACATTGGAATTAGCTGGGCAAAGATGTTGGGGGCTTTGATGCCCAGAGATCAGTTGCGAAGCAGCTACAAACTTGGTTACAATATATACAAAATTCCTAATTTGCTCAACATTTAGTAATTCTTTACAGCCAATGTTACAATGATGAGAGGTAATAACTGTAGATACTGAAAAGTCTAGAGGTGAAATAGAAAGTTGAATTGTTGAATGTTAAAATATGCGTATCACCTGCCTAGCAGTGCTGCGTGGCCATGTATGTAAATCACAGGACTGAGTGTCATAATAATAAAGGCCAAGTTTTTAAACTGTATATTAAGTGTCTATTTGGAGTAACACTTGAAAAAGTGATTCCCTTGAAATATATTCTGCATAAACTTGTTAAATCAGTGTGTTCCACTTAGATTAAATTGGATAGTACATTAAAAATAAATATAACAATTTATTAAACCTTTGACACTTATCTATTTCATTTTTATTATGAGCAAGTAAAAAAAATGAGAAATGAAATGACATCGAAATTCCACATTGTGTAAAGAAGTCAGGATAGTGTTTCATTGGCCCTGATTTAATAAAGCTCTCCAAGGCTGGGGAGAATACACTTTCTTCAGAGAAGCTGGGTGATCCAGCAAACTTGGAATGGATGTGGTCCAGGATTCAAATCATTTGCTAGCAAATATAAACTTACTTTATTCAGGTTTTCTGGATTACCCAGCTTCACTGATAAAAACTGTATTTTCTTTAGCCTTGGAAAGCTTTAATAATTCAAGCCCATTATGTCTATCTTGCTTTTTACTTTACTATTGAGAAGTGATATTTCCTAGTATATCTTTTTTTTTTAATTGTATTTTTATTTAAAATTTTCCAACAGAATTAAAAAACATGAAATAACAATAGGGTGCAAAGACATAACAGTAAATCTTGAGCAACACAGATATGGGGCAACAGTACAATGAGAAGTCCGAAAGTGGTTAACAGTGGATCTTGACCATAGAAACATTAGTAAACTCTACACTTAGTCAGTGGACTGTATATGAATACAGAAAAAATGTACTACAAAAATAATGAAATACATATGTCAAGTATCAAAAAAAAAAAAAGAAGAAAATACATACAGTAGAATGAGTGCAAATTTCCTGAGAACCAAACTAAAAGAACAAAAGGGAGTGGGGAAAGGGTAGGAGGAAGGCGTGTGACTGCAGACTAAGTCAATAAGACTCTGGGTATCAACTGGACAATCGAGCATAATCTATATTGGTCCCACTTTTCCCTCGTTTTGTCATAATTATCTATGGTGTTTCCAAAGAAAGCAGTAAGGTACTCCATAAGCCGCACTTAATGAATACTCTTATATAGGTCCTCAATAGAGGGGGGTAGAGTAGCCTTCCATTTAGTAGGGATCAGTGTCCATGCAGCTACCAAAATATGCGATACCAGTTTGCGAGAAAATTTGGGTAGCATCTTAAGAGGTTGGCCCAAAAGGTGGGTCAGAGGGTCTAGGGATACCTGCATCTGAACCACCTCCGTAAAGCAATGAGTTAACTCAAGACCAATACCCTTTAATGATAGGACAGGACCAGAAGATGTGCTCCAAACGCCAATACCCGGGAATAGCCGCTGGAGTACAACTGGGGTATGGTACCACCTGAAGATGATTTTATATGGGTTTTCCTTATATAACGTACAAATGGAACTCTTATTAGCGGATGGCTTCCCAAATCTCCTGACAGTCATCCAAATCCAGGGTCTGCCCCAGAACCTCCTCCCATTTCAGCATGTATTTGAACTTGCCTGAAATTGCATGAACTGAACTGTGCAGGAGGTGGTATATAGAGGAGACAACACCTTTGGAGTACGGGCCTCCTGCGCACAATCTCTCAAAAGAGGTCATGTGCAGAGGGCTGCAGAGCTAGGATAAAATGTCTAATTTGTAAGTATGCATGAAATGAAGTACCAGGGAGCTCAACCTTATCACAGAGCTCTTCAAAAGTAAGCAAACATTTCTCCACAGGGTGTACCAGATGTCTGATTTGAAAAAGGCCTCTCTCCCTCCATGGTACCGACATGACCCCCGACAAACCACTGGAATTTGTGGGGTGTTAATTACTAATGTTAGCTTTGAGGCCTTGGATGAAAGGCCATGTCTATCCTTGCAAAACCGCCACGGGTTCCGTGTAAAAACCATGGGTGTAGGAAGGTCATTGTCTTTCAGGGATAGGGATGAACTCACAAGCGTCACATTAGGGTGTGCAGGAGCGATCCAACTTTCCTCCAGGTCCCTACAAACACTGGAGGGGTGGGGTAACGTCCACAACGGAATGTATCGTAAATGAGCCGCTAGATAATATTTGTGTAGTTTGGGAGCCCCCTTACCCTCCAGTTCTCTGGGCGTGCAGACAACATGTTTAGCAAGTCTGTGCCTCTTGTATGTCCAAATAAATTTTAGGAAATCAGACTGTAGTTTCTTTAGCACTCCTGATGGTACACCAACTGGCAGGGTCTCTAAAACATATAGAAATTTAGGTAGGAGCATCATCTTTAAGGCAGCCATCCGCCCCAGTAAAGACAAGGGGTAATTTTTCCATTTATTTAAGAGAGACTGAAGCTCTCGGATTAACGGTGGAATTGTGGGAGTATACCTGAGTATAACTGATAATACATAGGGGTGATCTGAACGCCCAAGTAACAGAGGGCTACGTAGGTCTCTCCATGCAAAAGTGTAGGAGGACCGCAGAGCCAGAGTGTGGGAGACATATAAAAAGACAAGGCTTCTGATTTAGATGCATTAACTTTGTAATCGGATACCTTACCATAAGTACGTAGTTCTCTCCACAAATTTGGAAGGGAAATAGTTGGCTGAGTTAAAGTCAAGAGAACATCATCTGCATACAACGATATTTTAAAGGACTTTCCCTTAACTTCTACACCCTTTAGATCTGATGTAGGCTGCTAGGGGTTCAATACATATAGCAAAGAGCAGGGGGGACCTTTGCCTGGTACCATTTCTAATAGGGGATGAGGAGGAGGAAGCGTGGGGGAGTTTAACTGAGGCTGAGGGGGATTTATAAAGCGATTTGACTGCCGTCATAAAGGATCCACAAAAACCTAATTTGTGTAGAGTAGAGAATATGAACGGCCAACTAAGATGGTCAAATGCTTTTTCAGCGTCTAAGCTAAGCACTACTGATGGTGTTTTCCTCTTGTTAATAATGTCAATAATAGTAACTACTCTTCTAGTGTTTTCACTAGCGTGATGAAAAGGTATGAAACCTGTCTGGTCACAGTGGATAAGAAAAGGGAGGAATTTTGATAGCCGGGTAGCTAGTATTTTTGTGAAAATTTTCAAGTCTGAGTTTAAGAGTGCTATGGGCCTATAGCTTGAGCAAGCCATGGGATCTTTGCCCAGCTTAGGTACTACAGTTATGTGGGAAGCCAGCATAGATGGAGAGATGGGTTTACCGTTTAAAAACTAAACAAAATCAAAAGAGTTTTATAATATGAGTAAGGTAACCTATCCGGTCCCAGAGCTTTTGCAAAAAGCAGTTGTCCAATTGTTTTTAAAATTTCAGCTTCAGTGATAGGGCTATTAAGCTGTACCAAATATTCTGGGTTGAGTTTGGGTAAGCCTATACCAGCTAGGTATGAGTCAAGTTTCAATTGTAAATCACCTCTTAGAGAGCTTTGGGTTTGGTGTACTGTTTGATATATATTTGTATAATTAGCCTCAAATTGTGAGGCAATATGGGAGGGGTCATATCTCACCACCTCACTCTCATCTTTAATAGCCACTGGAGAGGCATTAGCTTGCAGGTCCCTCAATTTGTGCACCAATAGTGAGTCAGCTTTGTTACCCTTGTAGTAGTACAGTTGACGGGTTCTCTGCATCATCCAACTAACCTTCCATAATTCCAGGGCCCGTAGTTTAGACCCCAGGTTAGGTAATTTACGAAGAAGGTCCAGAGATGGTTTGCGAGCATAACTCCCTTCCGCAGAGCATAGAGCATGCGTAGTAACTGTGCGCTCTAGATTAGAATCCTACTTAAGCCGGGAGCTTAAAGAGATACAGTGTCCACTAAAAACAGTCTCATGGGCTTCCCAAAGTGTTTATGTATGCACCACTGAACCCTTATTATCCTGGAAATAATGTTGCAATCCCCCAGTTAGCGCTGATTTGGTGCCTTCATTCTTGAGCAAGAACTCATTTAACCTTCAGTGACAAACTCGGGCAGTGGCCGGGGAGAGAACAACATCTAGTGTAATCGGGGCATGAACTGACCAGGTTATAGGGTGGATCTCAGAAGACACACTGTTCCGCAGTAGTGGGAGACTAGCGAAAATATTATCTCTACCCATGTGGGTGCAGTGAGGAGGGGAGTAAAAAGAAAACTGCTTTCCAGTGGGGTGATGAACTCGCCAGTTATCATAAAGCTGGTGTTTGCGGATCAGCTGTCTAAAAACCTTAGAATGCTGCATCAATTGCCAGTGGGGGGTGGTATCATGGAGAGTAAGCCTATCCTGTACCGGGCAGAACAATAAATTAAAATCTCCTCCGACTACCTAATTGAGTTTGGCCAATATTTGGGGCATATCGGTTACATAAAGTAATGGATGTACCCTGTAGGGTTCCATGTAAAATGAGGAATTTGCCTTCTGGCTCTTCTACCGAACGGGTTAATAAAGAATGAGAATAACGACACCAGCCGTTTTTTTACTAGGTTGAGAATAAAGTTTTGAGGCAAAGTTAAAGGAGCCCATAGTGTAAAAATGTGTTTCTTGTAGGAAAATGACCCCAGGAAAAAGACGCTTGAGTTCTCTAAAGGCCAGCTTCTGCTTCCTGTTAGAGTTCAGACCCTTAACTTTAAAGGACAATATTTTAGCAGGCATAGAAAATATGTAGGAACCTAGAGGCAAAGGCTTTCCCCTTCAGCCAGGCAGGACAATCAGTTGTGGGTGGACTAAGAGTAACATTAGCCCAGGTATAGTCAAGCACCTTGTCACACTCCAAAAAAAAAAAAAAAAGGATATAGGATTAGGGCAGAAATGCACAAAAGGGTCGAGGACAAAAAAAAGAACCTAACAAAGAAAGGCAACCAGTGAACATTAAGTCGCACTTCGGCAACCAGGGGAGGTCTGACACCCGCCGAACCCTGACCCCTCATACTGGGAATCTGGGAACAAAACCAACTGGTGGGTGAACATACCGTCCTAGAGGGGCAAAAGGCCCGGAGGGCCACAACAGAGGGGCAATTAAGCCATAAGCAAGTCATCATCATCTCAACGGTCAGAGCCGACCACTTGAGGCGTTATAGCACCCGGGAAAGCCCCCCCGCCCAGCGCAAACTGAGCACAGAAGTAGGCCCCCCCAGGCCAGCTAGAGAAATCTGGAACATATTAATTTATCTGAATTACCATCCAAATTAGCAGCAAAATAGTACAAAATCAGCATGACATTTCAAGTATGAAACAGCATAACTTTACATACAACAGCCATCCAGGATAGCGGTCATGTAGTAACATTCTAAGAGTCAGTAGTGGGGTAGTTACAAAACAATATACAGCCTAGATAACAGTTGTTCAGTGATAGTCGGGAGACAGTAGTAAGGCAATGTAAAGCAGTGCACCAACAAAATCTCCTTTCAAGTGTAAGGCAGTATAGTCTTCCCACAAAAAATGTCGGACTAGGATAGCAGCAGTGAAAGAACATCATGAAAACAGCATTAGAGCAGGTAGAAAGTAGTGCACACTCAGAATAACATTGCAAACCAATGTTTGACCAGCTGGTCCCATAAAAGGGTACTAGCCTCTCAGTCTAGTGGGGGCCTCCGGTGGAGATGAAGGGTCCTGTGGAGGACGTGCATGGAGTGCCCGTCTAAAAAAGGGTATTCCCCTGTCTGTTTCCTAGAGGGTCCCGGGGTCCCCAAGTTCATGGGGATGGATTCTGCCCTTCTGGTATCCTCTGTTGGTGCTGAGGATCCTGCTGGAGAGGAGACCACCATGGCATAAAGGGGGGGGCCTGAAGCGGGAAACCCACCAGAACCCTGGGCTGGGGTACTGTGTACAGGGAAGGAGCCCCCTGTCTAAATGCTGCTGGTGTCAGTGCATCCCACTGAGTGGGTGTTGGATCTGGGAACCTAGATGGGGCTCGCTGGGGAGATGCTGCAGGGGAGGGGGAATCCCCCAGGCTGGAGCCCTGACTCACTGCGGGAGATCTCGGGGACCTTGGAGATCCTGGATCCTGTAGGTGGGAGGCTGGAGGGTCCCTCTGCTCAGCAGGGTAAGCCTCCATCTGTTCTGGGGAGCCCTGTGTGTCGGCTCTGCTCCGTTGCTCGCTCCGTCGCCACGTGGAACCATGTTGGAGGCCTGTCAGGGATCCGACTGAGCTTCCACAATGTAATCCCTGATGGAGGGTTGGTCCATCAGGTGCTGCGATGCTGGGGTGGGGGGAAGCTTCCCCACTCTCCCTTGTGTGCCTTACCCATGGATGGTGCAGGTGAAGCCCAGATTGCTGCAGATCGTGGCCGGCGCTGACAGAGCACAGGATCTATGCAGCCATATCTCACGCCTGCCAAACCACGCCCCTTAGTATATCTTTTAAAATGAAACAGGTAGTATTTCACACTTTATTAGCCTGACTGCCAAAATGCACTGTAAATGGGGAAAAGGGACTTTCAGCCACTCATTTGATGTGCAATTTTATATTTGCCTGACCTTTGGAGAAGGATGAGCATAGTGTGTCTGAGATTAGGATCTGATACATGGTATTCATTCATGTATAGAATTTCATCCAGTTTCAACTCTTAAGCTGCGTACACACTTGCAATTTTTGTCGTTGGAAAGGATCTTTCACAATCCTTTCCAACGACAAGGGACTGCACGATGCATGAACGGTGCTGTACATACAGCACCGTTCATGCTCTATGGAGAGGGGAGGGGGAGAGCGACGGAGCGGCACCCTGCTGCGCACTCTCCCCCTTCCCTTTCATTAGGATCGGTCGTCGTCCATCGTCCGTGGATCCAGCAGGTCGGTCGTTCGGACGATGGACGACACCGACTGTACACACAGCAGATTTTCGCCCAATATTTGGCCGATGCCGATTATCGGGCGATAAAAATCTGCCGTGTGTACGTAGCTTTATAGTAACTAAAGCCAAGATAGGCTGAAAAGCCTTTCATGAAAAGATCGATGAAACAGATAAATCACACTTGCTGGCTGGCAAACTCATTTTGTCTGAGCTACTCAGACAAAGGGTTTCTTTAAAGGGTTTCTCGCTGGGGAGATGCTGCAGGGGAGGGGGAATGCTCCAGGCTGGAGCCCTGACTCGCAGCGGGAGATCTTGGGGACCTTGAAGATCCTGGATCCTGTAGGTGGGAGGCTGGAGGGTCCCTCTGCTCAGCAGGGTAAGCCTCCATCTGTCCTGGGGAGCCCTGTGTGTCCCCTCTGCCTCGCTGCTCGCTCCATCACCACGTGGCTGAGGAGTGTGTCGGCACCATCTTGGAGGCCTGTCAGGGATCCGACTGAGCTTCCACAATGTAATTCCTGATGGAGGGTGCACAGTGGCTCAGGGGTTAGCCCTACGGCCTTTGCAGCACTCGGTCCCAGGTTTGATTCCCAGCCAGGAATGTATCAGGAAGTATCTGCATGGAGTTGGCAGGTTCTCCCCGTGTCTGTGTGCGTTTCCTTCCCACATCCCAAAAATGTGCAGTGAGGTAATTGGCTTCCCCCTAAAAATTGACCTTAGACTACAATAATGACATATGACTATGGTAGGGACATTGGATTGTGAGCTCCATTAATGGACAGTTAGTGACAGGACCTTGGACTTTGTACAGCGCTATATAAATACCGTGTAATAATAATAATAAAATAATAAAAAGGGTCACTCTATAATGAGACACAGTAAATATGTTTGCAATGTTTCAATTCCACTGCAGATCAAAGAGAAACTTCTTAATTTAGGGCAACACTTTGCAACATCATCGTTTGATGAGAAAAATCATTTTTGTCATCGGTTGTCTTTTAAGGATGTGTATTCTATGGGAAGCAGTATATCTGACACTGCTAGTGATGTCAAATGTCTTGTCGCCTTCCCCTTTCATTTTATTGCCATGACGTAAGGCATTTGGAGAAATCCTTCTTTTAACTACCTCCAAAGTTTACTTAGAAGGAAAAGCATAAACTGTATTTATTGGGCATTTTCTTTTAATCTTTTCTTTTGTCTTAATTATTTAACATATGATAACACTTTACACTTAAAACGGTTTCCAAATGTTTCCCTTAAATTTAATGCATCCATATAGTCAAAGAAATCTATGGTCATCCATTTTTAAGAATTTTGTTTGCATATTTAAACATACATTTAAAATCAAGTGTTTTACACTTAGAGGCCAATTTATAAGGCAGTGAATCTGACATATACTTAAACATTCCCATGGTGGAGAATCTTCCAGGGTTTTGATGGCAGTAAATATTTCTCCACCAGAGAATGTTTCAGTGAATGTAAAACTCACTGATTACTACATAGATCCTTAAAGTTTAATCTGGTTATAGTTTGCCTGCCCTGGTTTCTTCCTCTATCCCAATTAACATGCTAAAAAATTTTAATTAAAACCTTTCTGCTTTTGTTACATACTAAGTATTTTTATTACATGAGACCATGTAAAATTGTGCAAGACTGAAGGTAAGGCTGGAGTAAAGCTGCAAATGGGCTGCAAACATTTCAATTTCCCTTGTAAGCAACAGGGAAGAAAAATTAGCCTAAAGGAACCCCATATTGTTACTATAAAATGGAAGATCATCACCTAAAAGAAGTAAGGAAAGAGTAGCAAGGCTAGTCCTCACCAACCTGATAAATAATAATCAGTGCTGGGATAACATTTTCCACACAATTTAAATTTTACTTTGCTGAAAATGTAATACCCAGCAGTGGGTTTCACCTAGTTAAGAACTGTGGTTTGACAGATCAGAGGTGTCAAAGAAGAGCTTTTGTAATACTTTTAGGACACATTGTCACTTACTGGTGGCCATGCACAAAAGATCATTTAGGAGCAAATCACCCATTGTTGCCAACCAAAAGTAAAACTACTTTAATCTGTAAAAAAGAAGGAAGAAATATACAGAGTCTGAGTGATTTTTATTTTTTCCACTTTAAATAAATATTTTAAAAATACTATACCATAGATGTATTTATTCACATTCCTTTTATTTGTATTTCCTTTGATTAGTTTTTTAAATGTTAGCAGTGATGGCCTTATTTTGTGCCATAGGTCAGGGGTCAGCAACCTTTACTATCAAAAGAGCCATTTTGCCTCCTCTTCCACTAAAGAAAAATAGTCTGGAGCCGCAAAACATAACACAGTTTATAAACTTTTAAAAGTTTTAATATTTTTTTAATTTTACCTGTTACAAGTGTACATGTGTAGGCCTACTTTGAAATAAATTAAACACTGAACTATGCCCCTAGAAGCCTCCAGCTTCTAACGTATCATCCTGTTACATTAGAAGCTGGAGGCTTCTAACGTAACAGGGTAGATTTTTTTGATGGGCAGAGTTCTTTATGTTCTGACGATGCCTTAGCGATGAAATTTTAAGGGGTGTTAGCCACAGGTGTCCCTCATTTGCAGCTTTAATTTTGTTCACCTGTACCCCCCAATCTTGAGTAATTGGGGTTCGGGTGCTAGAAGCCTCCAGCAATGTGTAACGGTAGATTATTTTGATAGGCAGAGTTCTTTATTTTCTGACGATGCCTTAGCGATTCAGTTGTAGGTGGTGTTAGCCATAAGTGCCCCCCACTTGCACCTCTATTTTGGTCACCTGTACCGCCTCCCCCCCCGTTCCAGAGAAATTGGGGTTCAGATGATAGATGCTTCCAGCAATGTGTAACAGGGGGTACAGATCACCTGTACCCCCGTTTCCAGATAAATTGGGGTTTAGGTGCTAGAAGCCTCCAACAATGTGTAACAGGGTAGGGGTTTTTTGATGGGTGGAGTTTTTAGGAGGTGTTAGCCACAGGTGTCCCCCACTTGCACCTCTAATTTTGTTCACATGTACCCCCTTCCTGTTACAGAGGAATTGGGGTTCAAAGGAGGGGGATGTCATTGTACACACCCATTTGTACATGCCCCGTGGTAGATTTATTTCACTGGTAGATTTTTTTCATTAGAACACCGGATAGGGAATCCCCCTCCTCCGCAGTGTCTTGGGAGGAAGGGGATCCCCCATCAGAGATCTCCCCGCGGCAGCCGAAGGGAGCCACAACAAGGAGGCTGAAGAGCCGCATGCGGCTCCAGAGCCGCAGGTTGCAGACCCCTGCCATAGGTTAATACTCAAGTCCAAGCCATATCCATGTTTTTGTCAGATACCTTAGTTTATATTCGAGTATATATGGTAGATATTCAAGGTGCGTGTATTTTCCTTTTTTTTAGATATAAGTAAGTACTTCAATTTATATTTCCGAGTAATATGGCAAATCTTCAGGGTTTATGTGATTTAAATTACTGTGATTGGTTCACCTGCAATAAATGTCACATCCACTGCTTTTAGACCATGTTCTTAGGGAAAATCCTATGTATAATGTCTTAGGTCCCTTCCTCAGGTAATGTGTAAAGTATGAGGGCAGGACCTAAAGAAGATCCCAAGGGATTTCACTTTAATTCCAAAGTTTGTGCTTCCATCAATTGATGGCTAACAAGGTACAGTGCATTTTTTATTCCAGCCATGATAAGCCTCACTTATGTGTATATACAGTACGTTTCCTCTCCACGACATTCTTATGGTAAATTACAAAAAGCATAGTGGCAACATGAAATCTTCTTTTTCTTATCATATTTTTTTCAATGGAATTGCTAACATGCTCATTTAACAAAGCTCACTTGCTCAGGAATGGAGTTTGTGCAGCGTTTCATGTCATTTTTAACATCACTAGTGACAATTGCTCTTTCATTACCTCTATGGCTTGGTGCAAAGAGCTGAAGGAGAGTCATTTGAATACCTGGATCTGTGTAAATCATCTCTCAGTTACAAATTACCCATGGCTATAGCAATTATTTTGCTGTCTACTATTGGCCCCAACATTGATAGCTCATGTTGAACCATGGGAGAGTAAATTGGCTAAACAAAAACTAATATTTAAATCTTTGCTTGTGCAGCTGGGAATTTATTCTCAGAAAGGGTCCTTGCATATTTTTGTATTCACTATCTGTAAATCAATAAAAATAAAAAAAATTTTAATGCAAAGTTTGCTAGACATATATTACAGCGTATACCAGCTTGCACATGGTTAATTGAGAATATTAGATTTTTTATAATAAATAAAGCAAAGTGTTGTCTGTTTTCTGTGGCCTTGATTTATCAAGCGAGTTCGCGTAAGCTAGCTGCGTGTAAATAAGCACTGATATACGAGGCGTATTTCCGCGAGCCAGATTTCAGCTTTGATAAATGAGAAATGGGGTCGAGAATACGCCAATTGAGGCGATTAGTTTGCAGCTACGCGATTAAGGAGGATCTGTTAAGCTATCAATGGTCATAGCATTTAATTAGTGCACACCTGCTCCCTGTTCTGTGCGCATCTACAGTCTATTACAGGTCAATTAATTCAAGTTACATTACAGATCAATAATTAATCAGATGATTAATTAATTAATTAGAGTCTTTAGTGCTTGATTTTTTTGGGTAAGTGCATCATTTTTATGTTACATTATACTCATTCACAAAATTGCTTCATTTATAGTTAGATTTGTTGCAGTTGTTGTTTTGATACTTTTTAGTTTGGTTGCAACACTGCTAACTAATTTATATCATGCTGTATATATACTAATTAGCACTTTATAATATGTCATCACACAATGGTATGAATGTAAAAAAAAGGTGCGATCAACCATTTTTGATTTGCTTTAAATTTCATTCTAGTTTGGCTTTAGATAAATCCAATATTTTAATAAAGTATTAGAATACATGTATCAATGAACATTTAGTGATTTCACCTGTGTGTGTGTGTGTCTAAATAAATTTAAATGTATATAAATACATATGCATTTTAATTTTTGCTATTTAAACTGGACTGGTTTATTAGGGGAGGGGGGTTAATCAAGGAAGTTTGCTTGTCTAATATGAGTTGATGTGACTTTTAGTAATCTTCATTCTTGTTATTATACAGGCAGAATCGAAACCAACATTGTTGCAGTTGCCACCACAACAGCACTAGCCACCAGTATAATCTCCTCCATAATCACAAACCCACGCAAACGCTTAGGCACATATGTGGTACGTGTTCATAAGCGTACAGCTTTGCGCATATTTGTGCGCATTTAAAAAACAAACAATAACACACCAAAACATGCAAATCCCATATGCATGAATAATCCTTAATATAATTCATGAAGATAATTCATGCATATGTGTTTTGCATGTTTTGGTGTGTTATCGTTTGTTTTTAATTTTTATATTAAAGTAATTTCAATGTTACTGGTATTGTTAAATTTTACAACACATAGTCACATGTATATATATATATATATATATATATATATATATATATATATATATATACTGCCTTCAAAGTCCCTCAACTTTGATTTTTCTATTATTTGTTAATTTCAGGATGTGGCAGGTGTAATTTTGATGAATTAAATGTGGGAGTCTCCAGGTTTATTTCTTTAGTGGAGTGATTGGGCTAATAAAACTTAAAACTGTTTGAGCCAGGGGTTTGCACATGTTCATTTGTTTTTAATATTTCATAGGTGAACTTTAAGCTGCAAAAGGATCATATTAAAGTGGAACTAAAGTAAAATTAAAAATAAAGAACTGTATTGTGCCATACGTGTTCATGCTGTTATGCAAGGTAAACAATATATATTTTTAATATAAAGTATACTCTGTATATATGTAAATAAATATATGTTTAGCATTTTTATTGTTGGTAGATCATTTTGACTTGATCATTTTGAAAGTAGCTTGCAAGCCAAAAAAGTGTGCGCACACCTGTACTAAGGGGTTCAGCTGTGTATTGTATGCAAAATGTATTCTTGAATGATGTTACAATCACATTTAGTTTGAAGAGGACATATCTATCATACCCAATGACGTTACTTTTAAGGGGACATGATAGTGTAGAAGAGATGACTAGAGAGGAATGCAGGAATGGTGTCAACAGTTCCAAGCTTCAAAACAGGTTGGTGTAGGATAAGAGCATGTGAGATATTTTACTGTTCAAACAACCATTGTGTAAAAACACATTTTTTAGATTTTTTTGTTTTGTGAACGAGAAGCAAGGATGTAAGGAAAGCCTGCGGGTATGTTTTTAAATGTGTGACTTTGTGTTTTTTTTTTATTAACCAATTATCCAACAAAATAAATATATAAATAAGAATAATAAATAAGTTTTAATATATAAGAATAATAATAAAAACGTTTTAAAAACATATGTACAGATTTTTTAAAAGAACATTTTTTTGGGTTTTAAAACCTGTAGCGCCTGGACATAACCCGAGGAAGGGCCATCCTCAGCTGACGCTCCACGCACCCATCTTTCTGTGAAGTCAATACAGGCTATCCTGTAAACTTCCTGGTGGGTGAAGAAAAAACAAAGAATATATTAACCGGAAGAGTTTGTGAAAAACATTTAAAAAAAGTACTGTCCTTGTAAAAACCCAACAAATTAAACTAGAAACTTACCAGGAGGATGTCTGCAATGTCACCATGGTGGGGATGGAACCTCCTCAGGGCTGGCTGCCTCCATCGATCTTGAACTGGCTGTGTATGAAGGAGACAAAAAAAATTACAGTGGTACATACAAGTACATACAAGTGAATGTAATAGTAACATATACAGCTAGTTCTTAAATTGCACAGTGCGAAAGAATGCAAGTTATAACTCATCAAGTTATGATTGTTTTTCTTTTTAAACCAAGTATGTTTTTCTTTTTAAACCAAGTAAAACAAGAAAGAAAGCTGATTCCTGGGGCCAAGCTCGTTATGGCAATGGAACTAGAGAGATGCAGTTTGTTGACAATGAAGGTTGTGAGTTTTCACAAAGGACAAACTTGGCTAAGTGACATTAAACCTTTGGCTTCTGTTAAAAGCTGTCTGGACATTAAGCTAGTCATACACTCATAATGATACTTATTGGGGCTAGGCCTAACAAACTATATCCTAGTTTATATTCATGGTCCTAAAGGAATGTTCACAATATATAAAATATAGAAATACTTACATTCAGATGAGGAACTTGTTTCCTCTGGAGGAGGTGGTGGCAAGGCCGCTCCAATAGCTGTAGATGAAAAATTATCACCATAAGTAAAAGTGGGTGGGCCGGACTAAAGTAGATGTTTGTAAGTTTAGTCAAGGATAACCGATTATTGCTTACTAACTTCTAACTGATACTTTTGGCCTATGTGCAAAAATTGGGCTTAAACATTTGCCAGTAAGGTACAACTGAACAAATCATGTCTATTTTAATTCATGCTAGCCAACAACCTAGAAAGAACCTTCAGAAGATGATTGGAAGGTTAGCTTACAGGCAATGTCCTCGGCCGCCTCCTCTCCCTCATCTTCAGAGGCAGGCTCCTCCTCTGCGGAGGGCTCCTCCTCTGCGGTGGGCTCCTCCTTTGGGCTGGGCTCCTCCTCCGAGGCGTACTCCTTCTCCTCCTCTACATCCTGTGGGATGGCCAACCGCCTGAATGGGCGCTCTACAATCAGCAGCCGCCGGCGGCGTGATGGAGGGTTGGCTGTAATACAAAAACAAAAAAAAAAACAAAAACATCCAAAAATTAATAGGGTAATAAAATCTAGGAAGTGATAAACAAACAGTTGTAAGGGCAGACAATACTACTTTCCACAACCTAATAACATTCCAAAACACCACACCTTAACAAGACAGAAACAAAACACAATACTTATCAGACAGGATGTTGTTCCCCACTTCGCAGAGGAAATCCGGTCTCCTCCGCTTCAGGTCGCTCAAAACATGCTGGATTTGGCCCCTTGTTGGCCGCATACCTGCAAGGGTCCATAGCCGCCCCACAATTCGGCACTTGGCATAAATGGACGGCTGCTGATCATACCACCGCATAAGCATTGTCTAAAGAAAAAGATAAACAAAGTGTTAGTTATTTTTACAACAAACCAATACTCTTAATCACCCAAAAATATAGATGACTGATTGATTGATTTTCTGGTGCAAATTAACATTGTTTGTTTGCAGTTGTGAACTGTTACTAAGGTGTGTAGATACGCAAATACTATTACTAAGAATCTTCAGAATTCCACCACACAAAGCCAAATCATAACTACATCATTGTAAACAAAATAATTAGGCTCCTAGATGTAAACTCTCTTCATCTGTTTTAGTTTGAGGGAAGCACCAGACACACATACAGTCTAGGTTCAAAGTATAAGCACAGTTGCATTATGTTGGAAAATGGAGCACATGTGTACCTATTGTGTTGTCACGGGAAAAAAAAAAACAAAAGGGGAGAAAAACAAAACACACTATCTATGTGAGACGGTTGAATGATGTGCCTTCCCAAAAATCTGTATTGTAGTCCCATCTATCGAGAGGACATTCTCACAGAAGGCTTCCACTGTCCTCCGGACAAAGATAATTTTAGGCTGGCGTGATAGCTAGGAGGCTAATAAGTGATCTTCAAATGATCTACCTAGGATTGAACTTAGTGTGGTAGAATCATGAAGATTTTTCGGTAATCATACATACACACACATCTAAATATGTGCATGTACATAGTTGTCAACCGCCAACTTTAGCTGCTATGGCTGCTATTCCTCTTTGACCTGGTTCTCTTCCGCAACTCTAATCCATTGAAAGCACAATAGAGAGGCTACTCCATTCTCAGCTGTCATCCATGCAGAGGATTCCAGCTGCTGATAAGTGCTAGGCAGTGAGAACAGCACAGCTAAAATGAGATGGCAACACAGGCTGCCCAGGCTGCCCCCCCCCCCCCCTCCCCCGCTTCTATTTAAAAAAATACTTGGAAAATATACCCTGTTTCCCCGATTATAAGGCACTGTCGTATATTTTTTGAAATGCCAAAATATGCCCTAGGTTCAGTTTCACTCTGCACTGCAGCCAGGAGCAGACACGTGCTGCAGCCAGCATCAAGGAGACACACACAGGATCATATAACGGAGGATGTCTTATTAACGGGTGAGTGTCTTATTTTAATTATTTTTTCAAAAATGGGGGGTGGCTTATTTATTGGGGATGTCTTAAACTTGGGGAAACACGGTATCCACTCTGCGGGCATGTGCAATGACATCATCGGCATGGTGTGATAGCTGATGTGGGAATGCTGCATGTCATATTCTGCAGCCTTACAACTCTGTGTACAAGCACAGAGGACCCTCATGGGTAATAGTCCCAAAATATCTCCAAAATCTCAGCCCACCAGATTTCAAGCATTTGAAGATGGAGATCCCAATTTAAAACACTATTGAAAATCCTACCTAGGAGTCCTTAATTGAAAAAGTGGACCCCTGGGCCCACTTACATAGCAAGGTGCAAGTGTCCCCCACTTGCACCTACATCTTCTGGTTTATGCACCTCACCATTCCCAATAAATTGGGGTTCTTGAAATGTTATTGACCAAAAAAAGACAAAAAGACTTACCTGAATAATAAAGCCCAGGTCCCTCTCTGCAAACAGCGGGTGCGGTATGTTGATAAGGCATATATGAATCTTCCAATTTCACTTCCGCTGGGTGGAAACCGTGCGTACGCTACACATTTGCACGCACACAGCGCATTTCTGCACGTTCGTGTTCTATACATATATGTACCTATTTTTGCGCATAAGAATTTAAAATTTTTTTTAATTTTTTTTTTTTTTTGCTATACTAAAACACATGTACACCCTTACTTCCATAGAAAATAACATTATCACTCAAAATGGACCTACAAAAGCCTGCTCTCAAGCAAGGTCAGGCACTCTTAGAAAGGAATAGATGTTCTGTTGTTGCTCCACTTAACTCCAACTTAACTTGGATTGTATGCATTATTTAGGTGTTTACACAGGTTTTTATTTAGTATATCAAACATCCAGGGATAAATGCACTTTGTGGCAAATATATTTTCTTGCTTTTCCAGCCTTTCAGGGTGTTTATACAGGTTTGAAGGCCATTTTAAACCATGGCCCACTATATTTTTACTTACTCACTAATACTCACTCACTGTATGTTATCACTAATAAACACATGGAGACATTTCAACCAAACTTGCTAGACATATGACTCATGTGAGTGTACCGCTGATCTTTGTACAGCACTGTGCTATATGACAGAGCTATATTTGGATGTATGTATTTATGTATATATGTTTCAACATCACTAGGAAACGCATAGAGACATTTTAACCAAACTTGCTGGACATATGACTGAGACTCATGTGGGTGCACCGCGGATCTTTGTACAGCGCTGTGGTATATGCCAGAGGTATTTTTGCATCTATGTATGCATGTATGTATGTGTGTATGTATTGCTCAGCACAGTGTGCCTTTTGCTTATATTTTTTACACACTTTTTTTTGGACTATAATAAAAGATTGCAAAAAATAAATACCAGGGCAACGGGTAATCGGCTAGTATATAAATTATAATAAATATAAAAGTTAAAATTAGTTAAAAATATATATAATTTTTGATGTATATATATATATATATGTGTATAAATATACATATATATATTAAATATATATGGATATAAATAAATGTAAATAATAAATAATATATATATATATATATATATATATATATATATAAATATATATACTATATATTGTGGTATATTACTGGGGGTTGCTCATGGCAACGGGATGCTTACAGGGCAGATTAGAGGCAGCAGACTTCAAAAGTCCAAAATAACAGCAGGTTTATTTGTTTAGGCAAGTGCAAGAGCACAATCTCCAGGACTTCACAACAAAAATAACAAACAGTAGCCCAGCTGGGCCTTTGGCTACCTCACTTGGGTGCCCTCTCTTACTAACACACACTAAATCAACACTGTTTCACTCACAGTTCCAATCTGGTTTTGCCCGCTGGCTTTCCTGTCCCCTCTCATGCGGCCTGGAACTCACTCTGGCTCCCTTCTCCTGCCTCGAATGGATTTTGGCTTCCTTCACAGCCTGGAACCCCGCTGGCTGCCTTCTCAGTCTGGTACCCCCTGGCTGCCTTCTAAACACACTCCAGCCTAAAGAACAAGGTTTCTTTCTAAAAAAACCTATCCAAACATCCTCACTTTCATTTCCCTGGAGCCTTTAATACATTTTCCTGCCACTCTTAGTGACACTCTGTCACATAATATAAATATATATATATATATATATATATATATATATATATAGACGCAAACAAGAACTTGTGTGTGTGCTTGTGACTTTTGTGGGATAATCTAGTCTGCTGTCAAAAGCGTGGTCTTGCCTGCCAGAGTACGCATGAATTTATCAGCAGGCGGATCCTTGGGCATCGTAAGCGTTTAGGTAAGCGCCTATGTAAACAGCTGAAATCAGTTAACTCTTTCCGAACCTGAAAATAATAGGTCATTGAAAAATATGCTTATTTCTTAGCTAATATATATGTTTTAAACATTTGCACACCACAAACATTTTTGTTTATGGCTAAGTGTAAGATGTGTGCCATTAGAAAGAATTTTTTTTTAGGGGAACAGTGACTTTTAATGCAAGCTCGCCAGTGTCGAGCTGCCGGAGATGCGCGGCATGGAGCGAGCAATCATTTCAATTGATAACTGCAGGGAGAATACGCCAGCATATTCTTGCCGGTCGAAATTTGCTTGACAAACAGGTTTTTGACGACCGTTTTCGGATCACCAATACGCGCGCGAGCGAGCTTTCGATTTGTTGTGATGAATCAGACTCTGTGTGTAGGTGTAGAGTTCAGCAAGTAGTTGCACAATATCTTGTGACCAGAATCTGCAACCCTTAACAGGAGTACGATGAAACATCAGCTAAATCCAGTTGTACTAGAGCCTTATGACATATATTATAAATAAATATGTAGACTTTCAAACAGTTATATTATGTCCTAAATAGTACTGATGGTTCAATCATTAAATGTATGTGCTGTCTAAAACTTCTCTACATTGATCATTTATTTAGGTGTTACTTATTACTTATAATAAAAAAAACATTTTTCATAATATATTCTGCTTTTCTTCCACATAAAAACCTTAATTTGAAGACTGATGTGCAAATACATATTACAGCAATCGTTTAATACTTGTCATGTAACTTTGCTAATGCCTTTAATCTCTTTCCTACTGTGGATACATCTAAACCATTTTATCTCTAAGAATAACATCTAACATCTATAACACTGAAATCTGTCTGTATGGCTTCTTATTTACAAAAGGACAGCATGACTAGAAGGACTCCATCAAAAAAAGGGACCTTTTTAAATGATTCCCAAATTAAACAGCCCATAGCCACTAATATTTTGTAAATATTATTCAATGGGTGTAAATGTAATAATTTTGATATTGAAATATTAGTCTCAAATGTTCTCTCAATGGCTATTCATTCAAAATAAATCCTTAGGGCTGTTTTACATGTTGACCTTTTCAATATGATTCCTACTACCAGAAAAAAATGGTTGGTTTATTATCAGAATACTTTCAAGAAAGTGAAGCACATGTTTGCATACTTGGTTCAGTGAGACAAAAAAAATATAATAATACCTAGAATATTTTATCTAAAATAGAAAACATACCAAAATACCTTAACTAGCCAAAAAATAAAATTATCAGCAATGGCTATCTTTAGACTGGAGGTTACTCCTTCCTTACACCACTGAACCACTGCCTCCTGTGAGACCCTACATCATCTACACGTGGAAGTCCAATAATAAAATGAAAGGGGTTGCAGTAGGTGGCATAGGGCCACTCACTGTCTCCCCATTTTTAATCTGCCAAAACAAGAACTAGTGCTGTGGTGCAGATGGCACTTTGACAGCTGCTGGAGTTCATGCAGGAACACTGGATTCTGCCACAGGTTTGAAACTGCCCTAGTAACAATACAAGGAAAAGTGATTTGGTCATTGGTCTTGAAGGACATGTCAAAAAAAGAACAAAAGCTCATGTTTAAATAATTACATCAAATTCAGCCAAGGGTAAAACTTTTTTGTTTTTTTTATATGTAATGTTTGGAAAGAAAGGGCAAAAAAATTCAGGGCATGTAGCAAGAAATAACATTTTATACAATACAGTTCAGCTTATCGTTTTGTCAGAAGCCAGCTACTGTACAAAGCTGTATCTCCAACATCCAGGTGATGCTTATACTACAGAAACCCACCTGCCAAAAACTGGTCTGCATAAATACTAATTTATCTCTCAATCAAAGTGTAGGACAAACCCAAATATTCTTTGTTTTTTTTAGTTTTTATTCTTCTCTGTTTTTTGATAACCCTGTGTTCTTTTTCTGCTATCATTTTCTGCTTCTTGTGTCCTAGTGATAAAGTTTTTAGTGATAAAAAGTGAGTAACAAAAACACAGACATAATAAAAAACTGAGAAGGGTTTAAGCCTTACTCTACTGTATTAAAAAATAAAGCTTTTTATATCAATGTTTGTGTTGTTGTTGAAAAGTTCCCCTCACTTCCTCTCTGCTAAAAATATGCTATGTATATTTACCAATTGTTTTATTGTGAAAAGAGATTTTTTTTAAGACACCATCATAAGCAATTGACGATGGTGATAATAAGATATTCATACTCAACAATGTAAAAACTATGTTGCAATTTTGAGCATTATGTGATGTGCGTGTGTTGGAGCTAAAAATGTGTTACCTAATTTACATTTAATGGAAAAAGGCATTGAAGATAAACTTGCATTTTATATTATATTACTGTTCTATTGGAACACAATGTAAAATTAAACAACCACCCTGCATAATATCTTGTAATCTGTCTACAGAGCTCTACTTGTTGCAGTTGTTATACTTTATATTTTTGTTGCTTAGTGTTCAGTTGAGGGTTTGATGTAGTTGTGAAAGTTACCAACGTAAAAGGTATTCTTCACCCAATTCCAAACACAGAGCATTGCTACACTTTGTTGAATTGTATGACATGTTTGGCCTTGAATTACTTAGTTTTGGCAACTGGATTTGGTGATTTATAAGACAGTCCCTGCAGTCTCTTTTCTAACAGATCTATTTCCTGTGCTAAAAGCAATTACAGAAATGTGATTTTTGTGAAATGCTAGGAATGTACTGCCTAAAAGGAGTTACCGTGCTCTTAAAAAAATGAAGTTAAGGTCTAAGTGATTTAAATAATCCAGCCATAATACAAATGGATGACTTACAGATATGCCCTAGTGATATCATGGGATTTAGCACTGAAATTTAAGACACTCATAGTGCCAACATCTACAATAAGTGTGCCTGGGTGGAGTATTTACTGGGCTGTTATGTAGCCTGCCAGAAGCAATAGTAACATGCATGGAAAATATACAAAATATACTTGTGATACTTAATGTTTATTGTAACAGTGTTAAAATTTTTTTTTTACCATTCCACCTATGGCATGGATATATACCTGGTTTTCTAACCAATGTCAGATATAGGAAAGTAAATGTTTGCAACCTTTATTGGAAACATTTTTTATTGTTTGTGTCTACTGTGCTCAGTCTAACAGATCCAACAGACCAGTATAGTATTTTATAGTATGATAGATTTCAACAAGGCGAGGCACAAGTCTTTGTGCCAAAGCTGATTCAGTTCCATCTTCCCATTACAGTAAAATTGCACCTTAAAGTGTATGTAAAGCCAAAAAAAAATGTTTTGTTTAGAATAAATATATATTTTACTATATTGCCTAAAATGATCATTGTCTAATAATTGTGCTTTGTACAATAACTTGGTAATTTATGAGATATACAGAAATGCAACACATAATAGGATTTGACATCAGATATATATTTAGGTGGGTATGATTTTGGTTTTATTTCCACTTTCACTATTGCTTCTCTATCACATGTATATAGAAATGCAAACACAGTTTACAAAGCTGGTTTATTGATGTTAATATGTGTAATTTTTTATTTATTTCCGCCCCGCAAATAGAGATCACATGCCCACTGAATGCCTCAATGACAAAATAAACCTTTGGCTTGCAGCTATGGAAATGAGTTGAGTATGCAAATAAGTTATAATTATTTAATGCCTTTATACAGGGTTTCAGTTTTTACAAAGTGCATGCTACTCCTTGCTTTCTAAATTAGGGATGTCTTCCAATCTGAAAATGTCATACACCTGGTTATGTATCTTTTATTGAAACCACAGCCACAAACCTGAAATATGTTATTTCATTAAAGTAATACAATGGTAAACCATTGGAAACACATTCTGCAAATCTTAAGTCAAGATGTTTACAGGCAAGAATTATGAGAGGATTTACGAAATGTGCCTTTTAATTCATCAGTTTTCGTGAAAATGAATTATACAGTCTTCAAGAACAAAACATTATTATTAGTATTAATATTATTGTTATTAATAATAAACAGGATTTATATAGTGCCAACATATTACGCAGCGCTGACAACATCTGGTTCACATGTAAAGTTTTTTTTTTTATAATAATGTGAGAGATGGTCATTGCAAAGAATTATTAAACATAATTTTACAATACTGTTACAGTAAATTAACAGATCACAATAAGATTGATTTAAGTCAGTGTTATCCAAAGGCAAAATAAAAACATTAACAAAGCTTTAAAACATGTCCTAAAATATAGACATCCAGAAGCAACATGATTCAAATTATTTTTCAAAGTTGAGTTTGACATTTTATCATGTATCAATAAAACACAATCACAATCTGTGTTTACACCACATTTATAAAACTTCTGTGTTATATTTAAGATTTCCTGAGATTTGGGTTTTGGAGGAGGTTCCATACGTCCTCTGAGAATTAGTGATACTGTGTTAAACAGTATGAATTTCAGTATTTAAAGAACTGAATGTGAAAAAAGAGATTTGATATATATGTTTTACATGTGCAGGCACAGCTATCTTTGTATTCACTGGTTAATACAACCTGTACACAATGCAAAGTAATGTAAGTTCAATGCTAAGTAACAATGTTAAAGTTGCACCATAAGGTTCCATGAGATGCTTTTACTTTTTCAGCCCCCTAATTAGGCTTAACTTCTGTATTTGGGATACACAGAAACATCACCTTACAATGCAGCACATGCAGAAGTTCCTAGGCAATCTATCTCCAATTCTAGGCACTGTCACATATGGGCCTGTTTACAGGAAGCCACTGTGGTAAGTCACATTGGAAAGTCGCAGGACCATTAATTAGGAATAGCTCTTCAATGCACCTATGTTGCATTGAACCAAGATGCACCATAATTCACCACCATAATGAGGTGAGTGAATTTAGTTAATTTAAAGCTGGGAACTGCCATTTCTGTCCCATCCATACAGTAACACTTGGTAAATGGGTAAACTAAAGATCAAGTAGCTGCCTTATAAACCCAGGAAACAAAGGCTTGGAAACACTGAATGCTTTGGTAGTGTGGGCAGTTACAGGGAATAGATCACTTTAGTGAATATGCCCACAATGCAGAATGGCCAACAATGAGCTGATGTTCAGATAGAAAGTGGCGGCCATCAAATAAACGCTGATGGTCCCAACCATATCCAGTTTGTACAAAGCATTCACCCTAAAAAAAAATAATATAAAGACAAAGAGTAACACAATGTCCTCAGTGAGGGAAGAAAATGACAAAACCAGTTTAAACAACCAGGACCTTTTAAGATTAAAAACACAAAAAGACATGTTATCTTCATATCAGACACAAACACTAAAGTCCATCACCATGTGTAGGTGGAATAACTTGGTGACAAATAGGGATAAGCGAGAATGCCTCTTGCAAAAATTTCCTTGAACTTCAAATGGTTCCTCGAAATTTCGACAAACTGTTTCGCAAAACCATCGGAAGAGGAAATTAAAAGCCCTGCATTCAGCCCTGGGAATCTCCCTGTTTGCGATCCCCGGGGCACTAGAGGTTAATTAACCATTAGTGCCCCGGGGATAGCCACAGCTGCAATCATTGAGAAGATGCCTGGCAAAGGAGAACCTCCTGACATTGTAATTTAAGTATCTCTTACAAATGATACATTTGTTACAGATACAAAGGTATCATTTGTAAGAGATACTTATATGTGGCTGCAATCATTGAGAAGAGTGTGCGATCCCCGGGATACTAGATGCAGCACAATGCAGCCCAGGAAATCCTCCTGTTCAGTGAGAGCTCGACCTCTCTGTGAATCAGAAGGCCATACTCACTTACATTTTCAGTCAGCGAAAAAGGCCCGATTCGCCGCGAGATCAAACCTAATAATCTTGCTCGTTCATCCCTAGTGACAAACACCATACAGTGTCCCTAATCCTGCCAGCCATTGCCACACAACATCATTAATTGTATTCATTTGATTGAGAATACAATAGCCCCAAGTATTGTATGTGTATGGCACAAACAATGTTGTGCTTTTTAGCCTAATGTCTGTAATTCACAGATGATAAAAATAGTGTAGAGGAATTAATGTCTACAATTAAAGGATATATTTTTATTGATTTACAGCTGACCATTTATAAATATATTTCACCTTCACGGTAGGCTACACAACTAAGCATGTATTGATATAAAGGTTTTTCAACTTTGCTTTTTGAATGGGGAGTAAAATGTAGAAGGCAGCACATGTTGAAATATGTATATATTTAATTAGTTAATGAATACAGATTCAGAATAAGGACCATGAGAATGTAGTTGTGGAGATATGTGATGTTCTTATAGGTAAATTTCATCACAGCCCCTAACCTCCGACAAACAGCCAAATGCCCCCCTAAAGCATATTCAGTATGTTTACTATTTTATCTGTCAAAGATTTTGTTATTCTGTGCAGCCATTCTTGGGATTTACAAACTTCTGAAACATAGCACATCCAGGTAGTTTACCTTGTAATGTCCTGATTTGCTAATGTAGTAGGTCAATGAGGAGCTAATGCACTGATGACGAAGACTGGCCAGGTGGGGAAGAGGTGAGGAGAAAAATACATGTAACCTTGGGGCTAATCGAGCCTGAATGATAAGACTGGTGAATAGAGGCGATTGTACAGAATACAGAAACTAGAGCAGTGTTTTTCAACCAGGGTTGCATGGAATCCTAAGGTTCCTCCAGAGATATCTAGGGGTTCCTTGAGCAATCTGTGACTCTCAGGTCAGTTTAGGAGATATCAATAGTCCTTTTGGCTATTTGTAATAGTGGCAGTCTTCCCACTGGCCAGTAATGTATGAAGCAATCTTCCTACTAACCACCACACTAATGTACTGTGAGCTGTAGATATAGTAGTTATTGTAGGGATTGCCTGAAGACCTGGAAGTTATTTCAAGGAGTCCCTTCATGTTAAATGTCTGGGAAATAGATTATGTGGGGTTAAACTAATTTAAGAGCTTTCTCCTAAACATACTAAAAAACTGTTTGAATGGAATAGATGTTTTCTGGCTTATCACTATTGTCTTGTGACACACCAGTGCCTACCTCTAGGAAAGGCATTGTGGGGTGAGCCCCCTACTCCACCAACAACATACAAAATACAACTGTATTCTCGACAGCTGTCACAAACCAATGTGTATAGAGAGATATTGCTTTTCCTGCCTCCTGAAGTAATGTAGGTTGCCGCCCCCTCTTTATAAGGATTTTATAACAAAAGATAGAGAAAGACAGGGGGGTTTCTATTGATTTCACTCACTTTGAATTATTGTGGTATTCTGTAACATTTATTTATGTAGTTTTGCTCATGTAACCTGCCTTATGACATCTGAATTTGCCTGGTCGCACATATCCTAATACATACCCCCACATTTACACCCAATCAGAAATTCATCTTTTCTAACAACCTCTGAACACCCACACACTGCATCCCAGCATCATGACACTACACACCTATTTACACAGTACCAAATGAATACACTCTTCCACATAGTATTAAAATCTATACACTTGGAACACCCATACATATCATAACCCCTGCCCACACACCACATTTTTTTAAAACCAATATCTGCATAATCACTCACTCCTCCATTGGTACACAGCATTTGCATCAGTCCTCCCATATATAATAATATATTTACTTCTATTTTACCTCAAACTTTGCTGGAGAAATTCACCAAGACCATGATATTATTGTACAGAATTTTATTATTAACATAATATATTTAATATTTTCATGTATTACACATATGTATTATAATATATACAGTAGAACCCCAGTTATCCAAAACCCGTTCCGCTTTTTTGAATGCTCCTGCAGCCCTGGCGGAGCTGTGGCATGTGTTCTGCATCCAGGAACACATGGTACAGCTCTTCCAGGGCTGCAGGAGCTATCAAGAAAGTAGAGCTGTCAGCATAGCAGAGCTCTGCTGATTGCTCCGCTCTGGGAATGGCTGAGGAAAGGGAAACCCTGATGACGGCTCAAGCGTAATTAAGGTTTTCTTTTTCTCAGCCATTTAGCCCTAGAGGTGAATCAGGACAAGACTTCCCATTCAAGTCTAGTGCTGAATGGCATAGAAAAGGAAAAAGGAGTTGACCTCAGTTAACCGGAAACTACACTTATCCGGAAGTGCCAGATAACCCGTGGGTGCCAGGTAACCAAAGTTCAATTGTATGTTTTTTTAGTTTGGTTTTTTAACTTATCATCACATCTAATAATGAAGAAGCACCACACTTATACAAGCTGCAGAATCACACAACTATATAACACAACCCACTGCGACCCTTCATTTACCGGTACTTGAATCTCAGGCCCGCACTTTCGATAGTATACCTACAATTTTATTCAGCGTTGTTTTATTTTTGCAAATTAAACCTGCACTTCATGTGGCTGTGAAACGTGAGTTGTTCTTTGATTTTTTTCTTGTGGATGTTAGAGCGTTGTTTGTTTTATTCATGAAATGAAGTGCGGGATGTGAAAATGAAAGTTTGTGCTAGATTTACCTTAGTGTCTGCGGGGAGGGGAGCAGCACGGGGAAGCATAACGATGTGCGCAGGGCAGGAAGTATCTGCAGGAGGGGAGCTGGGTTGTCCTATTCTGGATTATAAATAACAAGAACAATGTATAGAAGAAGCAGACCATCACTTGTACACCATGTATCTTGCATGGCCAGCCATGTTGTGTTTCTGCAACGTTCATAGAATGACTGGACAGTTGTTATCAAATTGTATGTATCGCGTCACATTCTACAAAGACACTGTGCTGTATTAGACGTATGGTTACTGTGTTTGTCATATCCATAGTGACACAGGACAGCTGAAGTATGGATTCTGTAAAAATGGAAACACAAGGCAAGTAGATATCACTGGAATGCTTACAAAAAGAACCTGACGTGATAAACATGGAGGTTGCAATTACTGACCTTACTAATTGTGTGCATATCCATCATGATGAGCCTGAATGTGCAGATATCGATATTTCTCTGACTTCAGTAATATGTGTACTTGTGGAAAGATGGAAGTAGTAGCCTGCATAATGACATTTAGTAGGATGAGTGCCACCATTTTGCTTCTCTTCTTCCTATTCCAGGAGATCCTCAGCCAACTTGATTGGCTGTGCTGGGTTGATGTAACTCTCATGAAGGCTTGCTAAAGCTCATTCATTGAGGCACATGCAAAGGTAGCTGGAAATGGGTAGCTTAGTTTTTTAAAACAAAAAAGAGGGAGGGGCAAAGTCAGGTTTTTATGGCAAGCTAATACTGATAAAACAAACCATTCTATTATAGGTAGCTTATACACAAAACATTAAAACTCAGTATGACATCATAAAGCAAAGAACAAAAACAAAGCTTCATGGGCTCATTACCACATATCATGAGACCCAGTTTACATATCAAATGGTGTAAATTTCAGTATAGTGAATGTTTGTCTCATTCCCGAAGTGTTTTGCATATTTGCTTCTTCAGGGCATACAGAGACTCACACTGGTTGTTGGTTCTTAAATCAGACAGATTGAAGAATGAAAAGGGTAGTACCATATGCTAATTCTGACTTGGATTAGTGTCGGACTAGCAATTAATTGTTCGGATGTCTACATTCTCAATCCCAATTGAACACTGTATTTTTGTTCCAGATAAAAGGGTATTAAAATTGAAGCTTGGGATGTTGCAATATTGATTATAATGGGTGGGTCATTAGACTAAATTTACAAAGTAATTGTCTGTTAAGAACACTAAAGGAGTCTTTACAAAAAGGTATGTGGTGAAGGGAAACCTCTTGACAGCTGGCAGCAGGCATCTCGTTCTTTCCACTTCCCCCCAACGAACAAAGTATGTGAGATTCAGAATCCTCTCTCCACATTCCTTCACCACACTTTTTGTTTATGTTCTTTGCTTTATGATGTTATACTGAGTTTTAATGTTTTATGTATAAACTACCTTTCATAAAAAAAACCTTTATCAGTATTAGCTTATAAAAAGCTGTCATAAAAAGCTGTCTTTTGCTCCTCCCACTTATATTGTTTAAGATATTAGACTTGGCAAAAAAACAATTAAGCACAAAAATCACGATTTCCATTTTGGACAATCTTCTGTTTTTTAGCTCAGTTTTTTGCCAGAAACTCTGACTGATCAAGCAGGTAAGACGCATTATTGCAGAAGCTTGTCCCTATCTGCAATAATAATCTATCTGATTATATTTTAAGTTGCCCCAAACACTTCAGGATTATGATATTGACCTTTGTTTTCAGTTTATTAGAATCAACTAAAGTGTCTTGTGCAGATTATTATTATTATTTCAAAGTATTTTATATAGCGCTGACATATTACTTTTAAACATTACAAAGACCATAGTCATTTCACTAGCTGTCACTCAAAAGGACTCACAATCTAATGTCTCACCATAGTCATATCCCATTACCACATTTTGGGGGGACGTCAATTAACCTAACTGCATGTTTTTAGAATCCGAGAGGAAACTCACGCAAATACAGGGAAAACCTGCAAGCTGCAAAGGCAAGAGTTCCAACCTCTGAGCCATTGTGCCACCCAGATGTTTAATAATTGCCACTCGCAGCAATTGTTAGTAATTATTATGGGTGGCAGTTTTAGCAAGGATTATGGTAGAGAGAGGCAGCCTGTTCTGTATAGAAGGAAGAGGAAGGGTAAGTGGGAGGTGCCCCACTGCAGGGACTATAGCACTGGCCATTTGTGATCTAATATGGAAGATTGCTAATTGTCACAGGACACCTCTATAATTGCTAGATTGTCATCTAAGACAATCGCCAACATCATCTACAGCAATGAAAATCATCCGTCAATCTTGCCTAAATCATGCTAAAAATCACATATCAGATCTTGTTGACCAAAATGTTCAATCGTAAATCTTTACTAATCTATATATATATATATATATATATATAGTGGAGGGTCACCAGGGGTTGCTCATGGTAACGGGATGCTTACAGGGCAGATCAGAGGCAGAAGACGCCAAAAGTCTAAAATAACTGCAGTTTTTATTTGTTTAGGCAAGTGTCAGTACTTTAGGCAAGTACACTCTCCAGCACTTCACAACAAAACAAGGCTGGGCCTCTGGCTACCTCACTTAGGTGCCCTCTCCTACTAATACATTCACTATATCAGTACTGTTCCACTCACAGTTTAGGTCTTGTTTGCCCACTTGCTTTCCTGGAGCTCTGTCCCCTTTTCCTGCAGCCTGGAGCAGATTCTGGCTCCTTTCCCAGTCTTATCATCCAGGAACTGTAAACACATTTTGGCCATTTGAGGCCAGGCATTGTTTTGCACCAGGGGAACTCAGGCCCTACTGCACCAGTGTAAGGTTATACAATGGGGGGACTCCACTTTGTCCAAGATAATATCAAGTATGGTGGAGCCTAACCTAGGCTCTACCATCTTTTACACCTCTAAGATCTTAAAGCGAATGTTATCAATGATCCTAATGGGGTAATTGGTGAAACCTGACTTTGCTGGACTCATGCAGCTCTGTTATATAATATCCACCTCTCTTGATGAAGCAGTTGAGTCTATCTGTGAAACAAGTTGAGCCAACTTCTGTTTTGGTGGTATTGAACTACCAATCCTGAATAAGTGAAACTTTATCGCAAATGATCACTGAGCTTATCATAGTTTAATTTGTAAATCTTTTGACATACACCCTTCATTTAAGTTGGATGGATCTTATAATATTTGTGCAAATTAATAAGGTATTTTTATACAAAATTTTGAACAAACGACATGTCATATGCCTAAAAAGTCCCTCATCAAAAAAATGTGTTTTATGTATCAAAGCCCGATACTTTCTTTTATGTTGTGGATATGCAAAACTTGCAAGATATTTTTCAGAATTCAGAATATTTCAGAATTCAACTATCACTATAAGCATAGCTGATCTTTCTATATTGACCAACAAATGTTTGATTGGATGGAAAAAAAATATTTTTTAAATACAGATTCCCATTTTATGTAAAATAAAAAATGAACCTTTATTAAGGTGCACCTGCAGAAAATGTTTCTTTAACGTGTACATAAATTTGAAACAAACAAGCCTTATGATTAATATTGGTACTTATTTACATTTTTCACTTTCATGTGTTTTTCTAGGCGTATGGCACATTTATGAGAAGGGTTTGGCACCACTCTGATATCGGGGAGTTTAAAAAAGCTGTTGTAAAGTCTATTGAGCAAGGAAGATAATATATCCTATGCAGTGGTCTCATTTATTGATGGGACAACAAGGAAAATGCCGCTAAGACATCTCCCTAAAGCCAGTGGCTGCAGTAATTCCTGGAACACTTCCATTTTTGATGATGAAGACCTGGAGAAACCCTATTTTCCAGATAGAAGACCCGAAGCCCCTTCTTCAAATTTCCCACTGTCAAATACTGGAGTCTTTGTACCTTATACTATCAATAGGTATTTGCGTGACTATCAAAGGGATGGTATCCAATTCTTGTATGAACACTACACACGTTCAACTGGATGCATCCTTGGTGATGATATGGGGCTTGGGAAGACGATACAGGTATTTTACTGTTCTTTGTTCATGTTTTTTTGTGAATTGCTATTTTAGCCCGGCTCATTAGGTGCCAGTAATTGTTTACAAGATCCACACATTGGTTGGGGGAAATCATTCTCAGATGGGTGTAAAATTAATTTTTGAGAATTTTTGAAAGCTCATCAGGTCAATAACCCACAATGCAAAGCTTTATTACAAATCTTTACCCACTTCTGTGCTGTATAATTGAAGATGGACCACTCCAGTATACTTTCTGATATATTACAAAAGGACTGATAAATATATACTTGTCTTTACAGTAAACATATTTTGCAGACTTGCAGACTTCTGAAACAGCTAAAAATAATTACAGGGGAGCTAGGTGATATATATATTTATGTGTTTTTCTTTCAAACTAAGTGAAAATATAAGTTTTTCTGAGCAGTCCCAAAAACATGGGGGATTGAAATAAAAAGATCCTTTTAGTGGTATAACTATAAAATGGCTTGTATACATAATATTGTTAACAAGTAATACATTGTTAACAAGTGCTAAGTTATCATTTGATAGATTTTTCCATCCTTGTTTTAAAAATCAATATTGTAAAGATACTGTAAAGTAAAGTAGTGTAAAGTCTTAAACCAACAATGTGAATGCTATAAATTTCCCCCCACATATATTAAGATTTTGCTATGGTCTGGCTAACTTAACACTTAGTAAAATCAACCAAAATGTCCAACTGCATATGTCTATGTCATAACAAATTCACTATCCAGGATCTAACAAGTACACCAAGCATATAGAAGGTACTCTTCTGTATTCTACCATCATTCAATCCACTTGAGGAAACCACCACCAGTTGACTAATAGGTGGGTGTAGAGAACAGAGGGAAGCCATTTTTTAAAATAGAGGTTGCTGAGTGATTTAGGTGCCCACAGTAATAAACAGCAATTTCCCGAAATAAAGTTGAGATTCTCCAGGCAGCACAATCCCCTCTCCTGTTCCTACCTTTTGCTCTCCTCTCACCCATTCAGCAGGTTTTTATACACGTTTACATCAGTCAGACACATACAATTCACTGTTTTTGATCACTTGTTGGATTACCCAAAGACATTGCACAATTGGTGATGGTTGCAGAGCTCCTATTTTTTGGTTTGGGAAAAACTTTTCTCTAGGCCATCCTTTCTCCACCAACATTCCATGGGACCTCAGGCTTCCTTCTGAGTTGCTGATGCAGATGCAGTGGCAACTTGACTTACCAACTTCACTGACCACCAATACAAGGGATAATTTCTACACTGACCACTAATTTTTTCTACATTTTTACTCTCTTCACTTTGTTTTTTTTTTGCTTATTTTAGGATTTTACTAAAATTATTTTTTTATACAAAAATAACTATTACTATTATAATAGCATTTTATAATTTGTCTTGAGTGTTAGAGGGACACAACATTCGTTGTTTTAATATTTAAAACAACTTGCTTATCATGTTACTGTAGATATCAACATTTTTATCAGTAGTTTATCAACTACCGATAAACTAGTTAATCAAAGTTATTTCAGGGTTACATCTAGGTAAAAAATTTGGGAAAGGCTGCCCTAGGCTGCCATTTCTTTTCCATTAACCTTTCAGTAACAGTTTGTCACCAAGTAATTTCTTTCTTTAGAGAACAAACTGGCTCAGAATAGAAGGCAGAACTGTTTGGAAGTTATATTTAATGTTGGCTTCTTCGATAGCTAATTACCTCTACCCAGTTGAACCCAACCTGGTTGATAGCATTGAAGCTGATCAAAAATACAATACACCTTTTTATTGCATTAATATTGAAATTTGCCTTTTTGGTTTAGGTCATTTCCCTTCTAGCTGCAGTCCTACACAAGACGGGAACACGAGAGGATATTGAAAATAACATGCCTGAATTTTTACTGAGGACAATTAAGAAGAAATGTTCTACTGAACCTGCCAAAAAGGTTATGAAATATAGTATGCTTTGGGTTTTAATGCCAAGATTCTTTGTTTGTACATCACAATATAAATAATTACAATCAGAAAGATGAACATCTGAACAACAGCAGTGAAAGCCTTCTGGTTGACAAACATTTGTAGTGCGTTTACTGTGCTGTGCATACAAATATTGGGTTGCTATTTTTAAGTAATTTTGATGTGACTCTTCAGTTGTATCCTGCTTTCCATACTGGTTGCTGAATATTGTATTACATATACAGACTTGTAGAATCTGTTCTCTAGCAGTTATCTGTATTTTCCGTGATCAGATAATATCTGCTCATCAACATCTACTGCTCAGCAACATCTGTAGTTTGTGCCATATAAATAATCCAAGTATTCCTGTTAATTTGGCTAATGGTAAATAACCATGAAAAAGGAGACGAGGGTCCCAATATGTGGCAATGTTTATATTTATTGAGCATTCTGCAGCAATAAGATTCCTTTAATCCAAAGGAAGCTGTTTATTGTTTTTATGTTTGACTAATTTCCAATGTCTGTGGGTAGCCAAATAGACTTGCTGCATAGGAACAATAAAACACAATCAATGACAATTATTGGTAACAATGACTTTATAAATAGTGATGCTGCATACTGTCAAAATAGTGTTATTTTAAGTATATAGATTCTTTGTTTAGCCACTAGCAGCTGGACAGATTAGCTATAATTACTTGTACTTTCTGCTGAAGGAATGTCTAAATTCAAAACAGCAGGTAATAGTAAGTAATGATTAGGTTCACAGTGGCCATGAGGTTGCAGTGCAGCTACTGCATCCTTATGCCAGGGAACTGCTGCCTTTGGGAAGATGCTACATGTAGTTTCTGTCTGAAGCAGCCCTATAAAGAATCAATGGGGGCGGCAGTTAGCAGTAGCAGTACCGTCCACTACCTGCTGTCAAAAAGTTTGGACACATTGGACAGAGAATGGATATGTAGAATCTAAAAAAGTACAAATAGAGAGGATGACCCAACCTGTAGTTATAGTGATAGGTCTGCCAACCCCTTTAAATAATCAAAATATAAAGAAACAAGAAACAGACTGGGTTTTTTTTGGCAAAAATAATAAACGTATGACTCACAACAGACACAAGTAGTTAAAACTACATTCAAAATGAAGGCATCCCTAGATGTCAACTTGATAGGGATATGCCTTGCTTTCTAGACAATAGGTTGTCAGACTAAACCTTGCAACAGATGTAGAAAGGCTCAATAATTTCTCCCGACGCGTTTCGCCCAAGGGGCTTCATTAGGGGATGCGTAGAGAAAGTCAGAGCAACTCTACAATAAAATATAACAAGGTATGTCACCAACGACAAGGGAGTGCACGATGCATGAACGGTGCTGTACATACAGCACCGTTTAAGCTCTATGGAGAGGGGAGGGGGAGAGCGACGGAGCGGCACCCTGCTGCGCACTCTCCCCTTCCCTTTCATTAGGATCGGCTGTCGTCCATCGTCCGTGGATCCGGCAGGTCGGTCGTCCGGACGATGGACGACACCGACTGTACACACAGCAGATTTTCGCCCGATAATTGGCCGATGCCGATTATCGGGCGATAAAAATCTGACGTGTGTACGTAGCTTTAGATATACAGAATGAATAACATCACAAAATCATAGATGTATGGTTGGGTGAGAGCTAAAGGATAGTACAGCACTTATGTTTGTTGTCAGAATCTGAGTATATAAAATATATCTGGGTGATTGGAACAGACAATCAAAAAATAATAAATAAAAGTGTAAATTGGGTATGCTGACTTGTGTTTAACCATGATATATCACCAAGACATTGATATGGTTTACAAGTGTTAATAATGTTCAGCAGTGTTGTAAGCTTAAAAGTGTTTGTGATAATAAAGATAACAGTCAAAGTTAAACTTGCTGAATTGTTGTAATAACATATAACGTAGCGTTAATTGCTGGTAGAAAAAGGTAAGCGGTCCTACTGCAACAATTCGATGCAGAAGACAACAGCCCGGGTTGGATAAGGGATTTTATACTTCAAAGAGGTTTCAGGAAAAATTGTTCTGGACACAAATACCTGTGAATGTTATCAGAAGGTAATATTAAGTATGACAGTGGAAAAAAGCCTGTGTTGTTCAACTTGGACAAAGAAAGGAAAAGCTTGGTGCCCTGCTGCGTAGGTTCAGATGAAATTGCACAAGGTAGGTTTAAAGAAAGCATGTGGGCTGGTGAGGAAAAAATATATCTTCCATTAGGGTTACTACTGGTAAACTTCACAGCAATGCTAAACATTGATGGTGAGGTAAATGGATACCGGTGTCTGTCAGCATTCAAAAAAGTTGATGCTATGCTCAAAGTGATATTGAGAGCAAGGCTTACCTCATGAGCTGTATGTATCAAAATTTAAAGAGGGGAACATAGCAGGCGAGATCAGCAAGAAAAACCACTGGGGGGACTGGAAAACAAGTTTCACATTATATTAAGGCAAGAAATTGGCGCCCTAATGAGTCCAGAGCGCGTGCATCAGTCATGGAAAAGCAGCTGCCTGATCATCCACATATAATGAGTGGACCGGAGGGCGAGGGGACTGCCATCCTCCCGCTGCATGAAAATGCACCAGGGATGATGTCTTCAAAATGTCCACAGTGCTCCACCCAGAAATTTTTTTGAGCCGGGTGGAAAGAAAATCTAGGTGGGTGGCAGCCCCTGTATTTTGACCCAACTCTTCAGTAACCACCTTAAAAACAACCGGGTGGTTTCTGAAAAGTGCCGGGTGGTACACCCGGCTAAAAGGGGCTGGGGAGAACACTGGTCCATGAGGACAATGGGTTCCCTGCTCTCCGCGAGGGGGAGGCACCAGGACAGAAGGACTGGGTGGGGAAATGCTCATGGGTTAGATAGTATATGAATGAAAGGGGTGTGTTTGTGGGTGTGTGTATCATGAAATGACCACAGTAAATAAGATCAGAACATTGAAAATCAGTTTGATGTTCTATGACATTAAACATTTGAGCAATAAACAATAATGATGTTCTCAGGACAAAATAGGCTTGCAATTACGCTTAAGTTATACAACAAAGGTAGAATTGATGATACAACAATATAACACAATGTGAGCATATATTGATTAGCCATTCTAGATTGGCATATTAGCAAAAGAGGTTATGTATTTTTGTTACAGGACAAACATAATAGCAGATTAGTGATTGGCATAATGAAGTAAAATGACAATGATGAAAAAGATATATATATATATATATATATATGTTCTATACTACATTAACCCTTAATTGGAAGAGACAGTCAATAGAAGACCACTCATGACAGTGATAAGTTAATAAAATGATAGTAGAAATAGTCACAGGAATCCAAAGTAAAGGATGTAAGAAAGAGGTCTAAAACAAATGCGAATAGAAATTGTTTAAAGCTTATGAAATCGTTTAGGCCTGTTTTTTGGTGGCTTGTAGGTCAAAAATCCATTTAGTTTCACAATGCAGCAATTTGTTGTCTGTGTCTCCACCACATGGGTTGGGGGACACATGTTCAAGAGCATAAAATTTGATAACTTTGGGGTTGTGGTTGTGTTTCATACCCACATGGTAGCTGAGAGGTGTTGTGATCATGCCTGAGGTGATAGAATAAATAGAATGATAGAATCGTAGATCCTTTTCTTGAACTGTCTTTTCGTTTTGCCATTATAAAATGATCCGCATTCACAGATAATACGGTAAACTACAAATTGTGTTGTACAGTCTATGTAGGTATTGGGACAATGTACTTACCCATTTGGAAGTGTAAAGCATAATGATTCTTTTACCCAATCACATTTTGGCAGTTTGGCAGTAAGAAAGTTGATGCTCTGATTGAGGTACATGCCAATGTCTACTGCAAATTATGTGAACCGTCTCATGTTCTTGATGGGAATTTCGTGATTAGGGCAATGCCCTGTGGTTTGGGGTTAGGTTGTTCTGTATTGTCACCAAATAGGGGATCAGTTCTGGATTTGTTATATGGCCTTTGAAAGGATTTCATTAAGAGTTTCCTTGGGTATGCTCCTGCTAGATGTCTCGTTTGTAGTTCCTTGGCTTCAATTCTTAAATCTTTGTCACTCAAGCAGTTTCTAAGGAGTGTTAAATATTGGCTATATGGGATGCTCTTTTTCAGAGGTTAGGGAGGACCGCTGCTAGCGTGTAGTATGGTGTTGCCAGTGGTAGTTTTATGGTATAGGGTTGTGGAGATGGTGTTATCCTCATTAATGCACAGTAGAAGGTCCAAAAATGGTAGTACCTTGGTGTTGTACTCCATTGTGAATTTTAAGTTAAAAGTATTGGTTTGTAATTCTATGAAGAATTCCTGTAAAGTGTTTGGAGGGCCTGACCATATGAATACATTGTCTATATATCTTATAATATCTCTTATAATATCTAATATTATAATATTTATTAAGGGATTCCATGATGCTTCTCTCCCATTCACCGAAGTAGATGTTGGCGTAGGTCGCGGCACACTTGGACCACTCCTTGAACTTGAAGATATATCGTGTAAATGTAAAGAAATTTTTTTCTTGGATGAATCTGAGTAATGACAGAATGAAGGTGTTCGTAGATGGTTCTGTAGGACTTCTTGTTCCTAACAGATTCTCACCATCTCGATTCCTTTGTTGTGAGGAATGCTACTGTATAATGAATGCCTCAATGTCAATGACAACTAGTAAAGTGTTAGGGGGTACAGAGAAATTGTTAGTGAGTTTCAGCAGCTCAATAGTATATTTAAGATATGATGGCAAATGAATGACTAGAGGTCTAAGATAAGAATCAACTCATTTGCTGGCATTCATGGTCAGTGAGTTGACTCCGGAGACAATGGGTCTTCCATTAGGGTTTGTGGGGTTCTTGTGGATTTTCAGCAAGATGTAAAAAGTGTCTATCAAGGGACATTGGATCCAGAGATAATCCTTTGTTTTTTGATCGATAATGCTCTTGGAAAGAGTGTCTCAAAGGAGTGAATGAAATTGTAGTTGTCCACTATGTTTTTGTGGATAGGTAGGTACCAAGCTGTATTGTTTAGTATGGTTAAACAGATTGATTTGTAATGTTGTGTATTCAAAACTACCACATTGACTCCCTTGTCGGATGGTTTTATCACTGTCTGTGTTTTTCTTCAGCGATTGTACAGCACGAATTTGGTCTGTTGTGAAGTTAAGGGAACCAGAATAGGATGACAGTGTGGTATCCAGAATATCCTTAGTAACCAGATCTACAAACAGCTGAATGTTTGGAAATTGCGAGATCTGTGGGAAATAAGTGATATCCATAGGAGATTGTATCTGACACTTGTAGTGTTCCTGAGGGGTTTCCAAAATATCTGTTGAGACAGCTTCATTTTCGATTAAGAGTTCTAGCATATCCATCAAGATTCTGAAATCCTGCAAGCTATATTAAAAAAAATGCTCTTGGGTTCGGTGAGGTTTCAAGATTACATGTTTTATCATATATGCATTTAAACGCTGGATTCCTAGTGAATAGGTGTACATCCTTAATATTTTCAAACATACCCGTGGTATATGGAGGACAAAACGATAGGCCAAGTTTCAGGGTTTCTTCTTCTGTGTTAGTGAGTTTGTATGATGACAAATTGGTGATGTCTAGGTCCCCGGCTCTTTCTCCTGCCTGGGAAAATAATGGTCCATTGAACCTTTTCTTGGTAACGGAGAGGCTAGTTGTGTGTGTGTAGAACATCCAAGGATTTTTTGGTTGTGTTCTTGGAGGTATTAGTTGCCTCCAACATGTTTTTAGTTGGATCCTTGGGGATTGTTCCTAATGTAAAAAAGGAGGAACTCCCAATGTTAGTTGTTGTGTTTTCGATTGGAAATGTAAAACTTAGTGCAAGACTTTTTATTATCTTTATTATCACAAACACTTCTAAGCTTACAACACTGCTGAACATTAATTAACACTTCTAAACCATATCAATGTCTTGGTGATATATCATGGTTAAACACAAGTCAACATACCCAATTTACACTTTTATTTATTATTTTTTGATTGTCTGTTCCAATCGCCCAGATATATTTTATATACTCAGATTCTGACAACAAACATAAGTGCTGTACCATCCTTTAGCTCTCACCCAACCAAACATCTATGATTTTGTGATGGTATTCATACTGTATATCTAACCTATATGTGTATTGCCATCCTGTACTGGACCAGTTTTTTGATTGACATACCTTGTTATATTTTATTGTACAGTTGCTCTGACTTTCTCTACGCATCCCCTGATGAAGCCCCTTAGGCGAAATGCGTTGGGAGAAATTGAGCCTCTTTACATCTGTTGCAACGTTTAGTCAGACAACCTATTGTCTAGAAAGCAAGGCATACCCCCTATCAAGTTGACACCTAGGGATGCCTTCATTTTGAATGTACTTTTAACCTCTTGTGTCTTTGTTGTGAGTCACACAAATCATTCTGTGATTTATCTGTTTGATTCACTGTATGAATACAGTTAAGCTACTACATTTAAATTACTACATTTTGCATTTACTGATGTAACTACTATAGATTGCTTTAAGAAAAAGCTGGATGCTTTTCTAGAAGCACAGAATATAACTGGGTATTAAGGATTTAAAGATACAGTTGATCCAGGGAACATCCGATTGTCTCATGGAATCAGGAAGGAACTTTTTCCCCTGTTGAAGCAAATTGTACCAGGGTTTTTTTTGCCTTCCTCTGGACCAACTATGTTTTACCAGGTTTTATTCTTGTTATTTCACTAGTGGTTGAACTTGATGGACTTATGTCTTTTTTCAACCTAACCTACTATGTAACCATGTAAGTGTTAGCAATGTAATTGGTGCATTTTTGTGCACACATTGAAATCATAGTTTATATTAGGCTTTTGTCATTTTGTTTTTTGTTTACTTTATTCTGATTTGGCAGATTGGCACGTAAATTTAATTCAACATCTATTTGGTGTTTATTAGAAATAACTATGTATTAAATTTATTTTGGATCCTGGTGAGCGATCTTTTAAGCTGACTCTGTTCTGAACTGGGCTGCTTTACAAATTTGAATGCAGTGACAAGTGAAATGCAGCTAAGAAAATGTAGATAATATTCTTTTTTTTTTTAAATTTCCCTGGCCTGTTAAGTTTTTTTAACACCGTTCAGTCTTTTTTTGGGGGGTAAATGCCTGTCTACAGGGTTTTACAAACAATTGATGGATTAGTTTTTATGCAGCACATCATTTATTGTTTTATAGACGTAAGCACCTTTTCTCTTTACCATTGTTGTATTGGTTTGGCCTGGGGTGACCTATGCTGTTTTTTTTTTTTTACCCATTTTGTACTTCACAAAAGCCGTCCTGCTGATGAATGAGCTCTGCCACAGAACAGGTTGTATGCCAGTTTCCATGGCCTGTTTCTTCTGGTCAGCCAGTGTCTCTCTGTGTGCTTCCTTTGAAGCTGTGCCAGTATTTTTACAGGTCATTGCACATTGTCCCAGTGTTCTATTTAGTTTATTTCCCAGGCATATTTCTGATAGCATCTATCTTAGTGGCTGAGGATTCAGATGAACCTGGAAAAAATAATTGCCCTGCATGTAGGTTTTTATTTTTCAAAAGGCCTGTTTGCTTGGTAGTGCAGTTTGAGCCTTTTTTTTTTTTTAATTTTGAACGTGGCTAGAGATGTATTTTTTCATCTTCAGCCTTGCTTGAGGTACATCCTGCTGATGCCAGGATTAAATGTGCTAGTTCACCTGAGAAGCACAGTGTAGCAAAAGGATTGTCTTAATTGTTTCATAGATACTCTATATGTTTTATGTAAAGTAACTCAATCTCTAAAATCTCATATAAACTTTACATGTTCTTGTCTTTTTCATGGTCATTTTCAGTATTTGTAAACATGCAGCTTTCATTAATAATACTTGGTGATCCTAACATGAAGTTCTTTGTTCAGACACTTGCCAATAAAGGTAGACATTGTTCTGTAATAGTCTACAAATTTTGCTTCTGCATTGTCACTCAAACTTCTGATTGCAGAATAATATTATTTTTGTTTACAATTAGTTACATATAAGGGCACAATTACAATACAGACAGTAGGGCTTTAGCACAGACTTGCATTTCTACACAAGAACGCATGAATACTCACACAAATTAGCAGCATTAAATAAATTCCTTCGAAGATGTGGTTAGTTCAGTGCTGAGACCCCCAAAATGATGCTGGTTATGGTAAGTAACTGAAAGCATACTCATTTGCCCTGCCACACTTGCTTTCAAAATGCCTGGGATCTTAAGCTGACTTGAGTAAAAGCACTTTACATTTGTGAAGAGTTGGGGGCCTCCTGTCTTTGTGTTTGCTTTGTCTAGTGTGAATAAAAGATTTGTAAAATGTCATGATTTTCTATTATGTTCCTTTTTCAATAAGAAGCAGAACACGTACTGTCCTAACCCTCTATGATTTCCGTAAGGAAGAGGGCTGATTACCGTTTATAGGTGTTAGGCTAAGGTTTTTTTTTTTGTCGTCACTCTTTTGTCTATACAATTGCTTCTTTGGAATTGTAAAATTAGGTTCTATTCCTTTGATAAGAATACTTTAGTATGAATAGATTGGTAAACAAGGGTTGCAAATACTATTTTTTGTTAGATGAAAAATAGGACATTTGTATGATTTATCATATACATGTAGGCTATGGATCATTGGACAAGTAAACATTTACTTCTTTGCTTTACAATATTTAAAAAGCAGCTTTAGTAGTTAGGATAAATTTGTGTATTGTGTACATCCTGCTTCTAGAAGGCTTAAACTGATTCCTAAAAGCCGACCACACACGAATAGTGGATCCATCGGATTAACAATTCACCACATAGTGAATACACCTCACGCCACATAGTTACCTGATAAATTGTTGTTAAAGTTGTTGTTGTTTAAATACACCAAGATCTTTTCCCCAGTAACACCAACTCTCTATTTGAATGTCTAGAAGTATCGATAAACTAGGAAAGCAGTCCAGTAATCCTAGTCAATAATAATTACTTCACCGGGGTTGTAGAATGCTAACATATTCCTTTTAGCTTTACAATGCCAGCCTCATTGTAACCACTACGAACACCAACTACGTGTTTCATTTTTCCATTTCTGCACTTTAGATTATTCATTATGTAATAAGTGTCACTTTTACTGTATTAAGCACCCACTGGTAATTGGGGCAGGTAGGGGTAGTGTAGAGGGTATTAAGCAGGTCACCATCACCTGTTATAAAAGTGGGGTAAGAAGCATGATTGAGATCAGTATAGTGAGAAAAGTGTGATAGCTGAAATTAAGAGAAATATGGGGATAACTACTCCAAGGTATCCCAAGGATAACATAAAAAAAGATTTATTGAGACTAGAGGGCTGTGGAACAGAGAAAGGACGTGTGACGTGTTTCGCCCCCAGGCTTCCTCGGGATGGTTACGATCAGTATACTGTTGACAGAAGTAATAGCAAGGGAAAATCACAATACATAAATTGGTTGCAGTGAATAAAAAATTTTGTTTGTTAAAAAAATCTGAAAGAGATTAGGTGTGAAGTACAGGCTCTCATATTTAAGTTTACATATAAAGTACATATGTCAAGCAACACCTTTTAAAGGATGACTCTAAAACCAAGATAATGATAAGGTAAACTTTTTAACATCATTCAAACATAAATAAAACAACAATTTTATTTATGTTTGAATGATGTTAAATAGTTTACCTTCTCATTATCTTATCCCCTGAGGAAGCGAAACACATCAGGGTTTTGAGACACCTGCTAGTGACAACATTTGTGTGAAATTGTAAAAACGGTACCATTTTAGCAATTGTACTTTATCATGCTTACACTATATCTTGGATTGTATGTAGCTTAGTAGATCTATGTTAGAAATAGGACTACTGCAAGAGGGTGTGGCTTGAAAATGGCATCAGAAGACTGTGAGTAGCCTGCCAGCCTGCTTACAATCCAGCCAGCATACAGCTCAGCCTGTACACAGCCCAGCCTGCATACAATCCAGCCAGCATACAGCTCAGCCTGCATACAATCCAGCCAGCATACAGTTCAGCCTACACACAGCCCAGCCTAAACTCCTTTCTTTTTGAGCGGGGAAAATTGGTTCCAAAGCAAAGCAGAAAGGAGCCTAAGAAAAATCTTGCAGTGGGCACAATTAGATAATTTTTTGCATCAGAAGGGGAGTCTTTGGTGTTAAACGGAACATAGTGTGCTTCTGCAGCAATGAGCAAGAGTTTACATAAGAGCAGGAAGCAGGAGAGGAGGAAATGGGTTTACTAAGGTAGCAGAGAAGGATGGAGTCTGCAATTACCCCCCAGCTCTTTAGAGAACTATGTACTCCGTTCTAAAGATGATTTATCCTCCATGTTTGCTGACATGAAAAGTTATTTCAAAGGGGATACTCTATGTTTTGATTCAACACATACCCTGATAAGGGTGGAGGAGGCAGAAGATAGATCGGATGTACATGAAAAAGTTATGAGAGCTTCTAGAAATGAAGAAAGTCAGCAAAAATGTATCACAGCTTATCATACAAATTAGAGGATGTGGAAAATAGAGAGAGGAGAAATAACCTGAAAGTCAGGGGTTTCCCTGAGACTATTGGGCCTGATAAACTAGAATCTACCATAAGGACCCTATTTATTCAGATTTTGGGATTCCCACCCACAGCTCCACTTCGCTTTGACAGAATATACAGAGTCTCTAAAGCAACAGCTGCTCCAACTGATTTCTATAGAGACATCATTTGTAACCTGCACTTCTTTTCGGATAAAGCTGCAATTCAAGCAAAGCTAAAGGCATTTCCTAGTTATGATTTTGGGGTTACCCATTTCTATCTTTCCTGATCTTACAAAAGCTACCCGGGATAGGTGCAGGGCCTTGCGCCCACTTTTGGAGTCATTGAGAGGTGCAGCTATTCAGTATTGTTGGGGCTTTCCTGCATGTTTGATAGCTAAGATGGATAGACGCTCTCATTTATTACGTTTTCCAGAAGAGTTGGAGACTTTTTGTGCCGGTTTGGGCCGGCATAGACCATCTTGCCTCGCATTTGTTACATCAAGTGGCCTGGCAAGGAAACCATCGCAAGTGGGCACAATAAAATAGAGAGACTATAATTTTATTAAACAGGAGAATGAGTATTTATACTTAAGAAAATGCTATATTATTGTTTCTAGGATGTTTGGGCTGTTTTTTTTTAACTGGAGAGTATAATGATGTGCTGGGGAAGGAGTAAGTAGGAGCCCAGGTGCTGATTGTATATTTGCCAATTAATATAGGGGTTACAACTTGGCAAAATGCTCAATCATGATCTCCCTAGTTGAATTGTTAGGGGCACATAGGGGGCCCCTTTGGACAAATGAAGGTTTTAAAATAAGGAAACAACATGAATTTAATATGGGAACCTGTTCTTTAATTAAGTTAAATTGTTTTGTTATGTGTTGTTTGTCTACATGTTTGTCTATCATGAGGAATGTCATTTGTATAAGGTTATCTGCAATGAAGGGTTAAAAGATTTATCCTTTTTGATTTTTGACTATGTCTTGGGGCCAGACAAGGTTGGTTACATATAATGTGAAGGGCTTGCATTCAGCCAGTAAAAGGCACCAGATTCTGAAAGAGCTACAGTCTGCAAGGGGATATACATTTTTTTTATAGAAGAAGAAATGCATCTTGCCTATTTTTCAAAAGGTCGGGTTATTTTCAAGAAACTCTCCTCAATGGTTTTATGGTTTTTCTTTATCTAATAGATCAAGGGGAGTTGTTATAGGTTTCCATAGGGGTACTCAATTTAATCCAGTTGACTCATTAACTGACCCCAATGGTAGATTTTTGTTTTTAAAGGGAAAGTTTTTTGAGCAGGCTTGTACACTAGCTAATATTTACTGTCCTAATAAACATCAAATACAATTTTTGTTGATGACTTTGCGTAGCTTGAGAAGGTTCCAGGAAGGGCTATTGATATTAGCAGGTGATTTTAATATGGTGTTGGAACCCCTCTTTAATGTCTCATCAGGAAAATCGATCCTTCCATTTAAACAAATTTGCAGATTAAAAAAAATTATTATTTGATATGCAACTGAAGGATGTTTGGAGGATAAATCATCCGACTGTAAAAGATTATACCTTTTATTCCCCGGTACATGATACATATTCACATATTGATATGATTTTTTTATAGAGCACTTCTACTTGGAAAAATGTGTTAATGCAGAAATTTGTCCACGTACAATCTCTGACCTTGCAGCAGTAAAAATCTTGATGTGTTTGGGGCCCCCAGCAATTCCAACCTATAGATGTCGCCTTAATGAAGCCTTATTGAGAGAAAATGATATTGATACAGATATTTCTAATAAATTGAATCATGTTTTTAGAAAGAATGTTACAGATCATATTGCCCCAGCTTACATATGGGAAGCACATAAGGCTACTATTAGGGGTAAATTAATTGCACATGGGGCATGTTAGCAAAAGGAAAGTAATCATAGAATAAAGGCATTGTTAGATCAGATTGCAAAGTTGGAAGCTGTGCATAAACAATCGCAATGGAAGTCACGGGCCATGCAGTTGACACAATTGTGAACACAATTAAAGCAAATATTAGATGTAAAAGCTAGATATGCTATGAGTCCCCTGAAACAGAGGCTACTAGGAAAGAAAAGATAGTAATGTATCTTAAAAAAGCGAATTTACCTAAAATAACATCCAAAAAATTGCATGATTTAAAAAGTGACATTAATGAGAGTGAATTGATAGCAGCCATTAGTTTAACTCTGACTGGTAAGATGCCCGGACCTGATAGCTTCTCGTTGAAATATTATAAACAATACAAAGATATACTTCTCCCCCATCTATGTAGATATATTAATGAACTATCCAGGAAGGGGGTTATGTGTGAGGACACGTTGAGGGCACATATCACAGTCTGTGCTAGTTACCGCCCCCTTCCTTACTCAATGTAGATGTGAGATTATTCACAAAGGTATTACCCATGAGAATCCAGGCTCTTATTCCCCTATTGGTTTATAAAGATCAGGCAGGATTTGTCCCAGAGAGAGAAGCAAAAGAGATAATTTTACAAGGGTTTTATCTATTTTGCATTATGTGCGGAGATGCAGCCAGCCCACGCTTTTTCTCTCCACAGATGCAGAGAAAGCATTTGAACGGGTGGACTGGCTGTCCCTATTTTTGACTTTGAAACATATGGGCCTTGGACCTAAGATGTATAAGTGGATAATGGCTTTGTACACTTGCCCTACTGCAAGTGTCTGTGTAAATGGCATATTGTCGATACCCTTTAAATTTTATAATGGGACCAGACAAGGTTGCCTATTGTCGCCAATACTTTACGTTACATCCTTGGAACCTTTCTTGAATACAATTTGTCAGAATAATAATATACAGGGTGTTAAGATAGGTAAAACGGAGCACAAATTAGCTGAATATGCTGACGATATTCTGTTTGTTATTCAGAAACCTGACATATCTTCCTAATTTACTGTCAGATTTCTCTGAATTTGGTTATTTGACTAACTTTAAAAATAATTTAACCAAATCAGAGATTCTTAATGTGAATATATTAAGTTAAAAAGAACAAAAAATGAAAAATAATTTCGCATTTACTTGGCGTCAGAAATCATTAACATATTTGGGCATTGAGATTACATCTTCGCTGGCGAGATGAACTACCTGCCTTTGTTAAATTAAGTTAAAGTAAATATCCAACGATGGAAACAACTATGGTTATCTTGGATAGAGAGAGGTAACGTTGTAAAAATGAATATTTTACCTAGGGTACTATTCTACTTTCAAATGTTACCTATTCAGTTACCCCCAGCATTTTGTAAATGTTTAAATAGATTAGTATCAGCATTTATATGGTATATCCATATAGACCCCGGATCTCTTTAAAAACACTTTTGCACCCTAAAATTGAAGGAGGTCCTGGACTTCCAATTTTTAAACAATACTATCATGCCTCACCTTTAAATAGAGTCCTTAATTAGAAGTATGATTCACTATCTAAGGGGTGGGTGACGCTTGAGATGGAGCTTTGTTCAGCTAATCTAATTAAGGTTATTTGGGTTCCAAACAATACAGAGCTTTAGGAAAGGATACATTGCTCCTTACTCCATCCACACTGAGATGCTGGGATGCTTTACATAGACAACACAGGTGGTTATATAAATCATCTTTACTTACAATTACTGGACATCAATATTTTATACCAGGACTTCAAAAAAGTTTTTTGGGACAGACAGTGGATAGGGAGTTGTTGTTGCATCAGGTGGTTTCGGATGATTCAGTTTGCTAGTTTCTTTAGATAAATATAGACAGATACACCAGTGGCAGTATATACAACTCTGCCACTTTGTGAGGTCACTACCACACCCTCTACGTTCTGAGAGAGCTCCCACTCCATTGGAAGCTATGTTTAGGGGAGACAACAGACCGCCTCAAACTCTATCAAAATTATACAAATTTTTAATCGGCTATGCCAGCCCAGAATTTCCTGATTATTTAGGGAAATGGGAGAATGAATTTATTAGTGTACTCTTGGATGCTCAGAAGAGGATCCTGAGCACGACCTATAAAACGTCAGTATGTGCAAGGGTACAGGATGGGAATTTCAAGTTATCTAGATGGTATTATGTACCTGTAGTTCTACATCAGATGTCCCCGCAAGAATCTCTATTATGTTGGAGAGGATGTGGGATGAGAGGTACATTTTCACATGTGTGGTGGTCCTGTCCACAATTGTAGAGCGTTACTGGGGGAAAGTGCTCTATTTGATTGAGATAATAACAGGGTGTAATGTGGAGGCTACACCCTGGAATGTACTCTTTAATTGTTTTCAAATGCAGTGGAGTAGTAATGAACGTTCTTTGATGTCCTTCCTTCTTAATGTAGCTAAGACTCCTGAAGTGTTGGAAGGACCCAAAGGAACCTTGATTAAAGAGTTGGTTACGTGGTGTGGAAGAAATATGTAAACTAGAGGAAGGCTACCATGAATATTGAGGTACATCCCCAATACTCACTGCCTTCTGGGCCCCCTGGATAAGGTTTAAAGACAATGTGCAATATTTTGACATTCTAAATCAAGAAGAGATTATTTGAGAGGCCTGAGTATTTTGGATCTTTTATGTTTAATGAGTTAGAGAATAGATTTGAGATATATAGATACAAATATATTGACATTTCCTCATGTGTTTGAATATATGTTTGGTATATTTTATCATCACTTTTTCACTTATAATATTTTTGATTGTAACATTTTGTGCACTAGTATATACAGGAACGTGGAATTAATAGCGACCTGTCTAATAAGAAAATGTATTAATAGGATGATATGGAAGATTTCTTCCTTGGCTTCACCATTTAAAAGAGTGGGTAACACTGTACACGAAATGAATTGTAAATTTGAACACTATTCTTATGATATTCTCACTATATGTTTACTACACTGTGAGTTTTGTTTTATGGAGTATAATATTTGTTGGTTGTATATGAAAATAATTAAAACAATAAAAATATTAATAATAGAAAAAAAAAAAGAAATAGGACTACTTAGAACACTATTAAAACTTTTGCACTTCACATCTGCCTATAAAAGCCTGTCTTTTCCCTTACCCCTTCCCTAAAAATACTGAAATACTTAAATACCAGGCTAGGCACTAAACTCATATTTATATGAGATAGAAGACCCCTCCTGTAATCCTCTTCTAGTTCCAATTCTTGCCATTCAATTGTAATCCCTTTTCGTCACTTAGTCACTTTTATCCTAGAGGGAGCAGCTAGACTGAGGTTGTTAATTTCATTAGGACACCTCTTGGAGATCATCTTCCAGCTATCTAAATGTTGTAACTTGATCTTGGTGCATTCATTTTTAAGGCATATACACATATGCATACTTTTCCCTTGCAGGCATTGAGATGTAATTGTGTGTACACAAATGAAATTTTAATAATAATCATCAGTATAGCGGCTAAAAACAGATGTTGGAGTGCACCTGAAATAAAAAATTACGATTTACCGGAAACATATACATTTGGTAATTGTTAATTGTACCTAAGCAGTACCCTGAACAAGAGCAGTGCATTTAAATATTCAATTGATTATTTAAATTAATTAAAGTCTTTAGTGCTTGATTTTGTTGGGTAACTTCTACAATTTTATGTTACATTATACTCCTTCATTTATAGTTAGATTTGTTGCAGTTGTTGTTCTGATACTTTTTAGTTTAGATGCAACACTGCTTACTAATTTATATCTTGCTGTATATATACTAATTAGCACTTTTTAATATGTCATCACACAGTAGTATGAATGTATAAAAAAGATGCAATCAACCATTTTTGATTTGCTTTAAATTTTATTCTAGTTTTGCTTTAGATAAATCCAATATTTTAATAAAGGATTGTTGGCAAATATGTTAGAATACATGTATCAAACAGCATTTAGTGATTTTACTTGTGTGTGTATGTCTAAATAAATTTTAATGTTTATAAATACATATGCATTTTAATTTTTACTATTTAAACTGGACTGGTTTATGGGGGGGGGGTTAATCAAGGAAGTTTGATTGTCTAGTATGAGTTCATGTGACTTAATGTAATCTTCATTCTTGTTATTGGACAGGCAGAATCGAAACCAACATTGTTGCAGTTGCTACCACAACAGCACTAGCCACCAGTATAATCTCCCCCATAATCATAAATCGACGCGAACACCTAGGCGCATATTTAGCACGCATTCATACGTGTACAGTTTTGCGCAATTTAAAAACAAAGCTAACCCCAAAACCTGAAAATTACATATGCATGTACAATCCTCCATATATATCATGAGTCTAATTCATGTATATGTGTTGTGCATGTTTTGGTGTGCTATTATATGTTTTTAATTTTTATATTAAAGAATTTGCAAAGTTACTGGTGTTGTTGAATTTTACAACACATAATATAATGTGTGTGTGTGTGTGTGTGTGTGTGTTATATATATATATATATATATATATATATATATAATATATAGAGCCTTCAACGTCCCTCAACTTTTCTTTTTCTATTATTTGTTCATTTCAGGATGTGGCAGGTGTAGTCTTGTTGAATTAAATGTGGGAGTCTCCAGGTTTGTTTCTTTAAAGCCCCGTGTTACACATCTAGTGGAGTGATTGGGTTAATATTACAAAAAACTATTTGAGCCAGGAGTTTGCACATGTTCATTTGTTTTTAATATTTAAAGTGAACTTTAAGCTGCAAAAGGATCATTTTCAAGTGGAAAAAAGTAAAAAAAAATACATGTACATGCTGTTATGCAAGGTAAACCATATATATTTTTAATGTAAAGTATACTCAGTATATATGTAAATAAATATATGTTTTTTTTTTTTACATTTTTATTGTTGGTAGATCATTTTGATAGTAGCTTGCAAGCCAAAAAAAGTGGGCACTCCTGTACTAAGGGGTTCAGCTGTGTATTGTATGCAAAATGTATTGTTGAATGATGTACAATCACATTTAGTTAATTTAGTAATAAGAGGACATATCTTTCATACCCAAGTATGTTACTTTAAAGGTTACATGGTAGCCTGGAAGAGATGACCAGAAAGGAATGTAGGAATTGTGTCAACTCTTCCAAGCTTCAAAACAGGTTGGTGTAGGATAAGAGCATGTGAGATATTTTACTGTTCAAACAACTATTGTGTAAAAACTTTTTTTTTTAAATTTTTAAATTTTTTTGGATATTTTTGTTTTGTAAAGGAGAACCAAGGATGTGAAAGAAACCCGACGGGGATGTTTTTAAATGTGTGACTTTGTGTTTTGTTTTTGTTTGAAATCAATTAACAAAAAGAAAAAGACAACAAAATCTTGCTTAGATTTTTTTTTAATTCTGCCTCCTACCGAATTTTTTAGAACAAAATTAATATATAAATATTAATATACAAACTTTAAAATATAAAAACATTTTAAAAACATATGTACATCTTTTTGAACAGTTTTTGAACAATTTTTTTTTGGGGGGTTTAAAACCTGTAGCACCTGGGAATACCCCGTGGAGGGGCCATCCTCAGCTGACGCTCCATGGCAGACATCCTCCTGTGAAGCCAATACAGGCTATCCCCTCTACTTCCTGGTGTGTAAAGAAAAAACAAAGAATATATTAACCAGAAGGGTTTGTGAAAAACATTTAGGAAAAGTACTGTTCTTGTAAAAACCAAAGAATCAAACTAGAAACTTACCAGGAGGATGTCTGCGATGTCGCCGGGGTGGGGATGGAACCTCCTCAGGGCTGGCTGCCTCCATTGATCTTGAATTGGCTGTTTATGTGGAAGGAGACCAAAAAAATTAGAGAGGCGAGTACTGAGCGAATGTAATAGTATCATATGTAGCTAATTCCTAAATTGCACATCGCTGAAGAAAGCAAGTTATAACTCATCAGTTATGACTGTTTTTCTGTTTAGACCGAGTAAAAAAAGAAAGAAAGCTGATTCCTGGGGCCAAGCTAGTTATGACAATGGAACTAAAGTGATGCAGTTTGTTCTCAATGAAGGTTGTGGGTTTTCACAAGGGAGAAACTAGTCCCTTGGCTAGTGGCTAGCCATACACTCATAATGATACTTATTGACGCTAGGCCTAACAAACTATATCCTAGTTTATATTCATGGTCCTAAAGGAATTTTCAAAATATAGAAAATATAGAAATACTAACATTCAGATGAGGAACTTGTGTCCTCTGAAGTAGGTGGTGGCAAGGCCGCTCCAATACCTGTAAATGGAAAAAAAAAAAACACCATAAGTAAAAGTGAGTGGGCCGGACTAAAGTAGATGTTTGTAAGTTTAGTCAAGGATATCAGCTTAATGCTTTCTAACTGATACTTTTGGCCTATGTCCAAAAATTGGGCTTAATCATTTTCCAGTTAGGTACAACTGAACAACTCATGACTAGTCAAGAACCTAGAAAGGACCTTCATTTGATGCAGGATTATTGACTGGAAGCTACATGAAATCATGGTGGATCTTTGGATTTGTAAGTAAAATTGGTGAAAGTATTGTGTGAATGTGTTTTCGAAAAACATTTTGAGCAAAAGATGATTCGAAGGTTAGCTTACAGGCAGTGTCCTCAGCCTCCGCCGCCTCCTCTCCCTCGTCTTCAGATGCAGGCTCCTTCTCCGCGGGGTGCTCCTTCTCCATGGGGTGCTCCTTCTCCGTGGGGTGCTCCTCCTCTGTGGGGGGCTCCTCCTCCAAGGTGAGCCCCTCCGCAGTGGGCTCCTCCTTTGAAACGGGCTCCTCCTCTGAGGCAGATGACCCCTCCACAGCGGATGACCCCTCCTTTTTGTCCTGTGGGAAAGCCAACCGCCTGGATGGGTGCTCCACAATCAGCAGCCGGCGTGATGGAGAGTTGGCTGTAATACAAAAACAAAAAAAACACACAAACATCCAAAATGAAAAAGGGTAATAAAATCTAGGAAGTGATAAACAGTTCTAAGGGCAGTCAATACTACTTTCCACAACCCAATAACATTCTAAAATACCGCACACCTTAACAAGAGGAGAAGACAAATTGCAATACTTACTAGACAGGATGTGGTCCCCCACTTTGCAGGGGGAAATCCGGTCTCCTCTGCTTCAGGTCACTCTAAACATGCTGGATTTGGCTCACTGTTGGCAGCCTACCTGCAGGGGTCCATAGCCTGTATGCCAGCCTCTCCACAATCCGGCGCTTGGCATAAATGGACCACTGCTGATCATACCGCCGCATGAGCATTGTCTAACAAAAAAGATACAAACAAACACGTCTTAAACACCCTAAAATTTAGATGACTGATTGACCTATTGATTGATTTTCTGGTGCAAATTGACATCGTTTGTTTGCAATTGTGAACTGTTACTAATGTGTACAGATTTGTATGTGTATACTATTACTAAGATTCTTCAGAATTCCACCACACAAAGCTAAATAATAGCATTTTTGGTTGAGTGAAGCATAAGTGCTAGACATACATACAATCTAGGTGAAAAATATAAGCACAGTTGCATTATGTCCGAAAATGCAGCACATGTATTTATTTGGTTGCCACAGGCAAAACAACAAAAAAGGGGAGAAATACAAAACACACTAGCTATGTGAGATGGCTGAATTATGTGCCTTCCAAAAAATCTGTATTGCGGTTTCATCTATCCAGAAGACATTCTCCCAGAAGGCTTCCACTGTCCTCCGGACAAAGATAATTTTTAGGATGATGTGATAGCTAGAAGGCTAATTAGTGCTCTTCAAATGATCTACCTAGGATTGAGCTTAGTGGGGTAGAATCATGAAGTTGTTTTGTAATTATATATATATATACACACACACACGTGTAAATATGTGTATGTACATAGTTGTCAAGAGCCAACTTTAGGTGGGTGGAGCGCACGGCTGCCATGCCTCCTCTTCTCGTCTCTCATCCGCAGCTCTAATCAATTGAAAGCACAATAGAGAGGCTGCTCCATTCTCAGCGGTCATCCATGCAGAGGATTCCAGCTGCTGATAAAAGCTGGGCAGTTAGAACTGCACAGCTAGAAAAAAATAAGGACACAGGCTGTCCCTCCCCCATTCTTTAGCTGTGCTGTGGCTTCTATCTAAAAAAATACTTGGGGAAATATATACACTCTGTGGGCATGTGTAATGACATCATCGGCACAGTGTGATAGCTGTGTGTGGGAATGCTGCATGTCATATTCTGCAGCCTTACAACTCTGTGTACAACCCTCATAGATAATAGTCCCAAAATATCTCCAAAATCTCAGCCCACCAGATTTCAAGCATTTAACGATATGGGGATCCCAATTGAAAACGCTATTGAAAATCCTACATTGAGAATGCATTTTTCAAAGCAAGTGTGCCTAGGAGTCCTTAATTGAAAAAGTGGACCCCCGGGCCCACTTACATAGCAAGTAGCAAGTGTTCCCCATTGAACCTTCATCTTCTGGTTTATGCACCTCATTATTCCAAATAAATTGGGGTTCCTTGAAATGTAGGTATAAATTTAGGGGTAACACACTAATTCTCTTTGCTAGGTAAGTGGCCGGGGGGGGGGGGGGGCATAAATGAGCCTTTTCGCTTTTGGCCTCCTAGATGCAATATGGCCACAAACACAATACAATAGCATTATTATTGACTTCAGAATTGCAAAATGGACATTGAAACATTCAAAGTTTCAAAAACAAAAGCAGCTGTTGTGCTAAAGGGTAAGCAAAGTATCAAATGCAGCAACATAGATTAATTAGGATAACACACAAAACAGCCCCTCCAAGAAAAAAAAAAACAAAGGGAAGAAGCAAGTTAGACAACACCCTTATATATGTTTAAATTTAGGCTTGCGCAGTCTGTCAAAATTGTTTGTTTTTTTTTTTTTTTTTAGTTGGACATTCCATATTCATTTATTGACACGATCCTTTAGATTTGTACACCAGTAAACAGATATTCAATTAAATATAAAAATCAAATAAAGTTGAGGAGGATTTATTGTTAAAGTATTTTCTGTATGTATATAGTCATTGTAGTATATTGTAGTTAATTACAAATATATATATATATATATATATATATATATATATATATATATATATATACTGTAGGCAACCAGGAGGAAAGGTACTAGAGAGTAGAGATATTTGCACAGCATTCCTATCCTGTGGGAAGTAGCAGGTGAAAGACTCTCACCTGGGAGATAATTGATGAGGAAGCACTGAGGGTGGAGAGATAACATAGAGCCAGGAGTTCAGGCAGTGGCTGTGCTGGAGACACAGACAGGTGCTCTGTTTGAGAGCTGTGCTGGAGACACAGACAGGTGCTCTGTGTGAGGGAGCTCTTCTTGGAGATACAGACAAGGTGGTCTGTGTGAGGAAGAGGAAAAGACCCTAATGGAGAGGGCTTGAGAGCATTCAGCTCCACAGTGTTCCTGAGAAAGAGAGAGAGAGAATCAAGATTCTACAGACAAGGTGACTCTAGTTTTTCTGCCTATTTGAAAATGGACTGTTATAGACACAGGACAGCTGAAGATAATTGCTTGTGTGTTTGATTGTTAACCGGCTGACGTTAAGCCTTCCTCTTGGGACAATTTTGTTGTTGTTTTTTCAATAAAACCCTGATATGGCATCCAGTCCTGCTAGTTGCCTATCATTTGTCAAGCTAATTCCCACAATATATATACACACAAATATCTATAGAAGCAAACAAGCCTGCGCTTACGATCAGGCATCGTAAGCATTTAGACAGGTGTCTATGTAGAGGAGCTGAACTCAGTTAACTTTTGCCTAACCGAAAATAATAAGTCATTTTAAAATATGCTGATTTCTTAGCTTATATTGATGTTTTAAACATTTGAACACCACACACGTTTTTTTTAGGACTAGGTGAAAGATGTGTGCCATTGGAAAGAATGAGCTTTTAGGGGAACAGTGACTTTTAATGCAAGCTCGCCAGTGTCAAACTGCCGGGGATGCGCGTCTCCAGCGGTGGCAAAATCATTTTGGTTGATAAATCGATAGGTCAAATTGCATTATGGTTTAGTAAGTAAGTATTTTTTGAATGAAATATTTGTTGGGCAATTTTTTTACTATTTTGGCTTTATATAGAAGTGTGGGTTTACGTGTGTTTTGTTTGTTCTTTTTAATTTTTTTGTCATGAAAATTTAGTGGTGTGTTTTTTTTGGTTATTTTTTTTTATATTTTAATGTGACCTTTTAGCAAATGTTTCTTTTGAATACAGTTGTATGTAAACTGTTGTCGTTTGTTTTTTGGGGGTTTGTTTTTATGCGATTTCATTTCCAATTTCCCAGGACATACAGTTTAAAAAGTCAATTGTGATTGTTTTTAGGCTGTTCATTTCTCTGAATTATTTGAAAGGCTAAAAACAGCACAATTGTCTTGTTAAAACTTAGTTGTGTATGTAGCGCATAATTGTGCACCAAGGCGGACCCGCCATATGTGCGTGAACTGTGTATTATCAGTTGAAAAATGCCGCACTTTTGCACTGTCCTCATTCAGGTAAGTTTTTATTTTTTTGTGTATATTGCTTGTTTTGCTTCATGTGAACTCATGCATGCATGTATAGAGAATAGTGCACATGAAGCAAAACATATATGTATGCATTTAGATGTATGTACATATACATAGAAAAGAGCAATTATAGGAAGAAATAGGCAAGGAGGGCTTTTTGGACCATATTGCTTCACATGCTTCAAATTGAAAAGATTGCCTATTTGTTCCTATGATTTCTGATGACATGGGCTTGGCTACAAGCAACATTCATGGATGATATTGCTTCTGGTTAACAAAGGAATCCACCTTATGTGCTTCCACTACCAAGCTGAGGTGAGTAAGTCAATGAATATAGTGGGCAAAGGTCTAAAATGTCATTCAAACCTGCAGAAACACCCCGAAGGAATGGAAAAGCATGAAATATTTGACCTTATTGTGAGCTTGGCAATCATTGTGGTTTGATGTTGTGTTTTGCAACCTGGACCTCCTTCCATTACCATAAGGTGTGCTTGTATACAATAGTGCTAAGATGAGGCAGCACAGCAAAATGACAACAAACCTATAACAGTACTAAAAATGAACAGATGAGTTGTGTGGCAGCAAATTAACATGAGTGAAAATATGTAAAAATAGGACAAAGGCAACGAGGGGGGTCAAGTAGCAGTTTTGAAGCGGAAATCATGCAGACATTTACTCAATACTTGTGGAAAAAATGACAAAACATTGCTGAAGACTTGCTAAACAACAGAAACTGGCATTACAAACCAAGCACAAAAACATTGCAGCAACATATGAAACTAACAATCCTGAGGATTACAAAAAATCACATCAATGCATACCATCCAATCAAACTTACTTATTTAACCCCCCCCCCCCACACACACACACACACAAACCAGTACAGTTAAAATGAAAATGCATATGTATTTGTATACATTTAAATGTATTTTGACATACACACACAAGTGAAATCACTAAATGTTCCTTAATACATGCATTATAACATGTTTGCCTATAATCCTTTACTAAAAAATTTGATTTCTCCAAGCCAAACCAGGTCACAAATGTTTGTTCACATATTTTTTTTACAGTCATACACAGTCATACTATTGTGTGAAGACATATTAGAATGTGTTACTTAGTATATATCCAGCTTGATAGAAATTAGTTTGCAGTGTTGCAACCAAAAGAAAAAGTATCAAAACAACAAGTGCAACAAATGTGACTATAAATGAAGCAAGTTTGTGAACGAGTAGAATGTAACATAAAAAAGTAGCAGTTACACAAAAATCATCAAGCATTAAAGATTCAAACTGACCTGTAAAATGGACTGGAGCTGCGCTCAGAACAGGGCGCAGGTGTGCGCTAATCAATTGCTATCACCTCACCATTAAAATCTCCTTCTGAATTGCGCAGCTGAAAATTAATCCCTTAATTGGCGTGTTCGAGATCTTTGCTCATTTTTGTAGGAAACCGGTAGGGAAGTTTACTAGAACTCGGGCCCGACTCGCGGTAATAGAACTTGCCGATCGGCGGGTAAGTATGCGTGTCGAGTGTACGCGCATTTTATTGATAAATCAGGCCCTCTGTCTTATCATTTAAAGAAAAAGCAGCTATGGACATACAATAATGTTTGTTAAAAACATCAGTGCATAACTGCAGGGATGTAAGTTATGATCGGATTCCTAAATCCACTCTGGTTGAATTTACTGAACAACTGTTGGTTTTGTAATGAGAGCCTCCAGAGCAGTAGTTGTCTTTGTTTGGAACCCTAAGATTTTAGTTAAGCACTACTGAACTTTATTAATACCACCAATTTTAAGGCTTTAGCTTTAGGCTCACTTCAATGCCCTTGTTCTTGCATTATGTGTTGAGAATACGATTTTGTAAATTAAAAAAGAAAACTGCTGACATAATTCTATTTGTATCTTAGTGCCCTTATCATGCCACACATCTCACCTTTTCAATTTTTGTTTTGATAACCGGTCCCAGAAGCCGTAGACCACCCTTCAATGTTATAAATTTGTAGCTTACACAGTTTAACCTACACTATGTTTAGAGTAATACATGAAAATCCAGCAGGGTTCATACTATGCTCTATAATTCTAATGTGTCCTTCTATGGTTTAATTTTCACAATTCAGTTCCGTAATCCTTTTCTTCCACTGATACACAGTTAGGTCCATAAATATTTATGGGCAGCACGGTGGCTCAGGGGTTAGCACTCCAGCCTTTGCAGCGCTAGGTCCCAGGTTCGATCCCCAGCCAGGACATTATCTGCATGGAGTTTGCAGGTTCTCCCCGTGTCTGCGTGGGTTTCCTCCGGGTACTCCGGTTTAAAAAAAAATAGGATCACTTTTTGCATCAAAAAATGACAGAATTAGAACGCTAGGGGGGTTAATAAACTCCTGGGTTGCTTTGGCTGTATGTTTTGAGTCATTGTCCATCTGTAATATGTAATACCTCCCAATCAATTTGACTGCATTTAGCTGGATTTGAGCAGACAGTATGTCTCTGAACACCTCAGAATTCATTTGGCTGCTTCTGTCTTGTGTCACATCATCAATAAATACTAGTGTCCCAGTGCCACTGGCAGCCATGCATGCCCAAGCCATCACACTGCCTCTGCAATGTTTTACAGGTGATGTGGCATGCTTTGGATCATGAGCTGTTCCATGCCTTCTTCATGTTTTTTTTTGCCATCATTCTGGTAAAGGTTGATCTTCGTTTCATCTGTCTAAAGAATGTTTTTCCAGAACTGTGCTAGCTTTTTTAGATGTTTTTGAGCAAAGTCCAATTTAGCCTTTCCATTCTTGGGGCTTAAGAATGGCTTGCACCTTGCAGTGCACCCTCTGTATTTACTTTCATGCAGTCTTCTCTTTATGGTAGACTTGGATACCAATATGCCTACTTCCTGGAAAGTGGTTGTTCACTTGGTTGGCTGTTGTGAAGGGGTTTCTCTTCACCATGGAAATGATTCTGAGATCATCCACCACTGTTGTCTTCCGAGGACGTCCAGGTCTTTTGTCGTCGCTGATTTCACCAGTCCTTTTTTTCTTTCTCATAATGTACCAAACTGTAGATTTTGCCACAGGTTAAGGATGGCTTGTTTCACCTGCATGGAGAGCTAATTTGACCGCAAGTTGTCTGAAAATATCTTCCAAATACAAGCACCTCAAATCAACTCCAGGCCTTTTATTTGTTTAATTCATAATGACATAACAAAGGCATTGCCCACACCAGCCCATGAAATAGCCTTTGAGTTAATTGTCCAATTACTTTTGAACCCCTGAAATGAAGTGATTGTGTAAAAAAAAAAAAGGCTTTTGTTCCTCACATTTTTATGCAATCTTTTTGTTCAACCCACTGAATTAAAGCTGAAAGTCTGCATTTCAACTGCATCTGAGTTGTTTCATTTAAAATTAATTGTGGTAATGTACAGAACCAAAATTAGAAAAAAAAAGTTGTCTCTGTCCAAATATTTATGGACCTTACTGTATACAGAGTATCCTGTTTGGTTTAGTCTGTTACTTCTAAGTGTTAATCCTTTTAAACACTCAAGCTATTTTTAATGAAATACATTAAATCACTTATGTTCTTTCTAACTCTCCAAATAAATAACATTTTCCATCAGCATATGTTGTAATTTAGAAGCTGCGTTGCCATTTTCATGCCATAATTAAACATCTTTTCTTGTATGTTCCTTCTGAAATGTATGTCCATATACTATAGAGTTTATGGTTTTTGTGTCTACTTAAGATGGACTTTGTCATGCTTTTTATTATGGGGTCAGTGCCTTGTTCAAGCAGACACTGATATTTTGTTACATTGTCATGTTACCTGTCCTCAGTTGTAACACATTTCTTGGACTTTTATTTCTAGTAAAGCTCCCATTGTACTTCTGGTCCGCGGAAAGGCTTTGTCAGTCCCAGTTGTGTAAATGTACTGAAATGGATTGGATTTTTTTTTGTTCTTTGATAATAGCAGCTAAGCACTGATTGCTGCTTTAAAACAAGTTAAACAAAAGAAGTTAAAACACAAATCTATGTTGGTAGTACTATAAACTGAATTTTACAGTCAAACTTGTTTTGGATTGCTATGGGAGGAATGTTTTATTGTAGTTAGCTTTTTAATTCAAATGGGAAAATGTTTTACAAATTCATATGTCTATTCTGTTTCTGTCAGTTCATATTAACAAATATATTTTGTGCTTAAACTATTAGTTTGAGAATGTTCTGCATGCTGAACACCCCAAATTAAGCAGATCATAAAGTGAACAAACTAAACAAACACATGTCAAGCAAAATAATTAGGGAATAGTGTAATTTTAATATAATCCTTCCCTTTATTTAATTACAGGGAAATTACTAATGATTTTACCAAAATATATACAAATACTGCATTTAGTGGTGCAAACCTGATCTTGGTTTGTACCTTTTTTTCATTTTAGGAGTTCAGGTCCCTAGACTTTAAAATTATTCTTTAGTTGCCGAGTTAGGATGGGTAACATGTTCATTTAATTTCCTTTGTTGAAAATATTTTTTTTTAAAACTGATCATTTATTAAATGTTACTTTTTTTTCTTTTCAGATTTTTATGATTGTGTCACCTTTATCTGTGCTTTACAACTGGAGGGATGAACTGGAGACATGGGGCTATTTCAAGGTAGCAATCATTCATGGGAATAAAAAAGATTTGCAGCTAGAACGACTTAAACAAGGAAAGTATGAAATTGCTTTGACTACATATGAAACTCTTCGTCTTTGCTTTGATCATTTAAACAGGTAAGTAAAGCAATCTTGCCAGAGGTTGGCCTGTGTCACTATATGTCACAAGATTATATTATGATACTGGCACGTGTTCTGTATACAGATATACTGCACTTTGCCGTGGTCATTATCTGCAAGAGGCCACAAAAAGGCCAGGATTTTCATGTATATTACTCATTGTAAACCAAACCTTACTAAATTTACTAATGACTAAGAGAAAAGCTAAAAACGTGTGTGGATTCTGGCTGTTAGAAATTGGAGTTAGACAGCCCTGAGCTAAAAATTCCCCTACATCTCATATAGGGAAATGTAAATTACACATATAAGCTTTATGGTAAACGGGAAGCTAACTAGTAAATTGCAGTTCGTACACTAAACAGTTTGCATTCATGGTTTGATTTTAACTCACAGATATTTCCTCATCCACTTTAGCAGCCTGTTATCATATCCCTGTTGCTCCCCCCTGGCTCCCAAGCTTTCTGATCCTTCAAACTTCTGTGTCCTTTTTTCCTGTACCCCTCCATTACTCTGTTTCCATCAACAGCTTTCTTGATTCCTTGACGTACCCTTCCCTTTCCCTAATCCCACTGTCCAAATCACTTTTTACAGAGCATGCAAGTGCCCATCTAGCTGGAATTTTGTCGAACTTTTTGTCAACTGTATGTGAATTTCAATCCTCTTCTCCCTTTCCTTTTCAATATATGTGTTTTCCTTACCTTGCACATACATAAAATGTTTTGTCTTTTTTTCTACTTAATTATTTTCCTTTTAACAAACATGGACAAATTTTGCTTGTCTAGCACACCTACTTCTTTCTTTTACCCACTACTAGAAATAATAAGACATAATATTTTTCTTTCTTTGTGTACTTTACGGCTTACTTAATGTTATGTCACAGATATATAATTTATGACAAATTATGTAAATATTTATGGGATAAATTTAATGTGTACAAAGAGAGATAGCACAGAGACTTGTAAGTAAATTTAAAGATGTTACTATTTAATAATAAAGACAGATAGTAAAACAATGCAGTAACAAAAAGTTAGGTATAACAAAAATACTTAGCTGCGGAAGTGAATTACATTCAGCCAAGGACTCCCCCAGTTTAATGGCTTAGCAGATGATCAAAAAACGTGTAGCATGCAATACGTTCTAGTTGAGACTACTCCATTAGGTGTGAAACAATGACCAGCGCTTGAGCAGTACTTACCAATGATCAATGATGCCAGTTAAAGGATGAGCTGCATTCCTCTAAGATGACCTTATAAGGTATACATATGCTAGTATATACTGTTGGTGAGACATTATTGATATTAAATAAAATTGTGCTAACCCAACACTAAACTCTATAAAAATTATTAAAATCAAAAGTTGCAAAATCTTTTTTTTTTTTTTTGTAATTCAGCACATGGTACAGTGCTCTCTTACAGTATCCATGGTAACAGGTCTGCTGACTGGAAGATTTCCCCTCACATTCTTCTGTATTGAAAATCACAGAATTCAAAATTTGCCTTTACTTTGTGTTCCAATAAAAATGGATACCAGGACAAATGAGATGAATGTTTCTATTTCCAAGATGTTTTTGCCGTAGATGCTATATATATTACTTTAATATTTTAGTGCTAATTAGCTACAATTAGTACTAACATTAGCTGCAAATTTTAGTTTGGAATAACTTGTTTGTGTCTGTTATAATATTTGCTGTTCTTTCTATATAAGCACTTTGATATTAACCTCCTGAGTGTTAAGCCCGAGTGTGGCTCGGGGTAAAAAAAAACCTGCTTAAAGCGGTAACCCTGAGCCACACTCAGGGTAGTTAAAAAAAATAAAGCCCTACCTGGTCCTATCTGCGTCCTCCAGTGTCCTGCCATCCTCAGGCTGTGTCTTCTTCCTTTGAACGGTCCCCCAGCCAGTGCGCTGGCGTTCCCCGGGAGTTCCTGGTGGTGTCAGTGCTTGTGTCGGTGCGTGCGGGAGCGCGGCGGGAAATTTAATACAAAATTACTGTTTTCAATTAATACAAATTATAATATATAATTTATATTTATACAGTTAGGTCCATAAATATTTGGACAGAGACAACTTTTTTCTAATTTTGGTTCTATATATTACCATATATATTATATAAATGCTACTGTACAGTTATATTACAGGTTTCAGTATTTTTGATTTATTTATGCACCCTTGTTTTAACAGATTTTTGTGTTTTTTATTTAATTTATTACATTTATTAAATATTGAACTTATTTTGGTGATTTATACCTAAGAATTACAGGCCTACAATGTAAACTTGTAATAATGCAAGTGTACAATAATTCACAAATAAATCCTTTAAGAATCTTTACCATGTAATGCAGACCAGAGAAAGGAATCTAACTTTTTATTTAGCAGCCTCTAGTTAGGAACATTACTTATGCTGTTGTCTGCAAATATAAATTGCCTTGAAAATTTACTTTTGTGCATGGCTGAAGTCAGGGCAGGCTAAAATCCTTTTCTTAATAGATACTGTGTCTGAAATCCTGTTCGAGGAGGTCAGGATTGATCAGATTTCAGAACACTGGAGGTGTTACATCAGCATAAGTTTTACAGTGTTTCTTGGCACATCGGATATAATTGATTGATGCCTCCTGGAGGTTGGAAAATCCAAGCGCTATATGACCGTGCAAGAATTCTTCATGGTCCACTGAATTTGGTGAGTTCCATTTTAACTTGGGAGGGTTGTGACTGGGGGCATTGTTTAAAACTTGTTAAAGATTTATCTGGAGATTTTTGCTTGCTGTGCAAATACATTATTTGATATAACATATTTAGGATTCTTTAAAGATCAGGCATTGTCTAGGACTCTTTAAGGGTTTATTTGTGACATATCGTACACTGTGTATATAATGTAATTAGGCAAAATATTATATTTTTAGTGCCACTGTCTTTATAATAAGTTATTGAAAAAATATTACACTTGGAAGTCAGCTGCATTGTTGAATTATTTTCGCAATTTGTGTGCAATTATATGAATTTTCATCATTTGTTTTTATTTCTGCAGCATAGAATGGTCAGCAGTCATTGTGGACGAAGCACATAGGATAAAAAATCCAAAAGCAAGAGGTACACAAGTCATGAAATCTTTAAGATGTAAAGTTCGTATTGGACTTACAGGAACCATATTGCAAAATAACATGGAAGAACTGTGGTGTGTTATGGACTGGTATGTACAATGTTTTTATTTGGTATTTAAACTCTTAATTATCTGCCTAAGTTCTACGTTCTGTGATGGGTACATTTGACTTCAAATATAATTTTTTATTGTCTATTTGAACAAATTTAAGGCAGAACTTAACACAGTAGATAGTCATCTGTCCCTGGTATGTTGTAGGCGCTTCTTCGCCTTTCTCTTCTGTATTCCGATCTTCATTGGCCAGACCTTGGATGACGTAACTAACATTTGTTAATTCAGTCCTGGTACCCACAAGGAAACCAGGATTGCTGGGTATCCATGGAAACAAACTAAAGTCCTTCTTGATTACTAGCCAGCTTGCACAGCTCAGATTCATTGTGCCACCTGATCCTAAAACCCTGACAATCTGCCACATGAAACAAAATTGGTTTTGGTGACATATTAGGTTAAGGATGTGACCAAGGCAAGCAAGTATTGTAATAAGGTCTGCTTATGAACAATTCAAATAGTAATCTGTGGGAAAAGCGGTTGTTGTGTGCTAATTGAGATTACAATCATTCCTAATAGGAGCATGCCCACTCTGTACCCTAGTATCCTTCTTAAAAGGTCATGTTCACCGTAGCATTTTTGTATATTTAAATGTTTTTTAGAGCTTCATGTTGTCACAGATAACAGGGAGGGGAGGGAAACAGAAAGGTTATACTCAGTACTAGGCCTCCAATGGCTAGGGAAAAGGGAATGTTCACCCCTTGCAGACACCCTAACCTAGCCCTAACTCCTAACAGTATGAGTATCCCCTGATGGTGGGAATACTCATACACAGGAACCTAGTCCCTACTAGCCCTGTATAGCCCTAGGAGTAGTGACTGGCTTGAGACTACTGGTTCCTTTCCTTATGAAAGACCCAGTGTATGAAGTGTGAGGCCAGACTAAATGGAGGAGCAGTAATGACCACCAGCTGCACCTGATACCAGGGGTGTGGTCATTACAAACAACAACACAGAAACAAGTAAAAACAAAGAGACTGTCAGATAACCTCACATGCAGCTTGTCTGACAGATCCTCTGACTTCAGTCACGGAAGGGACCGTGACGGTATCCCCCCTTCTACGGGTGGCCTCCGGACACCCAGGACCGACCTTATCCGGATTAGCCCTTTGGAAAGCTCTCACTAGACGACTAGCATTAACCTCGGTCGCTGGAACCCACATTTTCTCCTCCGGACCGTACCCCTTCCAGTGAACGAGATACTGGAGAGATCTGCGGAGAATTCGGGAGTCCCGTATCCTGGCAATCTGAAATTCTAGATTACCGTCCACCATGACAGGAGGGGGAGGCAAGGAAGACGGTTCCAAAGGCTCAACAAGTCTCTTCAACAGTGATTTGTGGAACACATTATGAATCTTTAATGCCTGTGGAAGTTCAAGACGAAAAGCAACTGGGTTAATAATGGCAGAGATCTTATATGGACCAATAAACCTTGGACCCAACTTCCAAGAAGGTACTTTCAACCTAATGTTTCTTGTGGACAGCCACACAGAATCACCCACTCTTAGGTCCGGACCACTCATACGTCTCTTGTCAGCCATACCTTTATACTTGTTGCCCATCTTTTTTAAATTATTTTGAATTTTTTGCCAAATAGATGATAAAGAAGAGGAACATCTTTCCTCTTCAAAAATGCCTGAAGTCTCAGTACCAGAAAATTTGCCAAATTGTGGATGAAACCCATATGCCCCAAAAAACGGCAACTTATCAGTGGACTCCTGCCTACGGTTATTTATGGCAAACTCGGCCAAAGACAAAAATGAAGACCACTCCTCCTGATTCTCTGAGACAAAACATCTCAAATAAGTCTCCAGATTCTGGTTAGTGCGTTCAGTCTGTCCATTCGACTGAGGATGGAAGGCCGAGGAGAAGGACAATTGTATCCCCAGACGAGTGCAGAACACCTTCCAGAATCCCCCTATCAGACACCACATCCGTGGGAATACCGTGTAGCTTCACGATGTTATCAACAAACACTTGAGCGAGGGTTTCAGCATTAGGTAGCCTTGCCAATGCAATAAAGTGTGACATCTTACTGAAGCGATCCACAATCACCAGAATCATGTTTTTTCCTGAGGAATTCGGCAAATCGGTGATAAAATCCATCGATAAATGAGTCCAAGGTCGGGATGGGATTGACAACGGAAGTAGGGATCCAGAAGGCCGAGTATGTGTCACCTTAGCACGAGCACAAGTACTACATGCTGACACATAGCCCTCAACACATTTACGCAACCCCGGCCACCAGAATCTACGAGAGATGAGATCAACCGTGGATTTGTTCCCAGGGTGTCCTGTAAGGACTGTACAGTGGTGTTTCTCGAACACCTTATGTCGTAATTCATAAGGAGCAAACAATTTCCCCAAAGGGCAAGAATCCGGTGCATCTCCCTGGGCCTCCAATACCTCTTCCTCAAGATCGGGATAGAGGGCGGATATTACTACCCCCTCAGACAATATCGGACCAGGATCTTCCGAATCACCCCCCCAGGAAAGCTACGTGACAAAGCGTCCGCCTTGACGTTTTTAACCCCAGGGCGATAGGTGACAAAGAAATTGAACCTGGTAAAAAACAACGACCATCTGGCCTGTCTTGGGTTCAGACGTTTAGCCGACTCCAAATATGCCAGATTTTTGTGATCGGTAATTACCGTAATAGGATGAATCGCTCCTTCCAACCAATGACGCCATTCCTCAAAAGCCAACTTAATGGCCAGCAACTCTCTATTACCTACATCATAATTTTTCTCCGCATTAGAGAGTTTTTTAGAGAAGAAAGCACATGGGCGCCATTTACTAGGTGAAGGACCCTGCGATAAGACTGCTACTACCCCTACTTCAGATGCGTCAACTTCCACAGTAAATGGTTGTGACACATCTGGTTGCACCAGTTTAGGAGCAGAAGCGAAATACTCTTTAACAGCTGAAAAGGCTTGTAATGCCGCATGTGACCAGACTGAGAAATCTGAGCCTTTCCTCGTCATGTCTGTTAAAGGTTTAGCCACAGTCGAGTAATTCAAAATAAATTTACGGTAGTAATTGGTGAACCCCAAAAATCGCATAAGTGCTTTCGGATTTTCGGGTCGATCCCAGTCCAACACCACACGGACTTTTTCAGGATCCATACGAAAACCTGAAGATGAGATTACGTAACCCAGGATCTGAACCTCTGGAACTGCAAAAACACATTTCTCCATCTTTGCATACAATTTATTCTCTCTAAGGATCTGTAACACTTGCTTCACGTGATCCTGATGAGTCGCCATGTCTGGAGAATAAATTAGTATATCATCCAGATACACCACATCAAACCTGCCCACCAGATGATGAAAGATGTCATTAATGAAATATTGAAAAACCGCAGGAGCATTGGTTAACCCAAAAGGCATGACCAAATTCTCAAAATGACCCTCAGGGGTATTAAAGGCCGGATTCCATTCATCCCCTTCTCTGATTCTTACCAGAATATACGCCCCTCTCAAATCCAATTTAGAGAACAACTTGGTGCCGACAATCTGATTGAACAAATCTGGAATTAAAGGAAGAGGGTAAGGGTCACGGACAGTAATACAGTTAAGCTCACGGAAGTCTAAACATGACCTAAGAGTTCCGTCCTTTTTCTTAACAAAGAAAAACCCGGCGGCTACTGGAGATTTGGATGGTCTAATATGACCTTTAGCCAAACTCTCGGTGATATTCTCTCGCATGGCCGCTCTTTCGGGTTCGGAAAGATTATACAACGGAGACTTGGGCAGCTTAGCTCCAGGAATAAGGTTGATGGGGCAATCATATTCCCGATGTGGAGGTAACTCCTGATCTCCACTTTCAGAGAATACGTCAGAAAACTCAGAAATAAATGAAAGTAACACCTTAGTGGATACAACAGAAAGTGATGTGTTAAGACAGTTGTCTATGCAATATTCACTCCAATCAAGAATCTGTCTCGCTTGCCAATCAATAGTGGGATTATGTTTGCTTAACCATGGTAACCCTAGCACCAACAGAGCAGGCAGACCCTCCAACACAAAGCACGAGATGGATTCTTGATGAAAATCACCCACTTTTAAACGAATGTCCTGCACCATTTGTGTCAAACATTTCTGCGTGAGAGGAGCATTATCAATTGCAAACACTGAGATATTTTTGTCTAGTGCACTAGTTGTTAACCCATGTATACGGCCGAACTGACCATCGATTAAGTTAACCCCTGCCCCGCTGTCAATAAACACTTCAATTCCCACCGTTTTGGAGTCTAGCGCCACCTCAGCAGACAGGAGAAATCGAGTACTACCGGTAAATGACAAAAGTAAATTCTCTGATTCCCCACACAGACCACCCAGTGAAGGATGAGGGTTAAGCACACCCCTTTTTTTTGTTTGTTTTCACCTTGGAGCTGAACAATAGGGCAGACATTGACAAAATGTCCCCGTTTCTACAGAAAAAACAGAATCCATTCTTATGCCTAAAGTTCTTTTTCCCAGGTCCAGAGGTAGCTCCCCCCAACTGCATTGGTTCGTCACCAGACATGACCTCAAGCGTCTCTCCACCCAACGTGTCAGGGGAGGGCGCCATTTTATAGGATTGTATGTCCTGAGATTGAGGAACTTTTGATCTCTTTCTCAGGCGTCTATCCATACGTACAGCAAGGGACATAGCCGCTTCCAATGACCCAGGATTTTCGTGAAACACCAATGCGTCCTTCAGGCTCTCAGATAGCCCATGACAGAATTGAGGGAGGGAAACAGGTTATACTAGGCCTCCAATTGCTAGGGAAAAGGGAATGGTCACCCCTTGCAGACACCCTAACCTAGCTCTAACTCCTAACAGTATGAGTATCCCCTGATGGTGGGAATACTCATACACAGGAACCTAGGCCCTACTAGCCCTGTATAGCCCTAGGAGTAGTGACTGGCTTGAGACTACTGGTTCCTTCCCTTATGAAAGACCCAGTGTCTCCCTGAGGCCTAGTAAACAACAAAACACCAAAAGTAATTCAACTTATCCTAATAGCAGATATATAAGCAGGAACTCAGGATGGCACAACACACCAGCTCTTCACATCCCAGCAGTGAATATCAACCGCATAGCATGAAGTGTGAGGCCAGATTAAATGGAGGAGCAGTAATGACCACCAGCTGCACCTGATACAAGGGGTGTGGTCATTACAAACAACAACACAGAAACAAGTAAAAACAAAGAGACTGTCAGATAATCTTACATGCAGCTTGTCTGACAGATCCTCTAACTTCAGTCACGGAAGGGACCGTAACACATGTATTGTGTGTGTGTGTGTGTGTGTGTGTGTGTGTGTGTGTGTGTATACATACATGCATATATATATTACAAACTACTTAGTATTGCTTACCACACCACAGTACTTTTTCATATTGTCCCTGTCTGGATCATTCATTGTCCTAATGACAGTAGCTAATTCTGCTTTCTCATTTTGTAAAAGATCTGCAATATAAAAAAATGCATTAAATAAATTTACTAGTATAACTTTTCGATCTGAATAAATCAAAAAAAAGAATTTCATGCCTAACAGAAAACGAGCAGTTTAGTTTTACAAATTTACGGTTTTAAAAACTACCAATAAAATAAAAACTTATACTGTAAGCTGTTTTTTTTTCTTGGCATAACCAAAGTGTAGGTATAGAAACAGTGCTGGTATTCTGCCTGCAGCAAAGTTCTCTGCTCAATAACTTTATCAGTTTTAAACACACGTCGTTTGACATTAATTGAAAGAGGTTAACCTCAATTGAAGTTCTGCCAAGCAAAAGAGTTCTCCTACTCTCGAGGGAGAAACTGAAGATTGATTGAGGTGGATTCGTTATGATTTTTCAGCATCCTCTATGGTCTATAAGTTGGCTTTGTTTCATGTATGCCACATTCATCCTGTAAATAATCTTGAATTTAACAGGAAATGAACACTTGTATTCAAGTTAATATGTAGTGTATATTGTTTGTTTAATTACAGTTCTATCACTACAAAAAAAAGTTTTGCCTTAATTATTTAAAAAAAATATTTTTTTTTTTTCATTTTATAACCCGTATTACATGCTTTGTCTTTTTTAATGATTTTTTTTGCTTTTTTTGCTGATTTTGTTCATTTGTCATTTATTTTTGTTTTTTTGTTGAACTTTTTTTTTTTTTTACAAACTTTATTTACACTACATGACTAGAAGCTGAAAATTGTATCTTCTTTTTTGTTACTTTATTCAAAGAGTGTAAACTTTAAAACTCCTAGAAGACTGTATACTGAATGATTGATGTATTTTATGTTTGTTAAGTAAACCTACCATGGGAAAACGCAAACGGGACCTTCTCTTCACCTTGACGCGGGACCTTCTCTTCAGAATAATTGTTGCGTAACCGTCATGATGATTGTTTGGATTTAATGGGCCTGATTTAATAAAGTTCTCCAAAGCTTGAGAAGATACACTTTCGTCAGTGAAGCTGGGTGATCCAGCAAACCTGGAATTGATTTCATCAAAGTAATTTGCTATTTACTAGCAAATGTTTTGAATCCTGGACCAGATCCATTCCAGGTTTGCTGGATCACCCAGCTTCACTGATGAAAGTGTATCTTCTCAAGCTTTGGAAGAACAAAATTGTTTATATTTACATAATCAAAGTGCAGTTTTGCATTTTAAATATAACTTTTTTGGCTACGTACATACGCTAGATTTTTGTTGTTGGAAATTATTTTTCATGATCATTTCCAACGACAAACAACTAAAAGATGAATTAATGAGCGCTGTACATACAACGTTGTTCTGTTCTATGGAGAGGGGAGGGGGGAACAAGCAAGCGGCACCCCACTGCACTCTCCTCCCTTCACTTCCATTGAGGTTGTTTTTCATTCGTGGGAATGACATGTCAGAACAGATCCATGAACAACTTTGGGACTGCCTCTGTACACACGTACGTTAGATTCTCATCCATAGATTACGATACGTCCGAGAATCATCTGACGTGTGTTCATAGCCCTAGTTTTAAAAGCATGGATGTGTCCAAACTTGATCTGAGCCTCAGAAAATAAACTATTTGTTGTCTGTTCCTGGCCTGTTTGAGCATAGCTGAAAAAGGTTTATTGGTCTTTGTGGAGTGGAGTTTTTCTTTTTAATTTCTAATTAATTTTTTGCAATGACATTCTGAGAAAGAGTGGTCACATACTGGCCCTATTTTTTTCTGTTGTCTGACCATAGAGCTACAAGATCCCCATGTTTATTTGTTTATTTTTTTTAAAGGCATGTTTTTTTCACATTAGACATTTAGATTGTTTTGTGTGGTCACAAATGCTAATACTGCTTCAATGGTTTTCTGTTTTACCTACTTACAATTGATACTACTGATGTTACTAAGTGCAATGGCATAGCAGTAGCAAAATGCTTGGATATGTGTATTTGCAGTAAGTTTTTCAATGAAAAAACAACGCATTATTGAAATTAGGTGACTTTAGGGTTGCAACTTAAATGTACCCTGCATAATTTTCGTCTTTCATAGGGCTGTACCTGGATGTTTGGGAAGCAAAAATCAATTCAAGGAAGAAGTTTCAATTCCAGTAGAACATGGACAACGCCACAATGCAACAAAACGAGAGTTAGCCACTGGAAGAAAGGTCATGCAGAAGCTGGCAGCTAAAATGTCATCATTGTTCCTAAGACGTACTAAAAGTCTTATACGTAACCAGTTACCAAAAAAGGAAGATCGGGTATATATGACATTTTTCTATGTATTTCATTAGGAAAGTGTTTTTTCGGGAATGGATCCAAGGTAAAAAAAAGTAGTCTAGAGATAAAGATACCAACTCAGGCTTTAAAGAAAGACCAAGACTAGCTATAAATCAGCACAAAATAATAACTATACATGAACTTCGATTTGGCTTAAATTGTTTTTAATAAAGCATACTGTGAGACTGTGCTAATTTTACTGTATACACACATGGTTCATATTGTAACTAGCAAGACAATTCCTTATGATTATGGTACACATTCAAATATGAATGAAAAGTAATATAGTACTTACAATTAGAAGCACGTGCAGAGAAATTCAAAAGCAATCAAAATCGTAGGTAAATGATGGGAAGACATCAAATCAGATGCTAGGAATCATTGATATTGGGTAAAAATTTATTAAAGTAAAGTAGAATAATGGCATAATGGGAAATGGGGTGGGGGAAGTTCAAGATTAATTATTACATGTATAAATATGTATGTATAGTACAATTATACATACATATTTGTACATGTAATAATTCATGTATAAATTCATGTTCATGTAAAGTATTGATAACCTTATTGATAACCTTATTATTAGTACCGTTGATTGCAAAGCTATTAGTAAATAGCACATGTACCCTAGAAAATTACCAACATTGTACTTGTATGACTTGCTATCACAATTTCATTTTTCAAAATTGTGAGATATTCATTTGTTCAATTTATGCATGTATGTAGACAGTCAACACATGAATTTTTCTCTGTACATAGTTGCACTCCGATGTCTACAAGTCCCCTGAGGAAGCCAATATAGGTGAAATGCATCGGGACACGACATTTACCTCTCCTTATACCCTATTTCTGTTTATTAAGGAATCATTGTCTAGTTTTCGCACTCACCACTGTATGTTGTTCAGTGGTAACAATTGAGATGATTTCATACATGTATACAATTGTGAAGTTTAACATTGTATATGTTTGATCCACTATTTGTTTTTTCATTTTATTGCTGCACCTCAAATACCCTGTCTATCGTAGTTTTAAATTAATGATGAAATTTTGTGTAGGCATAACAACTTTTGAAAGTTTTTTTTTTGCTTTTTGTTGCAGATTGTCTATTGTGCTTTATCAGAATTTCAGAAAGCAGTTTATCAAACAGTGCTTGAAACTAAGGATGTCGGCTTGGTTCTTCGAGGAGGCGAGAAATGCAGTTGTGGCAGTAGACGGAAAAGGAGAGGATGTTGTTATAGGGTAAAGAATAATGTTCCTGCTATATGACAATATATTATACATTGTGCAACCATACATTGTGCAATCATTATTATTATTATTATTATTATTATTATTAATAATAATAATAATAATAATAATAATAATAAACAGGATTTATATAGCACCAACATATTACGCAGCACTGTACATTAAATAGGAGTTGCACATGACAGACTAATACAGACGGTGATACAGGAGGAGAGGACCCTGCCCCAAAGAGCTTACAATCTAGTAGACATAGCTCTGGGCAATCCAAAATAAGCCTGTGATGCTTAAGCAGAAGTGACCCTAAATTAAAAAAACATCTATATTGAATATAAAGATACAGGCAGCTCAGTTTGTGTGAAAATGTTAAATGTTTCTCATAAAAATCTCAAATATTTAGTATCCTCCTTGTTTTTTCTCCTTGTTTTTTTTAATGAATTGCAGCTTAGCTGAGGTGTTGGCGGCTCATGTTTGTCTGTAGCTCCTTATCTGTTTAAGTTATGAAAATATGGTGTTATACTTAATATATTATTAGCCCAGGTTTCCTGCAGTTGCACTTTATCATAGCAGTTGTTTTTGCTTCTTTACTATTTTAGGAGAAATATATGGTAGCAACAGTTTGTCCAGTATATCTTGGTTTTGAATTCTTCTGCATTTTTTCAATTTTGGTGGCTTAGATTAGTCTTTAAATAGGTAATGAGATCTACTTAGTAATCCTTCTGTGCCTACTTCTCAAGCTCTGAACAAAAGTCTCATTTACTTCTTGTACCTGGGCTCCCCACTTATTTATTTGTTCTTCAATATAGAGAAGCCATGGGAATGTTACCACATCATTTGGCTTTGTAATGGCTGCGCCATTTTGATATACGTCCTCAGAGATACCTGCTAGAAGCTTGTTCATGCATATGTATATAATGCACAGAATAACTCATATTAAAGTTGAAAATTGCAGCGGCAGCAGAAAGTGCCAATGAATAAGGCATTATATTTACCCTTTTACAAAAAGTAATGCATTCCTTTCTGGGAAAACCTGACACTTTCTTCACATTTAAGCCCCCTGTCTGTGTAAAATAAGGCTAGTATTTGTGACAAAGCTGTGACCTTAGTTTATGTGTCTGCTTTCCTAAGTAGAGAGACAAAAAAGCATACCCAAAAGTCTTCTGGAAACATTAAAGTCATGTCTTGGTAAAGACTGTTAAACTGTCTCTATTGATGTAACGACTTTGTGATATATGGGCCCTATGGTTTTTGGCAGTTTGGAATATTAAACTCATTTAGCCCTAACTAAGGAAACATGCAGTTATCTGATGTCATTATAACCATTTGAGCAACTTACAAGAAATGTTGTTTAAAGCTCTGCATCACCCTATGAAATTGCACCAAACATGTGGACAGTGCTGTAGGAGAACTCTGTTTAAAATGTTTTTTTTTAGCTAGGTTTTGGGTAAAATGAATCATGGTGTGATCCTCTACAAAGTCTTAAGTTGACTGTTGCCATTGTATATACAATTAGGTCCATAAATATTTAGACAGACAACTTTTTTCTAATTTTGGTTCTGTACATTACCACAATTAATTTTAAATGAAACAACTCAGATGCATTTGAATTGCAGACTTTCAGCTTTATTTCAGTGGGTTGAACAAAATATTTGCATAAAAATGTGAGGAACTAAAACAGTTTTTTTACACAATTAATTCATTTTAGGGGCTCAACATTAATTGGACAAATTAAAAAGCTGAAAATAAAATAATCATTTCTAATACTTGGTTGAAAACCCTTTGCAGGCAATGACAGCCTGTAGTCTTGAACTCATGAACATCACCAGATGCTGGGTTTCCTCCTTTTTAATGCTCTGCCTCTTGCTTTGGCTGTATGTTTTGGGTCATTTTCCATCTGTATTATGAAACGCCTCCCAAGCAGTTTGACTGCATTTAGTTGGATTTGAGCAGACAGTATGTCTCTGAACACCTCAGAATTCATTCGGCTGCTTCTGTCCAGTGTCACATCATCGATAAAGACTAGTGTCCCAGTGCCACTGGCAGCCATGCACGCCTAAGCCATCACGCTGCCTCCTCCATGTTTTACAGATGATGTGGTGTGCTTTGGATCATGAGCTGTTCCACGCCTTCTCCATACTTTTTTTTTGGCTATCATTCGGGTAAAGGTTGATCTTGGTTTCATCAGTCCAAAGAATGATTTTCCAGAACTGTGCTAGCTTTTTTAGATGTTTTTGAGCAAAGTCCAATCTAGCCTTTCTATTCTTGGGGCTTATGAGTGGCTTGCACCTTGCAGTGCACCCTCTGTATCTACTTTCATGCAGTCTTCTCTCTATGGTAGACTTGGATATCGATACGCCTACTTCCAGGAGAGTGTTGTTCACTTGGTTGGCTGTTGTAAAGGGGTTTTTCTTCACCATGGAAATGATTCTGCGATCATCCACCACTGTTGTCTTCCGTGGACGTCCAGGTCCTTTGGCGTTGCTGATTTCACCAGTCCTTTGTTTCTTTCTCATGATGTACCAAACTGTAGATTTTGCCCCTCCTAATATTGTAGCAATTTCTCAGATTTTTTTTTTACTGTTTTTGCAGCTTAAGGATGGCTTGTTTCACCTGCATGGAGAGTTCTTTGACCGCTCCTTTGAATGTTGTCTGTTCACAACAAAATCTTGCACATACAAGCACCCCCCTCAAATCAACTCCAGACCTTTTATCTGCTTAATTGATAATGACATAATGAAGGAATTGCCCACACTAGCCCATGAAATACCCTTTGAGTCAATTGTCCAATTACTTTCGGGCCCCTGAAATGAAGTGATTGTGTTAAAAAAAGGCTTTAGTTCTTCACATTTTTATGTAATCTTTTTGTTCAACCCACTGAAATAAAGCTGAAAGTCTGCAGTTCAACTGCATCTGAGTTGTTTCATTTAAAAATTTATTGTAATAATGTACAGAACCAAAATGAGAAAAAGTTGTCTCTGTCCAAATATTTATGGACCTAACTGTATAGCTGTCTTCTTTATAGGGAGTATTGCGCTTTTTTCTGTGTAACATAATTCATTTTGAAACACAGTAAAGCTTTATTAAAATAAAAGGTAAGGTAAGTTGAAAAACAATTTAATAAAATCTTTGTTTACCCCTTTCACTACCACTGAAGAGGCTTCATGGAAGGGAGTTTGGCAAACCCAACTGTCTTGTAATACAATATAGTGCAGAGTTCAATTCCTATCTGGGTTATGTAATTTATTTTCTATTGTTGTGTTAAACAAACCCTGTTGACCATGTAGTTTATCAAAAAGCATATCAATGAAAAATGTTATTTTGTCTGTAAGTGATTGTCCTATGCACAATGAGTTAGCTCCATAATCTAAATTTGATATAATGTACCTGATGTATTAACGTTCTCCAAGGCTGAAGAGGATACACTATTATCAGTGATGCTGGGTGGCACAGCAAACTTGGCATGGATCTGGTCCAGGATTCAAAACATTTGCTAGCATTTGCTAAAATATTTTCAAAGAAATCCATTCCAGGTTTGCTGGATCACTCAGTTTCACTGATGAAAATGTATCCTCTCCAGCCTTGGAGAGCTTAAATAAATCAGACCCAATGAACTGTAGACTTGGTTGAATAAATGGTTTAACAATTTGCAAATTAACCAACAGAACTGAAAACTATTAATCCTTCAGTTTTAATGAAGAGAGAATGAAAAGTTATCTTTTAATATGAGTGTGCATGAGTAAGAGAAGAAGGTGCAGGTTTTGGTGAAGTATGTTATTACATTAAATACAATTAACTAGGTTTTATTTTTACATGTCTTATTGATTCGTTCACAAGATTTTGTTTCCACTTCAACATTCTGCAGGATTTATTTTATTTTTTTTATTGTTTATTTTTGTGAGGAAGAACAATGTGAAAACATTTAAATACAAAGAGTTACAAATACAGGCTAAAAAAGGCTATACAATCTTACAAAAAACAATTACAATAGTTATAGAACGTGCATTTCTGTGGCATTTATTTATTAGTATCTGTACAGTTTTTATGGCCTTGAGATTTATGTAAGAATTATGTTTTATAATGTTCTCTGTTTATAACACATGAACTTGTTTTTTTGGTAATATAGAAAAACCAGTATGGGGAAAGCGTGAAGACCCTTTATTTTAGTTATCTGGCTATCCTTCGTAAGGTTGCAAATCACGCAGCTCTTCTGCAGTCAGATTCCAACACCAGCAAAAAACAGGTGGGGTTTTCTCCATTGCAGTTTCATGTGTTTCTTGGTAAATATGTTTATTATATTTCACTTCTGTTATGGCAAGGTTAATTGCATACTCTAAGTCAAGCAGCACAAAGTGCAGGGAAACAGGAAAAATGCTCTTAACCCATAACAGACTATCAGAAATAATGAATCAGTATTATCCATGAATGTATGTTCAAGATGGGGCATTCACTAAACATATACTGCAAGTGTATCTTCCTGGTTTATCTGTTTTTAAAGACAGCGATTAGTTAATCTTTAGTTACATATACACAGATTTTTAAAATAACCTTGAATTGTTTTGTCACTACTCATAGGATTTGTTTTTGTAAAACCGTGCAGAATTCACTTGCTGTTACATAGGCATATTTTTTAATCAAGGCTGACTTTTCCCAAGTCAGGTCAGGTGTAATGAAGAAAGAATGAATGAACGAATGTATTTAAAAAAATACACTCTGTATTTGCCTGTATCAGACAATTCTGTAGAAGACCTTGTTAGCATTAGATTCACTGTAAATTTTAATGTTAAGTGTAAACTGAATTTCTTTTGCTTGCCCTGTAATTTGTATTTGTACCTGGTTATCATAGGAAGCTCATATTCAAAGAATCTGCAGTGAAGTGTTCTCCAAGTTTCCAGAGTTTGTCCAGCAAACCAAAGAGGCTGCATTTGAAACCATCTCTGATCCTAAGTACAGTGGAAAAATGAAGGTCTGCCATATGTGCTATATAATAACATTTATTAGACTTATCAAAATGTTTTCAGGTTTTTCAGCATTTAGATACAGATCTTGTTTTGCAGAATAACAAGTAATCTTCCTACTGACAGACTGACTTGCTGTCTACTAATCCTATTAAAACCCATTTTGTAGACATTCTCTGATTAGACTCAGTTGATTAAAATGCTTACATAATTGTTTACATAAAGCAATGTTTTTTATATGATTAGAATGCTAAAGTGAACAGGTTTAAAAAACGAACATTTATATGTTCAGTTCTTGACAGTAGTACAAGTTGCAGTAGTAAATATAGATTATTTAATGTTAACTTGTCTTTAAAGAATTCTTCTTAGTTTGGAAATTCAGTCAGTATTGGGAAATAACTACCTATGAAAGACTACAAGATCATAGTGTACAGCTTTCACTGTACAGTCTTGATGTCAGGTTCCATGACTCATGATTGAGATTATGTTGGTGTATGTTTCTTTGGCAGTCTAAGCCAAAGAAACATACGAGCAGCAATTGAAAATTCTGGGGGTGATGCCAGTCCTGGAATTTACTATAGCTGCTCGCATCACCCGGAGGATGTTACGCTCGCATTCTCCGGGTGATGTGAGCAGCCGTTGGTGGATTCAGGGGAGTGAGCAGGGCAGGGACATCCCCATCGCATCACCTGGCAAGATGTGACATCCTCCGGGTGAAGCGGTGGAGTGATGGATTCTAGGGGCGGAAAATTTAAAAGCAGATTACTATGTAATCTGGGGACCACATGGCATCCAAAAGGCATCTCGCCGGCGCAAGCTATGTTTTGGAGGAACTTGAAAGCAGTGATAGTGATTTGGAGTCCCTTGTGGAATCAATCGATAGTGATTCACCTGGAAATTTGTCATCAGGCAGCGAAAATGAACTGAGCGACGATTCTGAACCTGAGGCCAGTGCTGTGCGCGCATGGTGCTCCATTGAACTTGATGCGGACCAGGCAGCACCGCCAAGATTTCCATTTACTGGCGCCGCCTGGGATGAAAATTGAGGCTAAATGCAACGACCCCCTGGCATACCTGAAGTTGTTTTTGACTGATGAAGTTATTGAAAAAATTGTTGCGGAGACAAACAGGTTAGCCGCTCTGTTAGCTAACTTTTTTTAATTTTTTGCTCAATTGTTTTTATGCAAACATGTGTGTTGCTTTGTGTTTGCTAACTTTTTAAAAATATTTTATGCAAACGTGTGCTGCTCTGTTTGCTTTTAGAAATTTTAGAAATTTTTGCTAAATTTTTTTTTTATGCAAACATGTATGCTGCTCTGTTTGTTAACTTTTTTTTAAAAAAAGATTTATGTAAACGTGTGCTGCTCTGTTTACTAACTTTTTGAAATTTTTTGCTATTTTTTTTTTTTTTTTATGCAAACGTGTGCTGCTCTGTGTTTGCTAACTTTTTAAATTTTTTTATGTCAACATGTATGCTGTTCTGTGTTTGCTAACATAGTACTTGCAACCTTCACCACACTATAAAAGAACATATCCTAAAATACCTTTTTTATTTTGTTTTATGCAGGTACGCTGAACAACAACAAGGTGCTCCACACCTGAGGTTTGCAGAAGAAGCAGTGAGTGGGAACCTGTGACCAAGGATGACATTTAGCTGTTTTTGGGCTTGGTGATCCTGCAGGGAGTTGTGGGCAAACCCGTGCAGAAGTTGTACTGGTCCAAGAACAAAATGCTTGCCACTCCATTCTTTGGCACAGTCATGCCAGAATACCGCTTTTCCCTCATAATGAAGTACCTGCACTTTGCAAACAAGAATTTGATGAAACTACCCATCCTGCATCAAAACTGAAGAAACTTTGGGAAGTGTCTCAGATGATTCTATAAAATTTCCAGCAAACCCTTGTGCCAGAAAGAGATGTCAGCATTGACGAAAGTCTAATTGCTTACAAGGGGAGGCACAGCCGGGTGCAGTAAGTTGCATCAAAGAGGACACGATTTGGCGTGAAAACGTATATGCTGTGCGAATCCTCATCTGGCCACATTTGAAATACAGTAATGTACACTGGAAAAGGGACACAGTTCAACCCCAGATACAGCCATTATGGATTGGCAACATGTTCAGTGCTATCCCTCATTGAGCCCTTGCTAGGTCAGGGCTATTGTGTCGCAACTGACAATTTCTACACATCTCCTGAGCTTTATGAGTTCCTTTTGCAACACAGATGCCTATGCAACCGTTAGGGCTAACCAGCACAACCTGCCATCACTGTTTGCAAAAGGGAAGCTGAAGACAGGAGAAATTGTTGCCTGGCAGAACGGTAAGATGATGGGCCTGAGATGGTGTGACAAGAAACATCTATGCCTGATGAGTACTGCCCATGATGCCTCCACCGTTCTGGTACACACAAAACGTGGGAAAGAAGTGATGAAGCCACAGGTGGTGATTGACTACAACACCATGTGTCGACAGAGCTGACCAAGCTATGACACTGCCACTGGCAGCCATGCAAGCCCAAGCCATTACACTGCCTCCGCCATGTTTTACAGATGATGTGGTATGCTTTGGATCATGTTCCACGCCTTCTCCATACTTTTTTCTTGCCATCATTCTGGCAAAGGTTGATCTTGATTTCATCTGTCCAAAGAATGTTTTTCCAGAACTCTGCTTGCTTTTTTACATGTTTTTAAACAAAGTCCAATCTAACCTTTCTATTCATGATATTCTTGAGGCTTATGAGTGGCTTGCACCTTGCAGTGCACCCTCTGTATTTACTTTCATGCAGTCTTCTCTTTATGATACACCTACTTCCTGGAGAGTGTTGTTCACTTGGTTGGCTGTTCTGAAGGGCTTTCTCTTCACCATGCAAATGATTCTGCGAACATCCACCACTGTTGTCTTCCGTGGACGTCCAGGTCTTTTGGCGTTGCTGAGTTCACCAGTTCTTTGTTTCTTTCTCATTATGTACCAAACTGTAGATTTTGCCACTCCTAATATTGTTGCAATTTCCCGGATTGGTTTTATCTGTTTTTGCAGCTTAAGGATGGCTTGTTTCAACTGCATGTAGAGCTCCTTTGACCGCATGTTGTCTGTTCACAGCAAAATCTTCCACATACAAGCACCCCCCTCAAATCAACTCCAGGCCTTATTTTAATTGATAATGACATAATGAAGGAATTTCCCACACCAGCCCATGAAATAGCCTTTGAGTCAATTGCCCCGAAATGAAGTGATTATGTAACAAAGACTTTAGTTTCTCACATTTTTATGTAATCTTTTTGTTCAACCCACTCAATTAAAGCTGAAAGTCTGCAGTTCAACCGCATTAGAGTTGTGTCATTTAAAATTAATTGTGGTAATGTACAGAACCAAAATTAGAAAAAAAGTTGTCTCTGTCCAAATATTTATGCACCTAACTGTATGTTACAAACTTTTCGTTAAAAAATGTCTTTTACTGGAAGCTACAGCAACTAATGCTAGAGTCTAGGTGAGCTGAGTTATTTGTATATTACTCAGTGTGTTTAGATGTAAGGACCTTTTAATGAACTGATCGCCTGTCTGACTTTTACCCTTGTCCTCACCTAATCTGTTATTAGGCAAGATGGACAGCAGAGTTAGCAGCATAAGGCCTCAGGTGTTGTCATTTACTGTCTGCGAGTAATACATATGTTCCATGTGGAGTTCCATCTTAATACAAAAGAAAACCTCAAGTTATATTTGGGTTTTAAACAGATTATTGAATCTCCAGCCTTTTATGACTTAGTATGATCTCTACAGCTCTGTTTTCAGCTGTCTACTGCCACTATACTCTCTAGTATGATGAAGCTGCAACAAGGTATGGTCTTCCTTATGGATTTTGAATGATGAAAAAATATTTTAGAAATAGTTTATAGACTGTAATGTAAACTGTCACCTTTGCAACATATGCTTGCTATTTATGCTTTGGTTAAAGGGTTAGGCAAAATGATTCAATTAACTTGTTTTAGGCTAAACTACATTTAAAATGGCAATACCCCAAGGATGTGACCTGAGCATATGGCTCTACTGAGATTCAACTTCTTCTTTAGAAAATCATACCACCAGGCTACTGAACATCCTTGAGATAGTTATGTCCAAGCAGCAGAAATAAAGTACATGATGAATGAAAGTACAGGATGGTGAATAGGCAATGTCCTAATGGAGCTGCAGATACTGAACATTGTTTAGGAAAACAAACAACTCAAGGCTGAACTCAACAATTCAGGATTTGTTGTGGCGTCTGTCACCTTGGTTTTGGTCTGGACTTGGTCTGCAAAGTGTCTCTGCTGGAAACAGAGTCTTGCATTATCAACAGCTACATTTCTCTACGTGTCTCTACATTTCTCATTAGATGACACTGAACATAGATCACATGAAAACAATATTTATTTACATATTATCCCCAAGGTCTTTTGAGCGGATTCTCTGTATGACATAGTTGTACACATCTTAACCAGCTTCAGTGAGACACTGCTTGCTTCTATGTGTTCACTGGATCCCAGTTCCATAATACTTGAAAAGCTTTTTGAGATGCCCCATTGCAGAGTTCGTTATTATAACATAAAAGGTCCTAATGTGGGAAATGGGTGCTTCTAGGATTAGCGAAGTGAAAGAATAGAAACTATTTTATAATTAAGCCAATCCAAATGATGCACTATTTCAAACCACTGCTGGACTAAATAAGAGAATCTGGGGGCCCCTTTTTTTTACTTGATTATATTTACATTTGGAACCACATACTCATTTCTCTCCTTCTTAGACATGGCTGCTGTTAGGCCCTGATCCAGCACTAGTGCTCACCAGACGCCAGTCCCCCAATCCTACTCCACACTCTTCACCTTTAGTATGCATCCCCTCAGCCTCATTAGGCTAAATGTGCTGTCCCAGCACACGGTTGCCCCCAGGACTTCTTGCTCAAAAGATGGCATCTGGGAAGAACTGACAGAGAACCAGGAGCCCACAGGTAATGCATTACTGGAAAGTGAAGCAAAGTCCAGAAAACAGAGTCAGATGTCATACACAGAAATCAGTCCGCCAAACAAGGTATCCAAGAATACAGACAAAGCAGAGTTCGGGTCACAGGCATAGGTCAGTTGAGGCAGCATACAATCTCAAGGTCAGAAAATAAGAGTGAGCAATAGTAAATCCAAGAGAAAAACAAACCAGCAACAGGTCAAAGGTTAAACTTAACGCTAAAATAGGCAACTGGTTATTGTGAGCAGAAAGCTTTAAAGCTTTAGCAGCCAATGACAGGATGAAGTCAGGGACCAGTCGATGGTATATCTTAGGCTGCAGAGCTAAAGGGAAGCAGGAGATGATGCCAGGGCAGACAACTAATTCATTAATCTTCTTGCTGCTGTGAGTGACACCACCCAGAGAAAATAAACAGTGTGTGATATACGGCGGTGCTGCAAAAAGCTGATCAATCAGATAAGCATCTCGTAACAGCTGGTCTTTTTGAGTTTTTAGCCATGTACTCTTTCCCTATGGGAGAATGGCTGTACCTCTCACCTGTGTCCACCTCCTTTTCTCTAAGGGCCGCTAGAGAACGCACTGGAGTTCAACAATGTCATGCAGCTGTAACCAGTGGGATAATGTACCTCTTTTTTTCTTCCTAAAATTAACAATCTTGCTTGTTGAATGTTGTGTCACCATTTCTATTTAAGGTTTTGCAGTTTTAACACCAATGTTAGGATAATTTGGTTCATTGCTACCTTGTGGTTCATTTTCAGGTCCTTCAACAGCTCCTAAATCACTGCAGGAAAAACAAGGACAAGGTTCTTCTTTTCTCCTTCTCCACAAAGGTGAGTACTGTTTAATGTCTGTCACTCTTGGCCAAGGCATATCTATTGATTGATAAAGAAAAAGGCAATTATTGCAACAGCTGTCAACCACATTTGTCATAATATGTTGCGGATAGCAACTTAAAACCTTAAAAAATCTTTTTTTTTTAAAAATCAGGTTTTCTTGATATACTTTGTCTTTGAAACTGTAAGTGCATTAATTTTAGGGCTCTCCACACTTACCTTCTTTTTGAACAGTCAACAAGCTCTTATAATTCTCACCTTTTGGCTGTCCACTGCTCTCCTGAAGTATTGTAGCTTAGTTACCTAGTTTAAATATTTTACTTTACTTTTCAGCTAGACAGATGAATATAGACAGATGCATATTTTTGAAAAAACTGAAAGTGTACTTCAGCCATAGTAGGAGTTTATACTTACAGGCCACTACTTTTTTACACACAAAAATTAATTATTTTGGAAATGGATTTATCAGTGGGCTATAGTGTATATGACCTGTATTTACTGTATACATGAGTGCTCTTTACTGGTAAAAATTCCCCAAACAGTAGTTTTGTACATTTACAGTTAACATGAATCTTTCTTCCTGTTGCAAAAGTAATACACGTACAGCTATATTAAAAGCAGTCTCCAAATCATAGTATGATTCTGCGGTATTTTATAAAATGTATTGTTACAATAATTTAAGATTAAATTCTCTTGATCCGTGAAAAAAAATATATTGCCATTGAGTTTGCCTTGTTAGTTTTATTTTCCATCTTTAAAACCATAAAAGTGAATCTGTGGCTTAGTATCTAACAAATTACCTAAGGCTAGGTCTACACGAACAGTTTTAAAAAACGCATGTAAACGCTCTTAACGCGTTTATATGCATTTTTATGCACTTTTACTAGCGTTTTAAAGCTTGCCTTTAAGACGCTGGAAAACGTTGAAAAATCAATGGACACGTTCACCAGCGTTTTCCCACGTTACCCCTTTGAATTTTTAAAATGTTCCAAGGAGCATTATCTATAACACTCAAAAACATGCCTCAAGGAAATGCCCTGGTGTAGATTAGCTCATTGGAATGCATGGTAATTTCAAACATGGGGTTTTAAAGCCTCAGGTTAAACGCTGGGGAAAACGTCTGTGTAGACTAAGCCTAACAGACCCATACATTGTAGAAACAGAACAGCCAATAACCCTCCTGCAATGTTGTGGGGTACTCAGATAGGCAAACATTTTCTAGATCCTGTGCATGCTATAAGCTGATACCAACTGGTAGGGCTGGCAAGAACCAGCACTCTGCGTGTCAAAAAGTTCATAATGGCCCCCACAGTGCCAACTCGACTATGTAATTGTCTGTTAAATACTTCTTGTTACTACAGGTTAACTTAAAAAGAAAAATGAATAATTAAATGTTTTGTTTTTTTATTAAGAAAAAGAGTTAGAAGAAATAAGAGATTACTTGGTATTATGTAATTAATGGTCTGAAGTTTTTCAAACAACTGGTGTGCTACTATTGGTGGTTGTAATGACCACTAGCCAATAGGAATAACCATGCTGTGTACTTTTGTAACAATCCCCTGTTTTTCTTTATGTGGATCTGAAACCCTGTCAGCAGCAGTTACTGTTTGTCTTATTAAATCACACTTATCACATTTAAACTGTAAAATATGGTTTTCTTGCACATCTTGATTTTTCCACTTTCACTATTTATCCTTATCTCTTGGACATTAGCTTTTAGATGTTTTGGAAAGATACTGTATGGCATCAGGACTAGAATATCGGAGACTGGATGGAAGCACTAAGCCAGAAGATAGAGTAAATATTGTAAAGGCATTCAACAGTGTACATGATGTGAACATTTGCTTAGTTTCAACTATGTAAGTTCCTACTGTGAATGTAAGCTTGTTTTATGTTACAAATATAGTGATACCTCAGGTAACAAGTGGCCTTGCTAACAAATTTTTCAACTAACAATTTTTTTTTCACTGTTTAAGAGTTTACAGTTCACTGTTTAAGGCCAACAAATGTGGACTCGGATAACAAATGTAAAAAAAAAAAAAGCAGGAACGGGGCTTCCCTGCTCACTTTGTGCAGGACGGAGACTGGAGAGGGGGAGGAGACTCTTTGCATGACCTGCAGAAGAAATCTTTTGCTAAACACAGCTGAGGTTGTGGGTATTCTTAGGGGGGTGAGCTCTTCTTCAACATCTTATAACTTTTTATTGACCAAGACAAACTCTGCAGTTGTTTCTTTTGTTTCTCAAAGCACAGCTTGCTCCAGAAGTTAGTACATATCTAGGCACTATAAAGTTTTTTTTTTTTTTTGCTTTGTATGTGATTAACTTACAGTGGGTTTTTTTTTTACAGTAACTTACACCATGCTGCCTAATATTATGTTGAGACTGTTCCAATTGGGAATCTTTTAATCTTAGTTTTTGGTGAGTTTATTGTCACACTTACCTGTTCCTCGCTAAAGAGCAGACATCTCTCCTGCTCATGCTGGCAGTTCTGACTCTGACTCTTTGATACAGGTAAATTAGGAAAATGTTTCTGCCATTATGCCATGCCTAGTTTATCTGTAGAATAATCCACATCCCTTCTTAAAAATTGATATAATTTGGAGATGGCTTTGGAAGAGGTGGGAGGGGTTGGCAGGAAAGTATCCAGAGGGTTATTCCAATCATGTGAAGTCAATATCCTGACCACCCTTACAGCATAGACTCATATTTGAATAAGCAAAAAAATGCTGTTTGACATAAAGGGGAATCTCCTCCTCAATTCCGGGAAGGAGTAAGACTTGTGAGAGTTTGGCTCAAGTTACATCCAGCCCGAGATAAGACCCCTAGCATCCCAATCAGTGAGCAGAGGAGAGGAAAACCCTGGGTCAAATTCACCGTTGCCCTCGAGTAGGAGAAACAGAGAGGAATGCGCATTAAGAGATTCTGATTTCAGAATTTCAAATTCTTTTGTATTGCATTCAATACAAAATAACTTAATATTGTTATGCAATACACTGTATTTATATTTCTAAAAGCAGTACATTGTCTTTTATGAAAATTTATTTTACAGTATATTATAATAGTATGAGTATAAAAGTTTGAAACACAAAATCATGTCAAAGTTTATTATTAAATGTATTATTTATTTTTTTTAAATGTATTTATTATTTTGACGAAAAACATTACATTTTAAATTTTCATGAAAAACAATGTACTGCTTTTAGACACTTTTAAATCCGGACAGAAATGAACTGCCTAGGAGGTTACTATGCACATCTTGAGTTTACAGGGCCGCATCTGGCAAGTTCAGCCTACCATTTCGTGTGGTTTGTTGTAGAATCACACGGCTGGCTACGTTATGTTTACCTCCCCAAATAAAGGAAACAAAAAATGTATTTGTTTTAGGTCTTGGGGCAGTAGAAATATAGGAAGAGTCTGAAATAGAAATAAGAGTCTAGGGAAAGTAACCATTTTAATTAGTGCCACGCTACCCGTGAAGGAGAGAGTGAGGGAAGCCCATGACCTAAAGTCCTTTTTCATTGAGTGAACAGCTTGGTCGAAGTTAAGAGTGTAGATCTCTGCTGGGTTTTTCAGGATTAGTACACACAGGTATCTAAAATAGGATTTTGCCCATTGAAATGGGTAGGGAGAGTTCCAGTTAGGTTTATGTTTGGGGAAGAGAAAAAGTGCCACAGATTTGTCAATTTTATTGTATCAAAGTGTTCATAATACTAGGAAGTGAGTCCTTCTGGTTTGGGATAAATAAAAGTATGACATCTGCAAACTCGTTAGTTTGATTTCAGTAGTGCCGAATTTTATCCCAGAAAACCCAACATCCTCTTCCAACAAAAGCAATAGTGGGTCCAAAGGTAGATTAAATATTAGTGGGGACAAGGGGCAACCTTGTCGCGTTCCACTGTGCATTGGTATGGGCCGAGAGAGTTGATTATTCACTATTAAATGCGTAGTGGGATAATTGTATTTAAATTTTGCATACGATTGAAAGTGGATCCCAAACTCTCTGTGTTCAAGCAGTAAATTTAAATAGAGCCAGAGTATTTTGTTGAATGCTTTTTCAGCGTCAAGACTTAACAGTACATGTTTTTTGTTATATGGAAGAGTAGTTGCAGCTATGGCTATGGCATTTTCTTATAAATCCTAATTGATGACTGGTTAACAAAGGAGGTAGCATCGGTTGTAAGCGACTGGCCGTGATTTTAGCCATCACTTTGTAATCTGTATTAAGCAGTACGATTCACCTATAAAAAGAGTGCTATTCAGTATCTTTAAATGGTTTAAGAATTAAAGAAGTATGGGCTTGGGTGAAACCTGGAAAGGAAATTTATTTTCCAAAATGCCATTGTATATTACTAGCAGCAGGGGAGAGATATATGTTTCTAGTGGTTTAAAAAATTCAGCTTGTAGGCCATCTGGACACAGCGCCTTCCCCAGCTGAAGCCCTAGCCACTTCCTTAATCTGTATTGGGGCGTTTAACTGTTCTTGTTACATTGAGGATAAGTGTGTAGTATTTTTCAAAAATATCAATAATTTTTGCCTGGGTAAAACATTTAACTCCTGTGGCATTCCTTATCATGTGAATAGAACATTACAGTTTTTGAGGTGATGCCAAGTTAGCTAGGAGTGAGCCGGTTTTGTTTTCCCATCTGTGAAGTTTATATTTGGTTTGTCGGGTTTTAAGTAAGGCCTTGGCATGTAAGTGATTATCCAAGATCATATCTGCCTGCAATCAGGCTTGCCTAGTAGTGTCAATATGGTTGTGCACATAATTACGGTGTGCAGCCGCCACATCATATCATATAGCAATTTACGTTTCCTCTCCTCTGCTCGCTGCCCAATAACATAAGGGAAATTTGACCCCGCATTACAGCCTTTCCAGTTTCCCATATTAAAACTGGGCTATCCCCAGTTGTCATCTTGGAAGTTAGCCCAAGATGCCAGTAAAAAGGATTGGAAAGCTGGAGAGGAGTAAAAATACGTGGGAAAGGGCCACCTTGTGGAATAAGTGTGCGAGTTTGATGTTGTTACCTTTACAGAGACGGGCATGGACCGATAAAAATATAGGATGATAAAACACATTAGATATTCTATGAAATTGGTGTCAACAGTAAAAAGATGTCAATTCTGGAAAAGGTTTTATGTACTTTGGACCAACAGGCATCGGGTTTCTAGTTCTCCAAGGATCCAAAAATGACAATGAATCTATCATAGCGTGAAAAGCCTGCGGGCAGGAGGATGACTACACTTCTGATCCATCTACACTGGGTTCAGGAGCAGTATTAAAATCACCTCCAATAATTAAGTTGGAATAATTCACAGAAAAAGCAATTCAGACATTTGCAAAAAGAAAAAAAAAATAGGCATTGGGACCATTAGGAACATAAACATTGAGAAGGGAGAAAATTGTACCCTGAATCATCACTTTCACCAAAATATATCTGATCTTGGATCCACCTGTGTCTCCAGTATGTGGTAAGTTAGCGTTTTCTGAATGATTATAGCTACACCTCATTTTTTCCTAGCATAGGAGAAAGTAATCACCTCTCCAACCCAAGATACTGAGAGACGAAGAGTATCCCCCTGTTTCAAATGCATTTCCTGTAAAAAAAGGTGACATCTGGGTGGAAGGAGTGTAAATGAGCAGTTATTTTGCGACGCTTGATGGTGATTAACCTCCCTAGCGGTTCACTTCTTTCCGGTTTTATATGTCTAAAAGTGGTATATTGTTTTTCGTGAAAATTTATTTTACAGCATATTATATTAGTATGAGCATAATAAAGTTTGAAAAACAAAATCATGTAAAAATAATAAACTGAATAAATTAAAAATCTATATATTTAAAAAAAAACTTTTTTTTAATTTAAAAAAAAATACATATTATACTCATACTAATATATATACTGTAAAATAAATGTTCTTGAAAACATTATACTGCTTTTACACATATAAATCCAATGTAATGCATTCAATACAGTTATTTTGCGTTGAATGCAAAACAAATGATTTTTGAACTCCCCGGTGACTCATTTGGGTGCAGAAGCCAGCTGGAGGAAGAGAGAAGAAGACAGAGATCACGGCGATAGACGGCGCGGGACGCCGGCGGATCAGGTAAGGCTGTATTTACGATTACTTCTATAGGATTACCTACCCCGAGTATGACTCAGGGTTACCGCTTTTAGCAACTTTTTTCTACCCCGAGTCACACTCTGGGTTACCGCTAGGGAGCTTAAGACCTCCTACATTCCAAAAAACCAAGTGAAGTTCCCTCTGAGAAACCAGGGGCCGGTTAGACATTGTAATTGGGGCAGTCATCCCTGATCAAACTTAGTCATCCCTGAAAAACTTAAAATACCTGACCAAAAGATTAGTACCCATATGGGATGGGGGTGATCATCCCAGGCTATCCCACCCACTCGGAAGAATTGAAAATGATAAGTACATAGAACATATAATAAAAGAGCCCTGTTTAAGATTGAAACAAACACTGAAATACGACCATGAAAATGTATACAAATTGTTCGCCAAATGTTTTGCACTCCTAACCACATTTTCATTTTCATTAAACTTAGAACTTTCCCTGAGTAAGGGAAGGCACTAAACTTAGATCTGAAATAATATCTAGTGATATTTATCCAGTAAGGTAACCAAGATTGCAATTCATAACCATATAGTGGCAAATGGACCCAAGCTATCAGAACAATTAGGCAGGTGCATATAAGACCTAGTGTCCACCGCCATGTAAACATAACTGTCAATTGCACATGAAAGCCAACCTAAGAAAAAGTGAGAACAAACACCAGAACTATTGTGGTTAAGTTATGCATACGTTGCACAGTAACATACAAACATGGTAACATTTGATCCTGTAAAAAAAAAAGGGTATACCGAACATAGTTCCATAGGAAAAGGGTGGCCCACAAGAATTATGGTCCTTTCCGTCCATCCACGGTGGGTGGCAAAAGTATTTCCTGGAGGCGTGGTAGGTTAGAATCAGGATCTTCCAAAAGCAGAGTGGTTCCATTGATTGTAACTTTCAGCTTAGTTGGATATAGTAGAGCAAAATGAATCTTCTGATCAATCAGGTATTTGCAAGCGGGAGAAAACGCCCTTCGTTTTTGAGTAACAGTGACTGAAAAATCTTGAAAGATGAGAATTTTGTACCCGTTGACCTGTAAGGATCCCGCTTTTTTGTAGGCAGAGAGGATTTGTTGTTTATCCAAGAAATGGAAGAATTTCGCAATTACTGCACGAGGCCTTGTATTAGAATCGTGCTTTTCTAGACCAATACGATAGATGCATTCTATCATACGTGATGAAAGAGGCTCTAGTTAAAGCACACGCGTGTGGTCCACTGTAACAAATTTCAGGAGATCTGGGTACTTAAGCATTTCCAGAATCCCCAGGAAACAGAGGTTAGAGCGGCGATTTTGATTCTCCAGGTCCTCATATTTTTCCACTAGCGGCGTAAGTTGAGTTGTTTGCAAAGTGATGGTGGATTGTTGTGTAAAGAGCTGGTCATCTAAATCACTAACCCTCTGCTCCAGCTCTGCTACTCGAGTTGTATTGCTGGAAATTTGTTGCAGAGCCGAGTCAATTGAGGACTGTAGTGTATTTTTTTTTTGTCAAAGTAAGGCAACACAAAATTATAGGCCTCTTGAACTGTACAAGAGGATGGGTGTTGTGACCCCGGTAATGCAGGTTCAGTAGTAGACATGTCCATGGATGACAAAAATAGATCTTGTCCTAATAAGGAATGTGAAGGTAAATTAAAGGCTGTGTCATGTGACGGGGAGCATGCCACTGATTTAGCTTTATTTTGTTTGACCATAGTACCAAGAGTAGAACTGGTTATATATTTGTACATGGAATGGAACGTCTCTGAGAAGGTACAGAGATCTGCCACTTGTTAATGTGTGGCTCAAGAGAGCAACCAATGGGTGTAAATACAATACTTCGTAAATCAGAATGAAGATCCAATGGTACAATTTGCTTCAACAGGGGAAAAAAATTCCTTCCAGATTCCATGAGGCAATCGGGATTTTCCCCTGGATCAATAGTCACTGGTATTTTTACTTTAAATCCTTAATACCCAGGTATATTTTGTGCTTCCAGAAAAACATCCAGCTTTTTCTTAAAGCAATCTATAGTAGTTGCTCAAACTACTTCCTGAGGGAGCCGATTCCACATTTTCACAGACCTTACAGTGAAGAATCCCTTTCTTATCCAGAGCTTAAACTTCTTTTCCTCCAGACGCAAAGAGTGCCCTCTTGTTCTTTGTAATGATCTCAAAGTGAAAAATGGGAAAGAAGGTTTTCTATATGAACCGTTTATAAATTAATACAGGGTGATCATATCCCCCCTCAAGGGAGAATAGATTCATTTCAGCTAATCTTCCCTCATAGCTGAGCTCCTCCATTGCTTTTATTAGTTTAGTTGCCTTTCTTTGCACTCTATCCAATTCCACAATGTCTTTTTTGTGAACTGGTGCATATTCCGGGTGTGGTCTGACCAATGCTTTGCACCGGTGCAGGATTATGTCTCGTATGACGCATGCACGTTGTTAGCCCCCAAGTGCATAACTTTACATTTATCTGTATTAAATGTCATTTGCCACTTGGTTGCCCAATCAAACAGTAAATCCAGGTCTGCTTGTAGATTACAGACATCCTGTATGGACTTAATTCTATTACGCAGTTTGGTGTCATCTACAAACACAGAAATTGTACTTTTAATCCCAAACTCTATATAATTTATAAAGATGTTAAACAGTAAAGGTCCCAACACTGAACCCTGGGGTACACGACTAATAACCTTAGACCATTCAGAGTATGAATCAATAATTACAACTCTCTGGATGCGGTCTTTAAGCCAGTTCTCTATCCATTTACAGATTGAAATTTCCAAACCTATTGACCCTAACTTGCATATTGCCCGTCGGTGGGGTACAGTGTGAAATGCTTTAGCAAAGTCCAAGTACATTAAATCAACTGCTACTCCACTGTCTACATGTTTACTTACTTCCTTATAAAAATAAAGTAACAATAATAATAAATAAAGTGACAATTTTGGTCTTCTTGAAGCCATGCTGACTATCCTTATAATAATTTTTTCTGGCAGAAACTCCTCTATGTGGTTCTTTATCAAACTCTCTAAGACCTTTCCGACTATGGACGTTAAACTAACCAGTCTATAGTTACCTGGTAATGACTTTTCTCCCTTTTTGAAAATAGGAACCACATTGGCCTTAGGCCAATTCGTAGGTACCTTGCCAGTGACTAAAGAGTCTCTCAAAATCTTGAAATAATGCCTTTGAAATACCCAAGCTCAGCTTTTTGAGGACACCTGGATGTAATCCATCGGGTCCTGGTACTTTGTCAACCCTAATTTTTCCCAACTATTTCTCAATCATCGATTCTGAGCCATTATGACTTATTTAGGCAGTGACATTGCTATTATGAATTTGGACTTGTGTACACTGAGCTAAAAAAAAAGTGTTTAGTAAATCTGCCTTTCTTTATCCCCAGTTACCAACCCAGCAAGATCCTTTAAGGGGCCTACATGCTGAGATCTGATCTTTTGCTATAAATATATTTTAAAAATTTGGGGGGTTTGCTTTACTTTCCTTTGCAATCTGTCTTTCATTTTACATCTTTTGTCATATTATTTATAGTTTTCAAACAATTAAGGTGGTCCTTCATATTCATTTTTCAGGAATGCCCTTTTCATGTTACTTATGGCTTTTTTAACATCAGCTGTGAGCCACATAGGTTTTAATTTTAGCCTCTTAAACTTATTACCCATTGGAATATATTTTCCAGTGTGATTTTGTAGAACAGACTTTAAACATTCCAATTTCTGTTCTGTGTTCTTTGAGAACAATATTGTCTCCCAGTCCAAGTCACAGAGAGCTGCCCTTAATAATGGAAAAATTGCTCTCTTAAAATTAAATGTTTTTATCTTTCCTGTTTTTGCTTCCTGTTTACAGCTTACAATAATTGAAATCATATTATGGTCACTGCTACCCAGATTCTCTTTTATTTGCACATTTGTTATAAGCTCTGCATTGTTAGAAAGAACTAGGTTCAGCAGAGTATCATTTCTAGTTGGGGCTTCTATAAACTGTACCATAAAATTATCTTATAATAAATTCACAAATTTCCTCCCTTTTGCTGTTCCTGTAGTGCCATTACTCCAGTCAATCTCAGGGTGGTTGAAATTTCCTATGATTAAAACAGTTCCACTTTTTGCTGCTTTTTCTATCTGTGCTAGTAGTTCCTTAGCGCCGGGGGGGGGCGGGGGGCTTAAAGCACGGTGGCTTAGGGGTTAGCACTCCGGCCTTTGCATCGCTAGGTCCTAGGTTCGAATCCCAGCCAAGACACTATCTGCATGGAGTTTGCAGGTTCTCCCCGTGCCTGCGTGGGTTTCCCCTGGGTACTTCGGTTTCCTCCCACATCCCAAAAACATGCAGTTAGGTTAATTGGCTTCCCCCTAAATTGGCCTTAGACTACATTATTGACATATGACTATAGTAGGGACATTAGATTGTGAGCTCCTTTGAGGGACAGTTAGTGACATGACAGTGGACTTTGTACAGCGCTGCATAATATGACGGCACTATAAAAATACTGTGTATTAATAATAATTGTGTGTTTTTCATCCCCACATAAGTCATTATTCTCCTCACTCATTAAGGCTTCTAACTCCCCTATTTTGTTTGCAGCTTTTACCATCATTGTTTGCCAATTCCTTTTGTTTTTAAGTACAACTAGTACTACACAATCTAATGTTTGTTTGTAACATGGGAAGCTCCATACATTTATCCATAACCCTCACCCCAACTTTACCCAATCCACTCTCCACTAGTGGCTGACCCCTGACTAACCTTTCTGCCACCTTATTTAACTGTCCCATCCCCCCTGTCCTAGTTTAAATATCTTTCCACCATTCCCCTAAATATTTCCCCTAGCACAGCAGACCCCCTTTCATTTAGGTGCAAACAATCTCTGGCATACAGGTTGTTCCCCAATGAAAAGTCAGCCCAGTGCTCTATGAATCCAAACCCTTCCCTTTTGCACCTCGACTTAAGCCATGCGTTTAGCTGTCTAAGCTCCTCTCAGGTTATTAAACAGGAACAGTACATCAACAATGATCCAGAAAATCAAACAGTAATCTGAAGCCGATGTGTAGATGAAGTTTAAGTACAAATAGAACCAAGGGCAGTTCAAAATGATGCCTATGCTACTCAACAGACACAGGACCCCCCCCCCCCAAAAAAAAAAAAAAAAGTTTATAGTGTTCAGCTGCCTACTCACCCAGGAAATACAGTTGCTCCAAGAATGCTGCTAAATTCACTGTGTGATGCTAAGAAAAGGAGGAGAGGTGTCTGCATATAAAACCTGCATGAAGATCTCTCAGGGGATTCTAGTATAATGATGGAGTGCTCTGGCCACGTGGCCAAGATGGCCGCCACACTCTTTTGCAGTAAAAGAGCACTAACTCCTGGTAGGATAGATGATGCGCTCCATCCCGGGATCCCCTCACCACAAGACAAGCAGAAGAGAGTGACAAGCGCAGGCAGATGGTTGTATCCCCAGGAGGATCGCGTTACCGGGTGAGTATAGCTGTAAAAGCCAGAGCACTGATAAAATGCGGGCACTGTTGTTGGCTCCGCCCCCAGAAGTCTATTTACTATTTTTTAAAGCTTATCTTTAAATTGTGGGCAGCATCCAGAACAAATTCAATAATTTTCTATTTAAACTTTCTATAGAAACCAATGGAAAATCACATTTTGGCTAACAAATGTGATTCCGAAACAAATTATCTTTGTTAGCCGAGGTATCACTGTATAGTTATGTATTTGGTGGTAACTAATTTTCTTGTATTCCTAAAGGGCTGGTGGACTAGGTCTTAATTTTGTTGCAGCAAACATAGTCCTGATCTTTGATCCAACCTGGAATCCAGCAAATGACCTTCAGGCAATTGACAGGTAATTGTGCTTTGTTTGTATGGTTGTACACAGGGAGACAGCAGAGCAAACATGAAAGAGACCTAGTTAAGTTTAAAAATGTTGTTAATGAGTATAATTTAATTTATCAAAAGAAAAAACACAAAGTATTTTTTTTTTTTACTTTTTTTGTGTTTCCACCTGCAGTATTTTAACTTTTTTGAGAAGGCCTCCATATTGTTACACATTTTTTTATTAATAATTTTAGGCAGTTTATAAAGTGCCAGTGTATTACACTGTACATTAAATAGGGCTTGCAAATGATTGAACAGATACCAACAATGACACAGCAAAAGGAGTGTACCCTGTGTAAAAGAGCTTACAATCCTAAGAAAATGGGATCCTTGCCTCTGACTACCCTGTTCTTTAAACATACAAAACTGTATTGGTGGCTGTTTCTGAATCTCTATGGCTATATTTAGTGTGAATACAACAGTGTGGTTACTTAACAGCGATTGCGGGTTTATCTGTATAGTAATGCAGATTTTTACATTTTGTGTAAAGGTCAAATTTGTAAGATAATGAAAAGGGAAGAAGTAACATACTCACGGCTTAAAACATAATAGTGTGTTGCAGAATCATAAGTAGATATCATGATTTTTATTGCTTTCCAGGGCCTATCGAATTGGACAGTGCAGGGATGTGAAAGTATTTAGACTCATATCCCTGGGCACTGTGGAAGAAATGATCTATTTGAGGCAGGTTTACAAACAGGTAAGACTCCATGTGACAAAATGCACTCAGCCATATAAATATGTATGTATATGTGTGTGTATATATATATATATATATATATATATATATATATATATATATATATTCTGGTTGAAAACAAACATCATATTAATTTATATTCAAAACATTTTCCTTGCATTGAGTAAATCTTTCTATTTGCTTTAAAAGAAGGAAACAAACTTGTTCAGTGTTGCCTACTAGCTACTTAGTTTACTAGTAAACAGAAATCATTTTTGCATTTGTTAGTGATAAACACCTGACAGATGCACATTATCCTGTTAGCACTTTTAGAATCATAAACCACATATGTTTGTCCCTTTTTGTTGTGACTTTTGTGATCTGCAGATGTTTGCCCACAGCTTCTGATATTTTTTTATTAGCAACTTCACTGTGTGGTGGTTGGAAGTGAAAATGCCAAACGTTATTTTGAAGCTGTCCAAGGATCAAGAGAGCACCAAGGCGAATTATTTGGTGTCCACAATCTGTTCAAACTGAGAACTCAGGGAACATGTCTGACGAGAGATATTTTAGAGGTTTGTTGTTTTTTAACTTTTAAATTTTTATGTACCTCATGTTGCACTTGTAGTATATTTTTATTGATCAGGCTTAACTTCACAAATCTCTTGCAGCTCAAAAAAAAACTTTCTATTATTAAAATGATTATTATTACACAGAATTTATATAGCGCAGGCATATTACGCAGCCCTTTACAAAGTCCATAGACATGTCACTCATTTTAAAAGTGTTTAACCCTTTATGGACACATAGAAGTCTCATTGACACAGGGGAGCTTCAAAATCTTCAAAATCGTGTTACTCATTTGGTATGCTCATGACTTTAATACTAGGTGTTTGTGCAATTTAACCTCATAGACTCCACCAATTTCACAAACCATTTCTACATCCTTTAACAGAATGGAAGGTATTGTGCAAGTGCTTTAGTGAAATACCAATGCTAGCAACATGACTGCCTGACTGATTTTAATATATTTTTGTCATCATCCATTGTTGCAGTCTTTGATACCTTAAAAGTGATTCCATAAGGAATTCTGGGATGCACTATGTAATGAGATATGATGCAGGTCTATTGGATACTGGTAAAAACATGTTTTTGGTCCCTTTCCCCCACTTTTGATTTTTGTCATAGTCCTCCGTGTTAGAACTACATGCTTTAAACAAACTAGATAAAGAAGCCCCCTTATTTTCAAAACAAACCAGGACTATTAATATTATTTTGCCTTTAGCCCAATGCATACTGTTTAATACACATTACATTTTTCTTACAAATATTGTCACAGCGTGAAGGTAAAGTTGAAGCAGGAATCAGGAGTACAACCATGCACCCTAGTCAGCAGTCAGTAGCAAGTGGCACAAACACAGTGAGTATGTTTTAAAATTTTATTTAATACAAAGAATAATGGTAAATTTGTGGAGAAAATGTTAACCTATTCAAAATATATGGCACTTGTTTCTTTCAATGATTTAAAGTTCTTATAAAGGTTTGAAGAGATGTATTTAAATGTTATAATAGCTCCATGATTTTTACTAGTCATAGCCATAACAGTTCTGTTGCACCTCTCACTCATGATTATGATGTGTCCCCATCACAAGCTAAATATACACTTATATACCCAAAAGAAATTAAAACAGATGATAAAATTACCATCTCTGTCTACTAATTAACTCTCTGACAGCTTTGCAGATGCGAGTATATTTGTCTAGATTTTATGTATGTACAAAATTTTACCCCCTCACCCAAGTGACTAATTTACATAGAAAAACTGGATCCCACTGGCATAGTTTGCTGGTTGGAAAACATGCATCTATATGTATAACATGCATCTATCTTATCCTACATTCCTCACCTTCCTTTAAAAGGATTTAATCAGAGAGAGTGCCAGTGACGGAAAACCTCTCTCTCAGTCCACACCCCTGCGTGCACTGTTACCCCTGACAACCGCGGGTATGATTCTGCTTCTTTAATACTGTCTGTGTCACTCGTTGCCACACCAGACAGGGATGTCCCAGAAATCACAATGTTTATAGTAGGGTTTTCGGGTTAGCAAGTTACACTATTTCCACTTAGAGCATTCAGAGATTCAGCTTACGCTTTTTATAGTGTTAAATAAGTAAAAACATACAAAACCAGTGCATAAACAAATACAGAAAAATAAAGACTAATCAAAGAAGAATAGCAGAACAATAGCAACAGCGTAAAATAAAAGGGAAAACTGAAATAATACTTGGGTAGAGTTGGTTTACCTTGGTCTAAGTTGCTGTGTTAATTCCAAATTATTAGTTAGTCACTGGGCTCCCTGCAGTGCTCAATGTATCAGTACTATTGTCCTTAACAACAAGATGGTATCAATGAGAGCTTACTCTGCTAGGCGTACATGGCTTTTTCTATGCCAGCCACAAAGGTGAGACTAATAGGACCATCCAATGACAGCAGGGTGGGGGCTGTCTGATAGGCTGTGTCTACATGGATTATGATGCTCTGTGCACACTTCCAAAATGCCCTTGTTCTAACCATTAATAATATTTATTGAGTACAGGTTTTATGAACTGCCAACCCCAAGATTATTAATCACCATAAAATACAGAGTTCACAGAGACCACACTAGGCATGTCTGGAACTTGTCGTTCATCAGAACAGGCTAAATATGGTTTCCAGGCTTTCCTGAGGCCTAGGAGACTAGTCCTGGTCTCTAAATGCTCACTATAATGAACTGGCTATAAATTAGCCAACAACTATTTTATACAGAATGGTATACTGGAAATATAAATATTAATACATGGGTTTCAGAATACAGCTCAGAGCTACTAGCAGGTCACTCTACTAGCATCATCTGGAGACACAAAACTCCAACTTTTACAATGGGTGTTGTAAACTAGGGGGTCTGGAAGGATGCTGGTTGTCAGATACAGAAATATCTGATAAGCGGAAATTTATGACCCTGGTCTGTTATAATTCAAACAAAGAACCTAAAAAAGAGAGACAATTTTACATTCAAGGAGAGATCAGAAATTATATTATCCCAATACCACAGTGTCTAATAATAAAACTAATAATAAATAAATGTCCAAGCTGAGTAGAAATGTAACAAGTAATTTAACACAGAAAAGCCAATCATTATTGCTTTCCCAAAAGTAAAAGTACATGTATATTTAAACATTACTAATAAATAAAGTAGGGAAGGATTAAACCTGTCTGTTTATTGTTTGCAGTCAAATGATCTTCTTCTTCTAGAGACACAACAGAAAGTTAGTGGAAATCTCTACAAGGTGAAGGGTATTATCCACTTGTTACTAGAACAGGTGTCCACAGTAGTAGATTTACCCTCACCTCTAGTTCCAGTGACAACTGTAAAATGACATAATTTTGTATGCTTTGCAAAGTACGTCTTTACTGATTTCTCCTATGAGGGGTACAGCCTGATCAAGATCAATAAACGGACAAAGACTAGACAAAAATACATTTATTTACAATGGACAGTTTAGTATAGTGCAAGGGTGCTCAACCTTCAACCCGTGGATCTTTCAGATCTGGCCCTCTTCTCATTCCTTCCCTGTTCTCTCTGCTCGTTGTCTTTCGGGGGATGGGGCGTACACACCTCCTATGTTTCTCAATCGAGATTGTGCTGCCAAGAGAGGGAGTTGCTCCCCGCCCACCTTGTACTGTGATATTATCGCAGCATTAAGCTGTGTCTGTATTCATGTAGCTTTCATTATCCCCATGTATAAACCTTCATATCTCCTTCACCGATTGCACTAGGAGCTTAAAACAAACCATCTGCACATAACTTGCCAGATACAGGGTCACAAGCAAAAATTCTAACAATGATAAGGGATATTTTCACATTAAGTGGGGCTATTTCAAGACCAGGGTCCCCCAATTCAGTTTGCATGTTGGGGACATGCAAACCTAATCTCATGGCAATGAACATTAGGGTACTGCCAATTGTCTGTGCACTGTGGAGTCCCTTAATGTTCACAAAACTTCAAGGCTGCATTCAGGTTGGCAGTAAGGTTACAATTCAGTTACCTCTTCCTCGTGCAATGAAACCTTGGCTTGGGGGAGACGCTCAGTACTGCTCACTGCTGTTTGCAGTCAAATCTACAGACACTGCGGTGCAGAGGACTGAGCGGTTGGCAAGCTACACATAGCTGGACACTTACATTCTGTAAACCCTAATTTCTCTGGAACAGAGGGATATAGGAAACTCCTTTTGTCCCCCCCCCCCCCCCTTACCTCTTCCTCATGCCATGAAATCCTGGCTTGGGGGAGACGCTCAGTACTGCTCACTGCTGCACCGCTTTCTGCAGTCAAATCTACAGACACTGCGGTGCAAGGGACTGAGCAGTTGGCGAGCTACACATAGCTGGACACTTACATTCTGTAAACCCCAATTTCTCTGGAACAGAGGGATATAGGAAACTTCTTTTGTCCCCCCTTCCCCAATAAAATGTTATACACATCATATCATGCCTAACCTGTCACACATAGCTATACCCTTATTTTCTATGAAATCAAAATATTCTGTAAGAAAAGGGAAATCTGACTGCAAGTGCAGGACTCTTGTGGCTAACTCCCCCTAAAATTTCATCACAATGGCGCCATCACAAGGTACGAAAAACTATATACCGGCCATACCGTGCTACCCTGTCACACATAGGTGGCCACTTACCTCTTGTGAGCCCCAATTTCACTTTAACAGTAGAGGAAGCGAAATGTAGAATAAACTTTTGTTGCTATCTCCCCTACACCAAAATTTTATCACTCCAACCGTACCATGGTTCCCTGTCACATATAAAAAAGTCTGCTTATGTTCTTATGAATCCTAATTTCTCCTGAGAGGGGAGCTGTTAAAGTTTATTAAAATGTATGATAAGTGTGGGACTGCAGCACCATAACAAGATAAGGAAAACTTTACCTATCATACCGTGCCATCCTGTCACACAAATCTGGCCGCTTCCCTTCTGTAAACCCTAATTTCTTAGGACCAGGGAGATGAAGGGCACTGAAGATGTAGTAGTTATTACATGTACCCCTTGGCTATCTGTGACATGAATTGCATTTCTCTGGAACAGTCTATTGCAGAGATTCCTGATAAGTAATCTTTTATTTGGTGCATGTATGTTACGGTAGCTAGAAACATTTCAGTTTAATTTTATTTTAAATTAAAACTATTTTACCGCAAGTTTTATCCCAATGTCAACAGCGGTCCCCCGGTTATAAAATGTTGGGCACCACTGGTATAGTGCATAATAGATTTTAGGCAAATATTACATTCATGTCATTTGTAGATCTTTTGGTAAAGATAATAATAAACTTCTTTAAAAACTGACTTTTCTTTATCACATATCTGTTATATGTATTCTATTTTTTTTACTTTTGCCTTTTTATTACATATACTACTAAATTATAAATGGTAATTAGCAGCCATCTTTTCATGATGTAAACTTGAATCCCAACAAATAAATGCCAACTTTAAATTCCAATTTTGTGTGTGTCAATCTAAAAGTTGTCTTTCATGGTAAATTGGTAAAAAGAGCTTTGTTTTCTCTGTTTTACATTTTTTTAATTTTAGGTGTGTGCTTTGTTAAATCTTAGTGCAAAATTTTTTGTAAATCAGTTAGGTTTCCCACACTTATTGTTGTACTCTAGCTCTTTTCCTCACTCTAAACCTTGACTTTAGTGGTTTCACAGGGCCTGTTCGCTCAAATTAACATACTCATGATTCAGTCATGTTATTCTTTTTTTATATAAATAACATTATTGCTTTCAATTGCATTTATTATTTTAGCACACAAAAAGTCTACTCCAAAAAAACTAAAATAAAGGTGAGAATCAAAGAACCTTTTTAATTGACTGTTGTTACTAGATTAAGAAGTTTATAATGAGTTTTAGTGATGTAATTCCTCACGCTTTGTTAAACTCACATAAACTTTACTCTGGTGCTGTGCTTGGTACAATTATTCTTCAGGGAATATGTTTTGTATATGTCTTTCATGCTTCGAAAGAGTGGTACTTTGTTTTACTGCTTCAAGAGCTGAGTGACCTGAAGCATATTGCTGTTAGCATTGAATCCCCTTTACTACAATTGCCTCTGTTCCAAACAGTCCTCAAATTCTTCACTGTTTAAAACATTATAAAATGTGTCTGTTATTACTTATCAGTATGATGTCTGGCTTCGAAGTCACTGAAACTTTGGCTCAGCCCTGCTGTATGTTTTTCTTACAAATATCTTGATTATGTAGTGTGGCCTTTGCTTGTTGTTTAGTTTTAAAAGTCATGTAACTTAAAAAGTTGCAAGGGCACATGCAGAATTAATTATTCCATGCTATAAATCACTCAAACTACTTGCCAGGGAGCTTGAATGGATGAAAAGCCCTTTATGCTCAGAAGCAACAATTTGTATAGCTTTTTGTATATAGGACAGTTTCTGCTAGATGTAATTGTTTCTAGGTATATTTATGTTGACATATTAAATATACATTAAAATCCATTTAGACAGAGATGATGGAATTTGTGGTGCATTCCATTTAGCAGATTAAACATTCTTTGCAAATGATTTTTTTTTTTCTATAGAAAATATACAGATTCCATGCAAGCAAAATTATTTCCATTTCCAGGATTACAGAAATGGGTTTTTGTACTTGTTAAAACTGGTTATATTTTTATTTCTTAGTTTGTTGCAAATAGATAGGAACTCTATGAAAATGACATGAACAATAGATATTCCACACCAGCCTTTCTCTACCTTTTTAATATGGGGGGAACCCTTGAAATAACCTTTAGGTTATCAGGGAACCCCCTACTATAATTACTATATCACAGTACATTAGTGTGGTGGTTAGTGGGAAGAATGTCACCTTTACAGATAGCCAAAATGATCATTGGTATCACATAAACAAGTGTGGGAGGCACATATTGCTCATTTCCAAGGGAACCCCTATCAAAATGAGGAGGAACCGTGGTTGAGAAACACAGTTCTACACTTATGTTTAGAATGTAGATATGTACTTTACATTTTTACATGGACCAATGACATACATTATTCTATAGTCTGGCTATGTAAGTAAACACAAGTACATTTTTACAAGCATACTAGAAAAAGTTTTTAAGACTAATAAAGGAGTTTTTCTTGGGAAATAAGGAGATACCTTGAGTGTGTTATGCTGTGTTGTATGTTTAGAAATGTATCTTTATTAGAACTGATGTTGTGTTAAAAGTCATGAGCTTTAGATTGTTTAAGATTGTTTTGGAATAAAGTATTTTTGTTAAATGCCATGTAATGTTTTATTTTGTAGGATGCATTGAGCTATAGTTGGCCAAACTGTACCTCAGCATGAGTAATTTTGTGATCCTGTAGGACGCAGTGGGATGCAGGTGTGCTGGAGAGATATAATTCTGTGTTAAGAATGTTTATTAACCTAGCGGATCAGCAGATTTGGGAGGGAGAGGGAGGTTGGTGATGCATTCTGGGAGAACTAATAAAGTCTTTGGGAACATCTTTTCTATTGTCTCTTTTTTATGGTTTCTGTTGTGCATAGATTTTATTGTAAGAACTGTCTTTCTTACCAAGTGAGAATCTTGTGTTCTGGGAGGTATTCTTTAGGATGCTAGTTGCTGGATTGAGGGAGTGTCTGGTTTTGATATACCTTAAGTGACTGTTGCATTTCCTTTTGTACACTTTGAGAAAAGTACCTCAGATGAGATTTGATGTGCTTGGGATTTTATTACCATGCCAGTATCACCATGTCAATACCAAAAGCACTACATTGATATGAGCAGTAATCGGAGATTGGACTAAATCGTCACCCTTTAAGTCCAAGTCGAGCCCCAAGTCATTGACAGCAAGTCAAGTCTCAAGTCACCAAGAATTCTTCCCAAGTTAAGTCACATCATTTATCAAGTCACTTGCAAGTCGTACTTAGTGAGGCTTCTGTAACACCACCTTCCTCCCCGTCCCCTTCATCTGTTAGAGGAAAAAGCTGTGGTTTTAAAATGCAAAGAAAGCGGGAGGAAGGCAGTGTTACAGAAGCCTCACTGCCTTCCTTCCCACCTTTCTTGCATTCTAAGTACACATCTTTTTCCTCTGACAGCTGAAAGGGATGGGGAGGAAGGCGATGTTGCAGAAGCCTCACTACCTTTCTTCCCATCCCCTTCAGCTGTCAGCAGAAAAAGCAAGTCGCATGTTGAGTTGCAAGTCGATGGGCAAAACCCCCAAGTAGAGTTGCAAGTTGTTCGTTAGGCGACAAGTCAGACTCGAGTCCAAGATTTAGAAATACATGTTGATATATTAACCTCTACCCATTCAGAAACTGGTAAAAATAGTTAAAGATGTAATAAAGGAAACCTTAATACACAGTTCAGACCTGGTGTGAAAAGATTTGCAGAACTGCTTCAGCACAGTGCCTATTACATCTGATTGCCCCTAATAACTGTATAGCCCTTTCCATACAAAAGCTCTGCATTACATTTAGTTAACCACCTAAACCTAGCTAGTTTTCCCTTTATGTTTATGGTGCCTTAAAATATTTTATAGTATAGAACTTAACCTAAAGCTGACCTTTTTGGTAATTAAAATTAAAGCTATGATAGCAGTTTTACTGGCATGGATAATGAGTTTCTCTGGAATTCTCCCAGAGATCTCTATACTTTCCCAGTTTTCCAGGCATATGACAATAGGATTTCATATTCGTCAATGTAAAGGTTTATGGCAAACCTGTCCATACTAATTTAATGATCTTACTCTGCTTGAACATGTAATTTCTCAAACAAATGTAAAATATAAATGGATGTGCTGCATACTGTTGTTGCTTAGTTAATTGAATCTGTGTTGTAATTTTGCTTTAAAAAATTACATTTGTTTGAGACTCAATCATATGTACTGGTTTTCTGCTTGCAGGATAGAAGTATAGAGAATGACGAGAAGAATCCTAAATCTGATCATCATAAGGAGGGCTTTGATTTCAGTAGTGATAGTAATGATGAAATAATTATTGATTCAAGAAGAAAAAGTAAGATCTCTGCGGGTGCAGGCAATGTTAAACAGCTTACCTTACAGCAATGTGGTTTTTTGAGATTGCTTGATAGAGCATTTTGTGATCAAGACAAGAAATGTGACCTTCCAGAAAGCCCCCCAAATGAAATTGGCTCAAAAGCTACAGGAAACATTAATTTGGGTCTAAATATATCATCCGACCCAGATAAGAATGCAGACCCAGTGGTACAAAACAAAGGACAGGTTTCAGAAGCTGTCATGGAAACTAATAGTAGCTCTGATGAAAGTGATATTGTTTATCCCACACAAGCCGATAAAGGAAATGTATCTATAAAATCTTCCGTTAGTACAAGATCTATACCACAATCTGATGAATCAATTTGCTCAGATTTTGAATGTGAAATTCCTAAAAGAAAAATGAGGAACTTAGTGGACTGTGGCAGTGACTATATAAGTGATGAGTCTGATGACATTGCAGTACCATCTGCATCTAGCGTTTCAAAACAAAGAAACACTTTATGTACCAGCAGCAAATTTGATACAGAGAGAATTTCACAAACAATAGGTGCTTTTTCTTCATCTGAGGATGATGACCTTCATGACAAGAAAATGTATTATCATCCAGAACAAACAGGCAAAACCACAAAAAAAAACAAAGATTCAAATTCAAAAAAATCAACAAAAACATTTAAGTCATTAGTTCATATGAAATACTCAAGAAAAAGTATGGATGAAAATGCTACTGAGAATAGATTTGTCGGTCAAAAAGACAATCTTGGGTCTCTGGACAGAATTTTAGGTAAGTGCTTTAAAGTCAGATAAATAGGCTAAGAAACTATTATTTTACACTTTATTTTCTTGTATATATAAGCTGTCTGAAAATACATACATATTATACATCGTGTACTTATATAATATGTCTGAAAATACTTCCTGGCAGTGGGCGGTAATAGCAGGGAAGAGTGATCTCCTGCCCAACAATTAAATCAAAGGTCCAGCAGTGCAGAAGAGAGGGTGCTCCTCTGCAAAACCTTTAATGTAATTGTTGAACAAGAATTCACACTACCTCAATAGTGTAGCTGGTGTTGGCTGCTAACTGAATGCCCTCAAAAAAAGAACTTGGAGCTTTACTAATTTGAGTTCTGGTTCACCTTGTGTCATTATTAGGTGTAGTAATGTGGCCAGAGCCAGACAATGACCGCTGTCATTATCCAGCACCGGGATTGGCTAAACAATAACAAGAGCTCAGCCAGTAGCATCTCATGTTGTTGAAATTAACAGCTGGGGACAGCTGTCCCTGGGTGTCCTCTTGCATGATTTGCTAAGTGAGTGTAAATGATGATAAAGCTAGGGTCATTGTTTAAATTGTTAGCAAAAGACATTTATCCCTGGCTAACTCAATACATTCTGCAGTTGAAAACAGCTAATGCAGGATCAGTTGTTGTAGGATATTCTATTTGGACATAAAGGTTAATATTATTGTCCTATTCATTTGGATATTCTTTTTGCTTTTTGCCGGCGAATCGGATTAGACGACGATCGTTGACCATCGTTCGTGTGTACGATCGTTCATTGATCGTCCATGGTCTGAGCATGCGTGATGAATGAACGTTCCTGTGGTGCACGTAACTTCCTGTATCGTTCAAACGATCGCATCTATTGTGTGTACAATATCTACGAACGATCGTGTCGTTATCTGTATGTACAGGATCGGTGCTATACGATCGTTCGCAGATATCGTGCAGGGTCGTTCGTTTACCAACGATAATAATTGGAAGTGTGTACGTAGCTTTAGGGTGTGGTGCAATGTAAACAATTCTCCCAGAGCATCAATTTAAAACAAAGGAAAATTTTATTTAAAGCAGAAGTAAACCCAAAACTAATCCAAACCAAAAAATCACACTTACCTATAATCCCGCAGATCAGTCGATCCTATTCTTATATTGGGTCCTGCGTCGTCCTGGTATACGTGTTCAGCCCAGGGCAGAGGGAGCGCAAGGCGTCCACATCTTCTCCTCTCTTTTTCCGTGTTCTTTTTCCTTCATCACCTGAAAAAACTTGCCGATCCTACTGCCCATTAATTAATGATCGCCTAGGCAATTGAGAACTAAGGGGGCTAAGCTGCCCCCCCTTTTTTTTTTTTTTTTTTTTTTTTTTATAAAATGGTGTTGCACTAACAAACAAAATTTTTACTTTAAATAAAAGGGTTTACCCTTTTATGTAAAGTAAAAATTCGAAGTTTAGGTATGCTTTAATTATTTTAAGGAATACTATGCACCCCTGTACTCCTTTTCCAAGGTGATAAGGCAGATATCAGGGAGCTTTTTTAATAAAGGACGCTTTCAAATTACAATAAACTCTTCGCCAACGGACCCCCACAACACTGGGTTCACGTTGTGGGTATGAGGCTCCCCCCAACGATGGCGCTTGCCACCGTTGGAGGGAGAGGTCGGGTTTTTGGCAAAAAGGAAGGGTGTTAAGTGTTTTTGCCTCTTTGCTTTAGCAAACCAGATTCCAGAGCACCTTCTACCTTGCACACAATTGTTCCTAAAATAACAATACTAAACTACATCTTTTACCTGTCACTTTCACCTCAGTCCATTCGGTGTCACTCTTGCATTGCTCACCTGTCTCTCCAGCTCTTGTTTTTATGACTTGTCACATAAATTAATGTTCATTTTATTTATTCAATAACTTGATAACTTGTACTCATGTTTTTATTTGATTTTCATTTGTAATTCATATTGTTTTGAATGTTAGCAATGGTGGCCACATTTTGTGACCTGAGTTTATACTCAGGTCAATGAATCTTTTTTTTTTTTAGATAAAAGTAGGTTTTTAGATAAAAGTAGGTATCTTGGTTTATATTCAAGTATGTGTACATATTTATGGACTGTTACCTGTCCAGGGATTTGTAAGTCTATGTGTGATCCTGTCCTCAACTAACACGTTGCAGACTAAATTAAAATTAAAATTATTATGTATTACATTTTCAGATGGTGTTGCTGAAGTTGCTTACATGCATTCAAATCAAAATGTGACTGGTTCAAGCACAGCTGAGAATCACATGAGCCACTGGGCAGTGCGGGATGTATTTGAATTCAAGCAGTTCTCCCAACTCCCTGCCAATAAGGTTTCCAATGTTCTGGAGGTAAGGAGACTATTGGTTGTAGGGTGTATTTTCTAATTTTTTTATAATATTTGCTAAGTTGTGGAAGTTATGGTTTCCTATATTGAACCAACACATGAGGGCCCTTTTCAGCTTCCCAGCATCCATTATGAAGATTGATGTGGAATCCAACAGCAAGTTTATCTTGTTTTTACTTTGGGCAGTTTAACATATTTCAATTTTAAATTGTTTACCTATTTAGAATTCTGTGTGTGTGTTGGGGGGGGGGGGGTCCAATGTTTTTCTTGTCCGAAAGCTGATCTTTGGGCAGATATTAAAACATAAAATAATTAAGATTGTAGTAATTAATACAAACAATAAATACAATGTTTACATTACATTTTTATGCACTTAGTATCTTTTTTCAAGCATAAGTTCTGTCCTTGGAGCAAACACTCCAACAAAAATTAACTTCTTTGTTAATTACTAACTTCCTCACAGTATACTTCATTGATATCCGATACATCACTGACTAGAAAATGCTACCTGCTTGGCCCTCCTTCCGCCCTACATTTTTCATCTGTGAGTGTATGGTGACTTAGCTCCATGGATTCAGTGGTGACCATGGATCACTTGAAGGTGGCATTTGCTATTGGACTATGATAATCTATCTTTCTTTACTCCTGATGAAGTGGAATTAGATGATCTGCGAAATGTGTTGAGTTTTAGAGTGTTTGCTCCAAGGACAAAACTTATGCTTGAAAAACCTGTTTCTGTTTTTGTCCAACAGATGGACATCAATATATATGTTTTTTGCCAATAAAATAATGTTTTATGTAGTTGTGTAAATGTGCTTATCAATTTTAAATGTGTTGATGTAAAGATGTGTTGATGTAAAAAAGATATGCCATTAAAATACCTTAATTTCTTAAGGTATTTCTTAAGGTAAAATTGGTTATCACAAACAGAGAAGTGGCATTCTTATTTTGAATGTGACTTACAGCTGCCTCTTATTAATTTTTTTAATGGACTCAAAAGCTACATCTGGCCTATTTGGAACATGTGATATATTTAGATTGACTTATCTAAAACTAAGCAGATAATAATATCTGTTTTGTCTGTGTACTGTGATATAACTTTACATCCTGAACTGCATTCAGGTACAGTTGTAAAGCTGTGGCACGTTGTGGAAAGGTTAATAGAAAGTTGCTTTGGCTTTAAACTATTAAGGAATGGTTTAAAGAGCAGAACTGCAGCTTTTAACTATGGGGTTCTGCAAAGCCAGTCTCAAAGTAGCCATTTGCTTGTGTGTCTGCTTTTATATCTATAGCTGTGCAATAAATTGACAATTATTGGCAGAGGAAACCATAAGTAAGTATTAAACCTTTCTTTTTAGGCAACATCTGTTTTTAGGAAAATCCTAGTACAAAATGCCTCCACATGTTTAATACCATGGCAGTGCAAGTTTTTAATTTGGTTCGTACACAGTTTGTGGGAGAGTAAGGTGATATACCAACATTCTGAGATGACCAATAAAATTCTTAGGATTGCCTTTGAAATATACTTTCATAAAAACAAATATAGAGGTATAATGGGCCAAGTTTTGCTGCCCAAATACACTACAGACTTCTTTTTTTTTTCTTTTTTTAGGTTGCTCGCAAGTGCTTTTTTAAAAAAATGGGTTTACTTGGCATGTACTCCACTCAAGCTAGCAAGCTAAAGCTAACACAGTTGTAGCAATTACGGTTTAATTTATCTCTGCTCCTGATGTTGCATTTTACAAAACTGAAAGAGTCTCAGTACTCATTTGAAAGTACAATGTACTCTCTGGCCAGGCCTTAGCCTCTTTGTTTTTACTTATACAGAGTAGATGAGAACATGGTGTTAGAACAAAGTTTCAACAGAATATTTAGGTGTGTGCCAGAGGTGCAGGATTTTGGAATTAAAAAAAAAGGATCTGAATCTATCCCAAGTTAGTATTACATTACTGTTTCAATATACAGGTCTTCTGGCCACAACTTCAGTAGTGTACCCACTGGTTACAAGCAGCTTTTTTCAATCAATTGCAAGATTTTTAGTTTTAGGTTTAGATAAAGTTTTGCTGAAAAGAAATGTACAAAGACAACCAGTCAATTCAGGATTAGTCACCATGGCAACTGAAATGTGACTAAGACAGAGGTTGCTGTGCTCTCTGTTTCCTACCATATGTCATGTGCAAACTCCAAAGCAAACGCTCCAGCCAAAATATAGACAGTATCAGCACTATGAAATCATATGAATATTTTTTATAAATTGTTACAAGTATTGCACTAAAAAAGAACTTAATCCCTCAAACTAGATGACAGATGCTTGGCTCCCTTACGGGAGTCAGACAGAAGCATGACACAATTCTTTGTAGTAAAACCTGGACTATTGGTGAACACCCTCCTTATGTTATTGCAGCGTGGTGTAAAATAAGGCACTAAGCTTTCTGTCAGCAATATGTGTGTCTAGAAGCTCTAAGTTCTCTGCGTACACACAGGATCACTTTCCTAACTTTCTGAAATTAAAGGCATTCTATTTGATATAAATAATTTCAGCTTTTTTACATCGAGTACAGCAGAGGCACACGTTTTTGGCTCTCAAAGAGCAACGTTGATTGACCAGATTAAAGGCCTGTGGTGTCCTGGCTTGTAATTTTGAGTCAATTGATCCATCTGCATCACCTATTTGTTGCACAGCACTTCATAATATGTTTCAGCTAATGGCCTTATGGTTTGGCTCCACCTAAGCCAGTCTCTCTTTGGTAGAGCCCTTTCTGGTTACAGAGGAGGGCTTGTCTCCGGTCAGTCCCCCAAAGTAAATGCAGCCACCCGAATTCGGCTGGGTGGCCTCAGTATTTGGAAGCTTTTCCCCTGTGAGGAGCATAATGCCCCAGGGTGTTCAGGTAAAGAGGCCCTAATCCCTTTAGGGACAGGACCTTGTAAAGTGCCTGGTGCATTTTTTGTGGTACTCATTTGTACACTCACTTTTTTTTTTTGCACCAGATGTTTAAGTTTAATTCGCCCTTGGTTTCACGGGTGTGCTTCATACATCATGGACCTTAAAAAAAAAAAAAAAAACTCATAATATGTCTGCTCTTTAATATTGCTATTATTATTAATATTAATATCAAGAAAAAGAAAAAGTGCCAACATATTACACAGTGCCTTACATAATTAGGGCTTGCAAATTAAGGGCAGATACAATAACACAAGAGAAAGGAGGACCCTGCCCAAAAGAGCTTACAATCTAAGAGATAAACTAAAGATGCTAATCAATGACCTAGTTTGAAGTAGGGACCCTTTTAGTGAAGAGGAAAAAACAAAAAAGAGTAAAGGACAAGTTACTAGTTTTGTCAGAGGTCTCTCTGCACATCAAAAACTAGTAGTCAACTAGTAGTCAGGTGCAACAGTGCCTTAGATCTCTCACTACAGATACAGGAATGCCTTACACTTACATATTAGGAAGTGCTCTACTATTTTTTGCAGACGAATTGTAGCAAAAAAGGTATATTGTAACAAATGTTAATTTTTGCTATATGGTCAATGCTATACAGTAAATGGCTGTACCATAATTTAATGTAATGGATATATGTAGGATATATTTATGCTATGTATAGCTGAATCCCTAATGGATTGCAACTGATACTCTCATTTATGAATATTTTTAGTGTGGGTCTCTATATCCTCAGAGGAAGCCAAATGTGCGAAACATGTGGGTAAATGAGAAAAATCCTTACCATTCTTAAACATTACAGTATGTGACATGTGAATGCTGGCCTTTTGTTATATGTATATTAATTTATTTTTGTGATGTGATTTTTTGCTTTTTTCTGTTTTGAATATATATGTTAAATTTTATTGAAATTAAAAGTTACTTTTTTATCTGCTATAACATTTTGTCAAAAAAAACTTCTCTTTGTTCTCTTCTCTCCAAAATTTGAAAATATATGAAGCTTGGCAAGAAGACATACACAAGACATATAGGGCTAAATACACACGTGCAATAATTGTCGTTGGAAAGGATCTTTCACGATCCTTTCCAACGACTGCACGATGCATGAAAGAGTGCTGTACATAAAGCACTGTTCTGCTCAATGGAGATGGGAGGGGGGGAAAATGACCAAGTGGCACTTCACTTCTATTATGATCGTTCTTCGTCCATCGTCCGTGGATCTGCCAGGACAGTCGTTCGAATGATAGACAACGAGCGCTGTACACACGCAAGATTCTCGGCCAATATTGGCCCTGAGCTGATTATCAGACGAGAATCATTACACATGTGTACGTAGGCTAACTGTATTTATTGATCATTCCTTTTCTGGTATCTCTCCCCCTTTGTTGATTTTGAAAGAGATCCTACTATATTCACAAGAAAAAAACTTTAGTGTTCCAATATTTTTATTGAGTTTTTATGAAATAAGACATATATACAAACAATTTTTCACTTAAACATATTTTTAAAATCAAATCTATACATTACCAATCCTGAGTCATGACACATTACTTATACATTTTACTAGACAAATATTAGAACCACATCCCTTAACATATTCTAAATTCATAAAGTTTGTGAATATAACCAAATGTACTTCTATTTCCTTACATAAATGAAGAAAAAGGAACAAAAATATATTTCATGCTTCCGTTTTTTTTAAATCCCTCCACAAAAACCTATAAATTCTGTGTGAAGTCTCCCCATTTACCTCCTTTTCTACCCCTCCTTCTCCTTACCTCCATACACTCCCTCTCTTTGTCATTAAATATCAAATTTAGTGCATTCTTCATTACCTGTGATCTAAATTCAAATTTAAATTTCATATATCTATCTAAATTATTTAAATAAAGAGTACAAGAAAACCCCTTATGAATTTTACCAAAATATTAATACATGTACACCTATATTGAGAATAACCATCAATACCACACATGGTAAGGACAAACACAACAAGAAACATTAGGAAAACAAAAACACAAAGGGGAGGGGGAGGCGGGGCGGTCATAGACTGCAACACTGATTCTCTGTCAAGTTTTACCTAAATATTCATGATAATAGAAGAATATCTCCTCCAAGGATCCCAGATCTTATCACATTTGGCCATTGTATTTTAAAGGATATGTGTCATCTTATCATTTACCATAATCCAGTCCATTTTAATGTTAAATAGACTCATTTTAATTGCGGATGATTTACAGGATTTACCTAATGTGATCTGAGCAGCTAATACCATCATCCTTAAAAGTTTCAGAGAGGACTTTGGGGTTACTAAGTCACATCTGCTGAGTGGTGCATATCTTACTCCAAAATGTTTGAGCCACTGGACATATCCACCATATATGAAATAATGTGCCCAAGCTTGAGATTTAGAGCGGTTAACTTGAAGGCCTGATATTCCTGCAAAGTTATCTAGAGTTCTAAACAGATTAGGTAAAGTGGTATTAGGAGAGGATATGTACATTAAAATACATCTGCATACAGTGCACATTTATGCTTCTTCGTACCACACCAGATTCCTTGAATATCCGGGTGGGCACGAATCGTTATCGCCAAAAGCGCTATCACTAGAGCAAATAAAAGAGGCGAAAGAGAACACCCTTGCCTTGTTCCTCTTTTGATATGAATGCTAGTAGAGAGCAAACCTCCTAGCGAAATATTCACTTTCAGCTTATCATATAATGCTCTCAATATTTTAAAAAAATAGTTACCAAATCCCATCACCGACAGTACCTCAAACATATATGGCCAGGAAACACAAAAGCCTTTTGTAAATCAATAGCAAGTAACATCGCCTCCCTCTTTTTTCCACTATCCCAATTAGTATGTAATACCTTTATTAAATCTATAGTGGGTCGTGTTTGATCAGAAGCCTGTCTACATGGAATGAACCCTACCTGGTCCAGACGGATAAATGTTCCCAAAAAGGAGCTCATACAGGTCGAAAGAATTTTTGCCATTAATTTCAAATCACAATTGATTAATGATATTGGTCTATAATTAGCTACATCAGCAGTATCGTTTCCTGGTTTTGGAATTACACTAATAAATGCACAATTGGCTTCCAGAGGATGAGGATTGCCCTCTAATAGATAATTACAAAAATCCACTAAATGCTGCATCAATTGTGTGATGAAGGATTTATAATAAATATATGAAAAACCATCTGGACCAGGAGCGCTGCTAATTTTCAAACCCTTCAATGGTTTGAGGATTTCATCACCCGGTATAGGTTTATCCATAAGATCCACATATTCAGGTTTTAGCTTTGGAAGCTTTTTCTCTAAAAAAAAAAAAAGCTTCCTTACACGCCTGAGATTTATTTTGTTGATTCCCATAAAGTGAGGAATAGAATTCCTCAAAGGCCTTTAAAATTTTCTCTGGGTTTTGAGTAAGCTTCCCTTCTTTTGTTTTAATCTTAGGGAGTGTATACATTTTGGGTCTAGGGTTCAGTTTATTAGCTAATACCTTTTCTGGCTTATCTCCCCACCTATATAATTTATGGGCCGACCATCTCAAGGATTTCTCCGCCCTCGAAGTCAATAACAAATTGAGTTCATTTTGCTTTGCTTCAATTTAGGAACTAGAAATAGATTTTGAATTGGATTTATGACACCCTAGTAAGGAATAATATTCTTTCATCTTTGACTCTAATAAATTCTCCTCTTACATATGCCTTATGAGCTTCCCAATTGTTAGCTGGGGAAGTATCCCCTGGTAAATTAAAAGTAAAATATTCAGAGATCAGGCATCCAAGCTCCGCCTTAATCTCTGGGTCAGATAATAGATTCTCATTTAGCCTTCAACGAAATCCAGATTGCACAGTTTGAATTAAATTCACCATAACAGGGTCATGATCTGACCTTGGTACTGAGGTGATTTTTGCTTTAAATACCAAAGAAATTGAATTACAATGAGTGAATATATGATCAATTTGGGAATATTGATTATGAGTAACCAAAAAGTACTTTTAGTCACTTTCTGAAGAATTCAATTAATGCCTGATATCGATAAGATCATATTTTTTAAATAATTCAGGCAACTTATAACTCTTTTTAGGTGGATACTGATAGTTTTGGTTTATTAGTTTTGTCCAAAACTTGATCCAAGGCTAAATTAGAATCCCCCAACAATATAAGCATTCCCTGTGCAAAGGAATCCAGTTTATGCAACAATGAAATAAAAAATGCAATCTGACCTTCATTTGGGGTAACAACTTTTATCTTCTGACCTGAGATAGTTCCACATACCATAAGATATCTTCCTTCTGGGTCTTGAAGTACCTCTTGTACTAAAAAACTAAGATGTCTAGCAAAACATAACATCACTCCACACTTTTTTTCGCACAATAATTTACAGGGAATCTCCTGTAAATTGCAGCATTGATTTAGTAGTAAAATGTAGTCTATTCTTAGCGAATTATAATAATGAAAGGCCTTCGCTCGCTTAATTGAGGAGTTCAGGCCTTGAACATTATGTGTCAAAATCACAAAGGACTGATTTATTTCTGTGTTAGTATTGGTGATCCTGCCATAAATGAAAAAAGTAAAAAACTGTTAAAAACTTGATATTGCTCAAGGCCCTCAGGGTAAAGGGAAACAACACGAGGGAAAAGACACAGACAGAAAAAACATACATCATACCACAAACAAAAACACATAAAAAAATGATTTTCTAATGTCAAAATTTCCGGGAGGTCCAGATCTGATCCTGTCTCCCAGCCCTCAACTAGAGGTTGGGTGTGTGACATCTGCCCAGGCACTCTTAATCTTAAGGACATATACTTATACTTGCAGGCTATATTTCATACATTATTGGGGAAAAGAGGTAACTAACACTTTTTGTTGCAGCATTGAATCAAAAATAAACAATCTATCTCAATGAAAACCCTTTCAGATAAAGAAGCAGAAGTAAACTTCCGCCTCAACTCATGGTCTCAACAATTATATTATAAAACCTTTTTTTTTTTAAACCCTGACTAACCTTTTGCCTCAAAGGGTATAACAAAACTGGATCAGCTTATGCATGGCTATGTTAAATGTCAGAATGAGAGAGCCAGGTCCAGCTTGGATAGCAACTGTTTACCTTCCTCATAGGATACAAAGAAGAATTTCCTTCCCTGATGTTGGAAAACTACACAAAAAAGAAAGGCCCAGCGATACTTTATTTTATGAACAATTAGAGCTTGAAGTAGAGGTTTCAGAGTTCTCCTGTGTTGTATAGTAAAGAGTGAGATATCGGAGAAAATTTGAACTGTTACTCCCTCCATTATTACTGGCTCCAAACCCCTAGTGATTTTTATTAACGCTTCTTTGGTTGAATAATAGTGAAGTTTCACTATTATATCCCTTGGGGTGCCATCAGTGCTCTATGAGCTCTATCAATCTCGAGGTGTGTTTCAGGCAAATTAGGCAATTTTTACCAAGAAATTTTTGAACCACCATAGTCACGTCTTTAAAAGTCTCTGGTAATCCTCATATATGAAAATTAGATAGCCTAGAACGATTTTCCAAATCATCGATCCTATGTTGTAATTCTTGCACCTGAGATTCCAGCACTGTAATCTGTTTACTATTCTGGGTTACTCTAATAGCAGTAGTATCCAGATTTTTTTTAATAGCTTCTAATCTGTTACCAAGCCCTTGCAAATCATGCCTAAACTCAAAAGTAATGGAGGCTGAAGTACTCGCCAGTTCGGTGTGCAGAAGAGCCGCCAGGTGTGCAAATTATTCAGACTCCCCCTCAGCAAGTGGGGGTGGGTAGCACAACAGGGCTAGAGTGTTCCTGGGCAGGAGCATTAACTTTATCCATTGAGGTAGTATATACATTACTAAACCTGGTATTAGTGTTAGTGGATGTAGGGCTCTGCAATATTGAATGGCTCTGTGATGTAATTTCATTTTGCTGTGACAATGGAGAGCCAGAGCCTTCCATAGATGTTTCCAAGTTTGCAGGCGGGGAAGCCCCCTTCCATTCCCTTATTTCTGTCCCCTTAGTCCTACCTGCACCAGTAGTCAGAGAGCTGCGTGGATTTAGTTGCGGAGACCGCCAGCACAGCTATCAGCCATCTTAGTCTGTGCCTGTAACTGCTGGGACCGGGCAACCCGATCTTTTCATTTTCCAGCTGCTTTCCCCACCATGCTGTGGACTTGAAGGTACCGTATTTTTCGGACCATAAGACGCACCGGACCATAAGACGCACCAGTTTTTAGAGAAGGGAAATGAAGAAAAAAAAGATTCTGAAACAAATAGTGTCAGGCACGTGCTGCACAGCCAGCATCAAGGAGACACGCACACAGGAGAGGAACACGGTAAGAAACTTTTTTTTTAACAGCATATGTGTAGGCTGTATTTGGACCATAAGACGCAGGGACTTTTTCCCCCCACTTCTGGGGGGGGAAAAGTGCGTCTTATGGTCCGAAAAATACGGTAGTTTGCTGTATGGAGCTTGCGTTCCAGTAAGCACAGATGCTGCCGAATCTGTAACCACGGGGCCGGGAGTGGAACCTTCAGGAAGCCCTGCCGTCTAACACTCTACGGCCATAGACGCTGGCACATGTGCACTCTCCCTCCCAGAAAAAAAATAACTTTAGATCCTTTTTATTACCTGTAATGCCAGAGAGTAGCAAGGTTCACTTGCATTTGAAAATAGAAGGTTTCTTTATCCTTTCTCAATTTAAATCTTGTAAATCAAAAAACATATTAACTGCTTTGTATATAGGGCTGGAGGAAACTTCATAATATTGTAATTGCTGCCTGTGTTTCTGCTAAAACAAAACTTTTTTGCTTTGGATAGAGTGAGAAAATGTTAAAATTTCTGGTCAGGTTTCACTACTGTCAGTGTTCTGTCTGGGGAGATTCACCCTTTGATTGCCTTGGTAACCATTGCCTCAGAAAAGGAAAGTGATGGGAACATCACTTTTAGAAATGTCACAGAAACAGGTGGACACCTGTTCTAGTGGCAACTGGCTTAGAGTATATTTCCTCCTATTTCCTGTATGTATCTGGGGCTTTAAGGTAGCAGAAACTTTTTGATGGGTTACAAACTGTCAAACAAAAGAAAAAACTGACAGGGGCCTTAATCTATGTCTACGTTATCTAGTTTTAGAAGTGTGCTGTTTTGGTAAAATAAAATAATAAACAAACCTATATACTTACAAAGAAATTTGGAAGCCTGAATTTTCAGCATCTTAAATAGTGTTGGTCGGAAAGCTCACTTTTCGATTCAACATCTATTCGCTCGAATAGACCTATATTGTTTGGGTGATCAAACATCGAATTTGAACACCATTAAAGTCAATAGGGGAAAAATTTGGGTTATTGTTGTGGACTGTGTCAAGACTCCCACACCTCTGCACAACACTGTACAAGTCAAGGAAAAAATCAGGAAGGCTTTTTAATGTTGCTGGTAGGCCATTTTATGGGGCGGTCAAGGGAACATTTCAGATTTTATACAGGCCTCGGAGTAAAGGCAGAGAGGGCCCCGAGGGGTTTCCTCCGGTCCAAAAATTAGCCGCCAGGTTTCACCTCTCCGTTACAAGCCAAACAGGCAAAGGGCCCTGAGGATAGTCTATCAGTCACAAAATTAGCCAGTTACACAGCTTTGTTACAAGTTATTTAGGCCTCACATGAGTGGGGAGCGCATTGTTAACTGGAATCTCGAGCCGGCCGTAGTGCATCGTCAATGCCACCTAGAAGTCTGTAATACAATTTTTGTGAATGGAGTACTGACAGGCAGCAGCAGCAGGGGGAGGAGGCGGTGGGCCCTGAGATAGAGCGTGGACCGCATTGTTATCTTGAGCTGCGTGTAGTGCATCGTCAATGCCACCTAGAAGTCTGTAATACAATTTTTGTGAATGGAGTACTGACAGGCAGCAGCAGCAGGGGGAGGAGGCGGTGGGCCCTGAGATAGAGCGTGGACCGCATTGTTATCTGGCATCTAGAGCTGGGTGTAGTGCATCATAAATGTCACCCAGATATATACAATTTTAATGAATGGAGTACTGACATGCAACAGCAGGGGGAGAAGGCGGTGGGCCCTGGGGTGGAGCGTGGACTGCATTGGTAACTGTCATCTAGAGCTGGGCACTGGGCAGGTGGCAGCAGTAAAAGCAGGAGGAGTAGGTGGTGGGCCCTGAGACGGAGTGTGGATGGCATTGTTTACTGGCATCTAGAGTTGGGTACTGGGCAGGCAGCAGCAGTAACAGCAGGAGGAGGAGGCGGTGGGCTCTGGGACGGAGTGTGGACGGCATTGGTAATTGGCATCTAGAGCTGGGTACTGGGCATGCGGCAGCTGTAACAGCAGGAGGAGTAGGCGGTGGGCTCTGAGACAGAGCAAGGACAGCAAAAGAGGTTGAGGCCATCACCTATATGGACAGTGTAGAAGCTGTAGCTTTTTGAGACATGAATGGATGAACAAGATTCCCACTGTCCCTACCTACTATCTGGCGAAACCACAGCCAAGGGAACAGGCTTGGTGGAATCAGCGGGGAAAGAAGACTCTGTTGAGCTTGACTCTAGTCTTCAACTGTGAAGAGACATGACAGGTGTAGGATAAGTGGGAGTATGAAGAGGTTAAGACTGTAGAGGCTCTAACTATTGGTAAATGTGAAGAGGCTGCAGCTTCCCCTCAGATGGACAGTGTAGGGGCCATAGCTATTGGAGATATTGGTGAATATGAAGAGACGGTAGCAGTAACAGCAGGAGGAGTAGGTGGTGGGCCCTGAGACGGAGCGTGGACAGCATTGGTAACTGGCATCTAGAGCTGGGTACTGGGCAGGTGGCAGCAGTAACAGCAGGAGGAGAAGGCGGTGGGCTCTGAGACGGAGCGTGGACAGCATTGGTAACTGTCATCTAGAGCTGGGTACTAGGCAGGTGGCAGCAGCAACAGCAGGAGGAGTAGGCTGTGGGCCCTGAGACAGAGTGTGGATGGCATTGTTACTGGCATCTAGAGCTGGGTAATTGGCAGGCACGGGTAAACGGTGAGAGTAACTATGACTCTACCTACTATCTAGCAAACCACAGCCAAGGGAACAGGCTTGGTGGAATCAGCGGGGAAAGAAGACCCTGTTGAGCTTGACTTCAGTCTGCAACTGTGAAGAGATATGACAGGTGTAGGATAAGTGGGAGTATGAAGAGGTTAAGACTGTAGAGGCTCAAACTATTGGTAAATGTGAAGAGGCTAAGTCTTCTCACATGGACAGTGTAGGGGCTGTAGCTATTGGAGATATTTGAGAATATGAAGAGGTTAAGACTGTAGAGCTCTGAGATGGAGGCATCTAGAGCTGGAGGATGGAGGCGGTGGGCTCTGAGACAGAGTGTGGATGGCATTGTTAACTGCATCTAGAGCTGGGTACTGGGCAGGCACAGGTAAACAGTGGGAGTAACTATGACTCTCTAAGGTAGCCAAATGTCTTCTCATCTAATAAGTTAAGTGCATGAATGGATGAATGAGATTATTATTATTTTTATTATTATTAATAAACAGGATTTATATAGCACCAACATATTACGCAGCGCTGTACATTAAAAAGGGGTTGCAAATGACAGACTAATACAGACAGTGATACAGGAGGAGAGGACCCTGCCCCTAAGAGCTTACAAACTAATAGGTGGGGGAATTTACACACAATAGGAGGGGGATATGTAGTGGTGGAACGTGATGATGGTTTCTAAAGGCAGAAGAAGATAGGTAGGCAAGTTTGAAAAAATGGGTTTTGAGTGCTCTTTTAAATGAGCAGAAAGTAGGAGCAAGCCAAATAGGACGAGAAAGACCATTCCAGAGAGTTGGGGCAGCTCTAGAGAAGTCTTGTATCTGTGCGTGTGATGAGGTTATGAGTGAGGAAGCCATTAGTAAGTCATTGGAGGAGTGGAGAGAGCGGCTGGGGGAGTATTTTTTACCAGGTCAGAAATTTAAGTGGGACAATAACTGTGTAGGGATTTGAATGCAAAGCACAGGAGCTTGAATTTGATTCTCAGGTGAAATGGAAGCCAGTGTAGAGATCTGCAAAGAGATTCAGCAGAAGAGGAATGGTGGGAAAGATGGGTGAGTCTGGCTGCAGCATTCATAATAGATTGTAGAGGAGAGAGTTGGGTTAGTGAAATACCAGAGAGGAGGATGCTACAGTAGTCCAGACGAGAGATAAGAGCATGTACAAGGAGTTTGGTGGTCTCAGGAGACGGGTAGGGGCGGATTTTGGAGATGTTGCGTAGGTGAAAGTGACAGGACCTGGAAATGTTCTGAATATGGGGGGTAAGTGAGAGGGCCGAGTCAAAGGTGACACCAAGACAACGTGCCTGAGGGGAGGGCCGAATAACAGTGTTGTTAACAGTTAGGTTAAGTTGAGGGGGGATGATGATGATTTCTGTTTTATCCAGGTTGAGTTTCAAAAATCGGTCAGACATCCATGATGATATGGCTGTCAGGCAGCATGAGACCTTATCCAGGACTGAGGGAGACAGGTCAGGGATGGACAGATTGATTTGAGTGTCATCAGCATACAGATGGTACTGTAAGCCAAAGGAGGATATGAGACTACCGAGAGAGATGATGTACAGAGAAAAGAGAACTTGTCCAAGGACTGACCCTTGGGGAACACCAACAGGGAGGACAGTGGGCAGGGAGTTACCATTGAAAGAAACTTGAAAGGAGCGGTCAGACAGATAGGAAGCAAACCAAGAGAGAGCAGTGTCACTGATACCAATGGAGCGCATGATTTGTATTAGCAGGGGGTGATCAACAGTGTCAAAAGCAGAGGAATAAAGCAGAGGAAAGATCAAGGAGAAGTAGCAGGGAAAAGTTGCCTTGAGACTTAGCTCTAATGAGGTCATTGGCCACTTTAGTAAGGGCTGTTTCAGTGGAGTGGGCAGCTCTAAAACCAGACTGGAGGGGGTCAAGGAGAGAGTTGGTGCTCAGGTAATCGGTGAGTCTTTTGTAGACAAGTCGTTCAAGAAGTTTGGAGACACATGGGAGAAGGGAGATAGGTCAGTAGTTAGAGGGTAGGGAGGGGTCCAGTGAGGGTTTCTGTAGGATAGGGAGAATTATGGCATGTTTAAAAGCTGAGGGGTATGTACCAGTAGAAAGGGAAAGGTTGAAAAGTTCAGTAAGCAGCAGGAGAAGGAGGCGGTGGGCTCTGAGACGGAGCGAAGACAGCATTGGTAACTGTCATCTAGATTTGGGTACTGGGCAGGTGGCAGCAGCAACAGCAGGAGGAGGAAGCAGTGGGTCTTGAGACGGAGCGTAGACAGCATTGGTAACTGTCATCTATAGCTGGGTACTGGGCAGACAGCAGCAGTACCAGCAGGCGGAGGAGGCAGTGGGCCCTGACACGGAGCGTGGACAGCATTGGTAACTGTCATCTAGAGCTGGGTACTGGGCAGGCGGCAGCAGCAACAGCAGGAGGAGGAAGCAGTGGCCTTGAGACAGAGCATGGACAGCATTGGTAACTGTCATCTAGAGCTGCTACTGGGCAGGCAGCAGCAGTACCAGCAGGAGGATTAGGAGGTGGGACCTGAGACAGAGTGTGGATGGCAGCAGCAGTACCAGCAGGAGGAGGAGGCAGTGGGCCCTGAGACGAAACGTGGACACCATTGGTAACTATCATCTATAGCTGGGTACTGGGCAGGCGGCAGCAGTAACAGCAGGAGGATTAGGCGGTGGGACCTGAGATGGAGTGTGGATGGCATTGTTAACTGGCATCTAGAGCTAGGTACTGGGCAGGCACGGGTAAACGGCGGGAGTAACTATGACTATGGATGGACAAGATTCCCAGTGTACCTACCTACTATCTAGCGGATAGTAGTAAAATGCGGCATGGACAGCGGAGCTGTGTAACCAGCTAATTTTTGTACGGAGGACTATTTCTGTATTTCTCTCAAAAAAAAAATACAGATATTTAATTCTGATACCACTTGCTATCTATCAAAAACAGCAGAAAAAATTCTGTATATATCTGATACCTCTTGCTATCAAAAAGCCAGCAAAATTTCTGTATTTCTCTCCAAAAAATACAGATATTTAATTCTGATACCTCTTGCTATCAAAAACGCCAGAAAAATTTCAGTATATTTACCCAAAAAATACAGATATTTAATTCAGAAGTAAGGTAATGTAGGTAAGCGTCTCAGTCGAACAGACTCTGCCACATAATCCACCACTGCTTTCTGTTGTCCAGCGAGCCACTGCAGCATGTAATAGGTGGAATTCCAACGAGTGGCCACATCACAAATTAACCAGTGCACTGGCAGATTGAGATTTTGCTGTAAATCCTCCAATCTGGCACTGGCTGTGTACGACCACCGGAAATGCGCTGACAACTTTCTGGCCTTCAGCAACAGCTGCTGGAGGCCTTGGTAATTCCCAGGGAATCATTGTATTATGAGGTTCATGACGTGGGCCAGGTATTTGTGTGTTTCCCAGAATGCAGGGCTGCGAGCAGACTGGCCCCATTTTAATACACGACCTTGCCTGGCTGTAGTCCGTGGGAGTTAGCCATAAGATGTCCTGCTACCGCAGGGCACTTAGAATTGATGCGTCCGTGTGGCTGAGAGAACCGAGGCATTGCAACCTCAGGACTGCGTGGCAACATCTGACTTGTTCACCGAAATAGCAAACTGCATGTTGTTGCTGGCAGTGAACAGATGCTGGTGAATGGAAGGTGTTGGGTCTCCATGGCAAAGTGTCCCTGGAGGAAGAAGTTGAGGGAGACGAGTCAAAGGAGGAGGTGGAAGTGTAGGTTGAGGAGGATATTGCATGGCGATGTGCTCTGGGCGGAGCTAGGTATGCATGCCTTCCTGCAGCTGCATCCTCCCCTGCTACCACCAAAGTTACCCAGGGAGCTGTGTAGGACATTTATCTTCTCATCCCGTGCTTGCTCGACCAACTGTGGGTTGTCAGGTACTCCTTGCCAGAGTGCTGCAGGGCCACATTGCTCTACAGGTGTTCATGCAAAGCAGGAACACATTTTCATGCAAAATACTGACTCTTGGGCATAACGTACTGTGAGTTTGAGCAGAGGAATGCGTAATGGAACGCATTGGAGTCCACCAGCCGGTAAGGGAGGAGCTTAAACGCAATTAGCTGTGCAACTGCCACATTGATAGCATTGTTTTGGGGTCATTTGGGCCATATTCTAATTGCGCTCCAGCATTTGGGGGATGGAAGGCTGGATGCTGCTAAAGCTAACCACAAAAATATTGGACGATGGGGTAGAAGGTGTGGGGGATGGCAATGATGCCTGGTCTTGACTGCTAGCAATGCGACAAACACCAGCCGTTCCGTGTTGCAGCTCCTTCTCACCACTGGTGGAGCCTGAAAACTGTAATGCTCGGCTACATGCCCCACTTAAATTGCTGGCAGCAGCACAGGGTCCTTTGGTGGCAGAAGGAGGAAAGACAGCAGAGGAAGATCTAGCAGCTTGCTTCTGGGGCGGAGGTCGACGCACAGAGCTCTGTGCTTTGCCCAGGTGTTCCCGCCAGATTAGCGGGTGGTGGGTTTTTAATTGTGTGCTCATGCAACTTGTTCCAAGTTTGTTTGGGTTTTTGCCTCGTTTCAAGTGCTGAGCACACAGTTGCAAATTACCATAGTGTTGTCATCACTATGGACAGTAAAAAACTCCTACATGGGCGAACTGCGAACTGGGCCAAATGGTTCCCTGGAGCTGGCGGCAGTCCGCGGTTGTTGAGGCACAGCTGGGGTGACAGCTGCCTACGATGGACGAGTATGACTTGCCTCACTGGTACTTAAAGACTGCAGAGTGTCGGTAGCTTTTACCTTCTTCCTCCCTCTCCCCCTTTGAGGAGGCTCTACAACCTCCTCCTCTTCCTCTTCCTCCTCCTCTTCCTGCCTATGATGGTCTCCTTGTTCACCCCATGTCAGATCAAGGATCATCATCATTAGAAAACACAGTTTCCCTGTATGTGCCGAAAGGAAGCAGTGGCCTTTTGGAGACAGTTTGAAGTGGCTCGTCTGGCTCAGAGTGTTGGGGTGAAAAGTAAGAGGAGGGAAAGCATGTGAACTGACTCTCATCAGATGACTGAAACAACTGTGCGTCTTCAAGGAATGCGGCCGAGGCCTGTGTCTGGGAGGAAGAGGGGTTGCAATCAATTGACCAAGGCTGGGTCATGTACTCTACTACCTGTTGTTCAAGGTGCGGTAATAATGGACGCACACCACCAGCAGCAGCTCTAAAATGTCTAGGGTCCGGCTGGCTTCTTGTTCTCGGGTCTGCAAGTAAAAACAAACCAATACTGCTTTGCCTGCCAACCCTGGCAAAGCTGCCTCCTCCTCTTTAGCTAGACATAGTTGAAATGTTTGTGTGGCTTCACACCTTGCAAAATACTTTGGAGCTAATAAGCTTCACAAAGTGTAAATTTTTACAGTAAACAGATTTTTATTTTTTTGGGGGGCCGGGGTTTTACCCAAAAAATGCAAGTGCGCTGTGTGTGTTGCCTTCAGCGGTGATGCTTGTAATATGCAGCACCGTATACAAATGTGACGTCCATCACTGCGTCTGTCTGACTGTTTCTCAGTAGAAGTGTAATAGTGTGCACGCCGTCAGGGTACCCTGGCTCTGGCTGCCTGTATGTAACACACTGACTGACTCACTAACTATCTATCTATCTATCTATCTATCTATCTATCTATCTGACTAACAGTGAAACACTCTACCTATCTGAGTACAGTAGATTATAGGACTGAAGCAATACAGTACAATCCAAGTCGCCATCTGACTAATAGTAAGTAAGACACAGTCTAACTATCTGTTACAGCACTTTTATTTTTATTTGTCTTTCACAATGCAAGCAGCACAGAGAGGTTGTGTCTGCTAGCAGATCTGTGTCAGGAGTGGTAATTGCAGGCACGTCCTGGCCTTATATAGGCCAATGGCTGCCTGTGTGGCATGTGGTGACAGACAGCCAATCGTCTGCCTGCCACCACAAAGATGTAAAAGAGCATTCCTGCTCTTATTGGAGGGCCCTAGCATTTTTGGGGAGGGGAGTGCCAAACCTGAACCTGCGAACACATGATATTCGGTTTGGGTCTACCCGAATTCGAACAGCCATTTTCGGGTCAAATATAGGGACAACCCGAATTTGACCACCAACACATTCAGTTTTACCTGGCAAAAATGGTACATGATTCTACATCTGTTTTGTTTCGTTGTAGTCTGGCAAATCAAAAACAGCTAGGGAGTTTTTTTCTACTTTAAAAGGTTAGAAAAGGGTTGAGTGAAACATTGTTACTATTCTGAAATCTACATCCCCATGTAATTATTTTAGTTAATGTTTATTATTATATTCATATACTTAGGGCCTGAATAATCAATGAAATGCGCGTACGCTCGACGCGTGTATGTACACGCCGGTCAGCAACCTCTATTAGCGCCTCTAGTGAACCCGCCTGACGGTTTCCTGCAAAGATCTCGAATACGCCAATTAAGGTAATAAATTTTCAGCTGCGCGATTCAGAAGGAGATGTTAACCCCAATGATGAGGTCATAGCAATTGATTAGCGCACACCTGTGCCCTGTTCTGTGCACATCTCCAGTCCATTTTACAGGTCAGTTTGAATCTTTAACCTCCTGAGCGTTACACTGAGGTCTAGATTTCTGTACCAAAAGTGATCCACTGTTTTTCATGAAATTTTTTTTTTTGACTGTGATGTTGGTTTTTAATGCACATAAAATATTTTAGGACACTATTTGTTTCAGAATCTTTTTTTTCTTCATTTCCCTTCTCTAAAAAACTGGTGCGTCTTATGGTCCAGTGCGTCTTATGGTCCGAAAAATACGGTAATTTCTATCAAGCTGTATATATACTAAGTTGCACTTTCAAATATGTCATCACACAATAGTATGAGTGTAAAAATATGTGAACAAACATTTGTGACCTGATAAAAATTTTGTTCTAGTTTGACTTTAGAGAAATCAAATATTTTAGTAAAGGATTATAGGTAAACATGTTATAATATGTTATAAACATGGTATAATAAGGAACATTTAGTGATTTCACTTGTGTGTGTATGTCAAAATACATTTAAATGTATACAAATACATATGCATTTTAATTAGTACTATTTTACCAGGACTGGGTGTGTGCGGTTTGTAATGCCAGTTTCTGTAGTTTAACAATTCTTCAGCAATGTTTTGTCATTTTTTCCACAAGTATTGAGTACAAATGTCTGCATGGTTTCCACACCAAACTCCTACTTGACCCCCTGGTTGCCTTTGTCCCATATTGGTATTTGAATGTATTATGTACATATTCCTTTTCTGAATAAATTGTCATGAGTTTATTTCTTTTTTTTTTGTATAGCCTGAGATTTGCGCTCATGTTGATTTGTCTCCACACAAGTCCTGTGTTCATTTGTAGTTGTGTTATCGGTTTGTTGTCATTGTGCTGTGCTGCCTGATCTTAGCACTATTGTATACAAACACACTTCCACTTGCTGTCAAAACTGGTTGTCAACTAGTTGTCCAGCTACGTTGCATACTCATTGTAACACACCTGATGGTGATGGAAGGAGGTCCAGGTTGCCAAGCACAACATCAAAAAAAAAAAGCCCTCTTTGCCTATTTCTTCTTATAATTTCTCTTTTCTATGTATATGTACACACATCTAAATGCATACATACATGTTTGGCTTTATGTGCACTCATGTCTATACACACATGAGTGCATATGAAGCAAATATACAATATGCAAAATACACAAAAAATACAAACTTACCTTAATGAGGACTGTGCAAAAATGTGGTACATTTTTCAAATGATAAAACAGCTCAGGCGTACGTAGCGGGTCTGCCGTGGCGCAAAACTATGAGCTACACGATCCTGAAGTTTGGCGGACAACTATGCGCATCAAACAACTGAGTTTTAACAAGACAATTGTTCTGTTTTTAGCCTTACACATAATTCAGAGGAAGGGACAGCTTAAAAACAATCACAATTGTCTCTTTAAACTGTGTGTCCTGGGAGATAGGGAAGGAGATCACATAACAACAAACGACAACATTTTACAAACAACTTTATTCAAAAGAAACATTTGCTAAAAGGTCACAATAAAATTTAAAAACACATCAAAACCAAAAAAAAAAAAAACACATCACTAAAATTTACACTAAATGACAAAAAAAATAAAAAGAACAAACAAAACACATGCAAACCCACACTTCCATGTAAAGCCAAAATAGTTCAAAATTGGCCCAACAAATATTGCATTCAAAAAATACTTACCAAACCAATATGCAATTTTGCCCTATCAAGGGTGAAAAACTGGACTGGAAAATATTTATGCAGGACAAACATTAAAAAATGGTAATAAAGGCAGAATTTTGCAATCAAACAATATAGCCACAAACACAATAACATAGCATTAACATTGACTTCAAAATTGCAAAATGGACATTAAAACATTCAAAGTAAAAAAAAATTAAAAAGAGAAACTATTGTTCTAAATGGTAAGCAAAGTATCAAATGCAGCAACAAAGATTAATTAGGATAACAACAAAACAACAGCCCCTCCAAGAAAAGAAAAAGACAAAAAGGAAAAAGCAAGTTAAACCACCCCCTTATATATGATCAAATTAAAGCGCACAGGAGATAGAAATTCACTTGCAATTAGCACTTGCGCAGTCTGTCAAAACTGGCTGTTTTTTTTTTTTTTTGCAGTTGGACATTTCATTATCATTGATTGATATGATCCTTTAGATTTGTACACCAGTAAACAGATATTCTAATAATTAAAAAAATAAAATAAAGTTAGGGAGGATTTAATGTTAAAAGTATTTTCTATATGTATGTATGTATATATATATATATATATATATATATATTTATATAAAATAATTTTTTATTATTATAACTATAATAATTACAATTATATTTATAGAGAATTAGAATTAGAATTCATTTAGAAATTTAGTTGTATAGATGGTTTCAAAAAGTACTCCATAGATTGTAGGTAATTTTACGTATAAATAATTCCAGTCTTTCTGGGATTATAATGATTATTGTGTTCATGTTTTATCTTATCTTAGCATAGATAAAGAAGATTCTGACAGTCTCAGCATCACATGTGGCCATTCCTAGGCAGGCCACATCTGCATGCAGTCCAAGGCAATATTTACATGTGATTCTGAGCCTCCATTATTGAAAGCACCAATGGACCCATGATAAAAAAAAAAGGGGGCAGGAGTGATCTAGATCAGCGGTGCCCAACCTTTTTTCATCTGGGCCAGAATGCAAATAAACATTAAAGATGTATGTTTAAAACTAGAATTGTTTTAATTGAAAATAAATGTTTCTAGTTACCGTAACGTACATGTACCAAATAAAAGAAATGACAAATCAAGAATCTCTGCAATGGATACTTGGATCATCTTCAGGTCCCTACATCTCTGTTCCTGATGAGAAATTAGAGTTCACAGAACGTAAGTGGCCAGCTAAGTGTGACAGGATAGCAGGGTATGATAGGTATATTTTTCTTCTCTTGTGATGGCACTGCAGCAATAAAACGTTAACGGTAGTTAGCCACAAGAGTCCCCACTTATCCTACATTTTAATATACCTACAGCTCCCCTTTCAGGAGAAATTGGGATTCAAAGAACATAAGCAGACATTTATATGTGACGGCATGTTATGGTAGGAGTGATACAATTTTAGTGGGGGCGTGGATGGTTTCACAGAAGGTAAGGGGCCAGCTTTGTGTTACAGGGTAGCATGGTATAACAGTTAGAGTTTTTCGTATCATGTGATGGCGCCGTCGTGATGAAATTTTAGGGGGAGTTAGCCACAAGAGTCCTGCACTTGCAGTTAAATTTCCCTTTTCTTACAGATGAATTGGGATTCATAGAGAGTAAGGGCATAGCTTTGTGTGACAGGGTAACATGAGATGATGGGTATAACATTTTAATCTGGAAGGGGGGGACATAAGGAGTTTCCTACTAGCTCCCACATTTCCAGTTGCCAACATCCCTGTGTTTCAGAGAAATTGGGGTTCTCTGTAAGAATGTAAGTGTCTAGCTATGTCCAACAGGCAGCTCGCCAGCCGCTCAGTCCAATGCATTGCAGTGTCTGCAGATTTGACTCCGGGTAGCAGTGAACGATTTTAAGTGTCTGCTCTAAACCATTGTTCCATGGCACGAGGAAGGGGTATACCGCCAACCCAAATGCAGTCCTAAAGTTTTGTGAACTTTAAGAGGCACTACAGTGCACAGACAATTGGCAGTATCCTAATGTTCATTGCCATGAGAGTGGCCTCTGGGGGTCCCCATCATGTGAACTAAATTTGGGGACCCTGTTCTTTAAATAGCCCCAACTAATGTAAAAATATCCCTTTGTTAGCATTTGGTGCTTGTGACCCCGTATCTGGCAGCTTATTATGTGTAGAGGGCTTAAATTTAGTTTAGTAGCAGCTCTTAGGGTCCCCTGTGTACTCCAAAAATTTCACATTTCTATGACAATCAGTGAAGGAGATTTGAGTATTTATACATGGGGATAATGACAGCAGCATGAACACAGCTCTCATGCTCCTGCTGTTGGGATTATCTCACCGTACAAGGTGGGCGGGGAGCAGCTCTCTCTGCTGGCAGCACAATCTCATAGAGAAACTATGGAGACATAGGAGAAACATAGGAGATTGTTCCATCCTGCGCAAGACAACGAGCAGAGAGGGAATGAGGAGAGGGCTGGTGTCCTAAGCAAAAAAAACTACCCATGAAAAATAACTACCAAGGGGCGTATACCAATGGGCAGGTAAAATGACTTCATCGTTAGGAAAGTTTCACTTTCACTGTTTGCCTCTCCCACAGAGTTTCACTCTCCCACTGTAGCCTTATGGGCAGAGTTTTTTATGTTCTGACGATGTCCTAATGATGAAATTTTAGGGGATGTTAGCCACAGATGTCCCCCACTTGCACCTATAATTTTGTTCATCTGTATCCCCCTGTTCCAAAGAAATATGGGTTCTAAGTGGGGAAGTGGACAGGGTAGTGTAGTATGTTTGCTAATGTAGTTTTTGCTTGGGACACCGGATCTGACAGCTCCGTGGGCCATAAGTTGCTCCCCTGATATAGATGATGCTGGATTTCCCACAAACCAAGAAATGAGGCACCATCTATTTTGTTTCAGCTTTTGATGTACAAAGATAGCTCACAGTGTGCAGTGAAATGAGAATAACCTATTAAAGTACAGGTGAGGCGTTTGTACAACTGTTAAAGGCTAAAGGTCCTATCCTTTTTAATTTGAACAACTGTTTAGCTGTTATCTGTGTCCTTTGTAGTAATTAGTAAATATGGTCAAACAGTAAATGATAAAAGTTTTTTTAATTACTCTATAGTACATACAAATTTAAATCTGTTTATGGGTAACCAAACTCTGTAGGAGAAATAACTTACAAAAATAAGCATTGGCATGAGCTTGCAAGAACAAAAGATTTTAGGTTTAGCAATTTTGGGAAACATAGCTGATCACTGAACACCCTTTTTTATTGTCTCTATATTTTGATATCCTAATTATAAATAGTTTCATAAGAATTCTAAATTGTAAATATATTTTCCATCATACCCAAAATTGTAAGTGTTCAGATGAGCTCAGGCTGTGGTCCATACATTATAGTAGCATGTGTGGTAATAGGTTTTTAGACACGTTAACCTAAATTAAAGCTCATAAATGTTTGGAATTTGTAAACTGAAACGTCTATGTTGAAAGGCAACACTGAAGGATGTCCTGCCTAACCGCAGCAGAGTCTTTCAATTCCTTCTTTAGAAAAACGGTGTATTAGAACCATAATTTACCTAGCTAAATGTGCTTAGATTTCCTTGTCAAACCAGTTGCTCAAAATAAAGATATTAGAGACATTTCTTTTCACAGAAAACACATCAGACAGTTAAATGAACTCTCTTTCATTGCAAGTGTGTGGTAGGTCTTTTAACTGATTGGCACAGACCCCAGAATGCTGATTTAGGACAATTCAAAGATAGGTCATGATTGCTTCAAGCCTATACTAGAATTAAATCTTCCAATATTGTGTTTACTGTATCATTTTTTACCTTCAGGCAGAAATCCTTGACCAGCTATTTTGAAAAGGACAAGACTTTTTTTAACATCTTTGCACAAATGCAATTAAAACATTTTGCTTTTAGTAGTGAATGGACTGTGCATCTGTGTTGATTTTTTTAAAATGCACAATTTACAGTAATTTTGTTTTTCTTCTTTCCTTGCAGAGACTGAATTTTAATTACTTTTCTAAGTTTATGGTATTTGACTTTTATCCCAATAAATCTGTTTTCATTTTTTGTTTGAACAGATGTGTAATCAAAAGCATTGTTACTTCATGTTAGTCTGTGTATTTGATAAAACGACTCAGTATGGCAACTTGTACAATATAAATGAATAAAACATAGTTATTCATGACTGGACCGGTAACCTGTTAAAACCAGGTGCATTTGGGATTAAAGGTTATTTTTTTAATTCAAGCTAAGATTTGTGGTTTTGGTTTTTCGGTAACTATATTCCTGTTGTTTAAACATTATGACCTCATTGGCAACTATTTAAATTGAAAAGCTCAAATTGTTTTTTCCACCTAGAAAAGTTATCTTTCTTTTGTAAATGTATCGTTACTAGTATAATGAGATGAACGTTGTAACAAATTAGTTAAAGCCAATGTTAGAGATGAAACATTTGATAATAAAGATATTAGAAACCTAAATAGGTTGGGTGTCACCTTTCCCTTTAGTCAGCAGGAGAAAGTCATTGTAATTGAATAAAAATATGCCAAGATTTAGCAGAGTTGCTTTAAAGCCAAAGCCAGCTAGTAAAATAGAAAAGAACACAGCTACCTATTGGACTCCAAAATTAAGTGGCTGTAATGGTTTCTGTACTAACAATAGAATTGAATGCATGTTTAAGATGTTTGTTATACAGATGACATGCTCCCAGAACCCTGAAATCCATCGAGTTGGTTAAAAATTGTTGGTGAGATGGTAACTTGCCTCTATTACCCATTAGTTTCTTTCCAGATTGGTATAACTCTTCTAAAAATGTCTCAAATGGGATTAAGGTAGAAGGTCCTAGGCAAGTTTTAGCAGCTTTGTCCTACCTATCTTCAACTGACATTAATAAATTTTGTAAACAGCACATAAAAGCCCTCCCCATGTTTATCCTCTTTACTGGCATGGCCTGTCCTATTAGTCAACAGCTGCCTACCATTGCAGTTAAAATATGATTCACAAGGAAGGAAAGTAAACTTTTTTTACCTCCCTTGACCAAACCAAATCATTCTTAAAATGAAACTAAAGTTCTACTTTTACAAATGGTCGATCAGGCAGGTCACATGTCCTTCTGCAGTAATCAGTAATACCAGCCTGATTGCTCTGAGATTCTAGTGACAAAACTAACCTGCAAATGTGCACTGTCCACTTTTGTTGCCAGGAAAACCTGGCAGTTCCGGCTTCCTCTTGCATGTTCTGAGGATGCATGGACTCCTACGTGCCTGCACAGGATTTGCATCATCCCGGCACAGCCAATACAGATGGACGAAGAAGAGAAGGAAGATGGCAGCACCCTGTGATGGAATCTGGATAGGTGAATCGCACATGTTTGGTTCCACTTTACGTTGTGTCTCACACGCTTCCTAAACAGCTCACAGTGGGTGGTTTATTCACAGAGGCAGTGTTATTAATCCAGAAAGCAGTGAGCAAGACTGGTTGTAGACATGGGCCCATTGTGAATCTGCTGATAGCTAAAACCCTGCTACACAGTATTGTGAGCAAGCACAGCCTACATGAGAGTGACAACATTTTTGTGGATTCAATAGTAGTGCAGCAGCATTGTCAGCTCATTACAAGATGAAGCATGATACTGATTTTTTTTTTTTTTGACTTGTTTACTGCTCCCTTAAAAACAAATCTTTTTATGATTGACTGCCAATGTTATCCCCTGTTGCAACTTCAGTTATTTATAAACTCCTGGAATTCTAAAGGTTCTAAATGGTTTCCCAAATTAGTTTATTATATGTTTTACTAAATTTAAAATTGATATTTATACTGTGTGAGTATTTTTACACTCCCAACACTTTTACTCTTAAAACAAATTCTGCAGCGGAAAAGTACAGTTTAATTTCAATAATTAATTTCCTCATTAGTATCGGCTTTTAGGAAAATAAGATATGCAAGCTAAGTTTATCATACAATAAAAAGTTTTATTGCTTCTTGAGGAAAAGGTGACATAAAATAAAAATGTAAACTTTAAAGTTGATGGATGAATTCCTTCTGTCATCTTAGTTTTAAAATGTGAAATACAGCAGGGTAATGTAAAAACCATAGATCTGAACTGTCCAATGGTTTATACTTAGGTGACATTGACTTGCTTTCAACAAGAAGCAATCTGCATTAAAGGAAAGATGAAATGTTTGTTGAGAAAAATGTAGATGAAAGGAATTGCTAGATGTAGAGGAAAGGAGTGAGTTTAACAAAAACTATGGTTGATAGATAAAGACTTGTTAATCCATTAAATGAGACATAAATAAATAATAATATTTTATTATCAATTTAGTTGGTTTATTTAAATGCAAATTTTATTAGATTTGTTTTAATTGGTAGTGATTCAAATAGTAATTTTGACTGCAATGCAATGTTAGTGTAATATAGGAATACTATTCTGATATATTGTGTGTATATTTGTATTATTAAATGGTACAATGATGAAATACTTAAATGAGAGAATAGCCAAAAAGCAGCTCTGCCACCCTCTCCCCTTCTAAAACAAACGCAAGCAAGTCATTATAAAACATTTTGTAAGTAACCCAAAGTGGTATAAAAGACGAAAAAATATACATATATACTGTGGTTAAAATGCCTAACATCTGATATTCTTACTAAGAAATGTCTTTAAAATTTCTCCAACCTATAAACGCTATAAATGGGTCTGCCCCTGATCATGCCACGCATAGAAATTTTACAGTACAGCAGCTTTCTTTCTTTAATCCATAGTGTGAAGTGTAGCTCATTATTTTATTTTACCACTTTGACCTTTTTTTGTTCTACCTATATGTTGGTATTTTGCTTTGGTGTGGACATTATTCACCGTAGTCTTTCTTTTCATTTTTGTCATCCATGTTGTACTTTTCTATTAAGTGGACTTCATTTGAATGTATTTGACTTTTGTTTTTTATAAATATTGCTCATTTTATGAATAAGGCTGGGTACACACGTGCAATAATTGTCGTTGGAAAGGATCATTAACGATCCTTTCCAACAATAAAAGACTGCATGATGCATGAACGAATGCTGTACATACAGCTTTGTATTGCTCAATGGAGAAGGAAGGGGGAAAACGATGGAACGGCACCCTGCTGCACTCTCTACTCTTCACCTCCATTACAATCATTCCTCGTCTGTCGTCCGTGGATCTGCCAGGACAGTTGTCCGAATGATTAGCGCTGTACGCACGCCAGATTCTCATCTGATATCAGCCCTGAGGCAATTATCGGACAAGAATCATGTGACGTGTGTACAAAGTCTTAGTTTGAGTTTCTTTTTATTACACATTTATTATAATAAAATGCAGCACATAATTTTGTCACCTTATTTTTTCATATGGAGACATACCGTATGTGGCATACTAAATATTTGAGATCTGAATCTCACCCCACCTGCGAAAGGGTCATTACCCTAACAATGGATTGCTCTGTCATTGTGGTTGACTTATACTACAAAATATACATTGTTGAAGGTTGATTTGTGGAGTTACTGAAACAGTTGTCTTTATTTGTCATCCATCATGTAATTGAATACATTATGTATTACAGAAATGTAGCTTTATCGAAGAAGAAATATTGCAGAAAAATAGGAAAGAAGAAAACGAAAGCTGCAGCCCCGTGCCATACCCAGTAGTTCAAAATCATAAAGAAGTATTGCAAGTTGGTGAAAAAAAGTTTATGGTTGGAGAGACTCCCAGAAAAGTGATCAAGTAGGTGATGTTTCAAAGACAATTAGGAACACCATAGCAGGAGCCCTTACAGGCTTAATATGTATAGAGCACAATTACCTTTGATGAATGATCAATGGTTAATAGCATAAAAGTATTATAATTTGGAAATACTGTTTTTGAAAATAGTTCATCTAGGCACAAGACTTGGTGCCAGGCAGTCTGATACTTTTGCCTTCAACAGATGTCATTTAACCCTGTGTGTATTGGCATTCTACAGCATAGGTATGTTGCAGCAATTTGTTGAAAGGCTTTGGAGTGCTGAGTCATCTAAATCATCTAATCACTAATCATCTAATTAAATGTTATATTGTTTGCTAAAAAAATCCCTCTCACTTCTGGTTTTATAAACAACTTACTAAGACAGGGTTTGAAACTAGTAACTATCTTTTTAAGTATCTCTCTAGGGGTTGGCACACACAATCTCAAGGGGAACCTAACACCACCTATACAGATTATCCTGAAAATTACAATAATGCACAACTACACACTATATGAGTTTGCGATTATGCAATACTATTCGTGGAATAGTTTTTCAGAGTTCCAGGCAAACAGCTAACTACACAATTGAAGTAACTATATTGAGGTTTTTTGTATCTGCCAAACATGCAGAAACATTGGAGAAAGGAGTAGATTTTGTGGGACTTTTAAGGCCAGACTAAATCCAAATAAAATATAGCTAAAAATTTTTATTTCAATATCAAAATCATAACAACCATCTTTAAAAATAAAAACATGTCATACAAACAATATCTCCTGGGCAAGCATCCAATCAATGGGTTACTTGTTGTCAACGCGTTTTGCGGACTAATAAGACCCACTTCTTCAGGACGGTTTCAGGAGATCTACAATATTAGTTCATGATCCAAACAATATTTTACACAAAAGTGCATATA